>NC_037537.1:2309950-2310322 GCF_001531365.2 Cynara cardunculus var. scolymus | reverse complement strand
GTCTCAGCTTGAGGGTTTTCTTATGTTATATCTAAGAAAATTACAAGTACAGAAACTGAAACTGAAAGCTTATTCACTGACTTAGAATGTCAGTGAATGATAAAAGTAACATTGGAACTCATAGACTTGTGTCCCTATTACTTTTTTTAGGGATCTTTTTCAGTGAAGCATATGGAATAATCATTTCATTAAACAAAGGAAATAATACAAGCATTACAGTGCATGATCAGAATTTACAGAAATGTAAATTCAGTCAATGAAAGCAGATATAGAAAAGATTTACAATGAAAAGTGGATTGTTGATACAAAGAGACTTATTCTAACATACTTAGATCAATGCACTCAAGTACATCTTCACCAAGTTGTCTTCGA
>NC_037537.1:2295852-2309850 GCF_001531365.2 Cynara cardunculus var. scolymus | reverse complement strand
ATTGATCGCTGGAACTGAAAGTACAGAAACACAAAAATACATCGAAAGGAAAAAGGGATTATCATCAAATCACTGAGAGAGAGGATCAACACATATCCATAAATCATATGATGCAACGGCTTCCAAAATGATTGTTGGCTTTCCACTTCTTCCGGCATTTTGTCCATCCCATGCACTTGGATAATTTTTCCATTCCCAATGCATGCAGCCAATACTACCTATCATACTCGGGAATCCACGTTGATCTCCAAAGTAGAGTAGTCTTGCCAAGTCAGCTTCGTTAGGCTTTCTAAAGTACTCGTCACCAAAACATGAGATGACACTATCTACGAAGTGCATGAGAGCTTCCCTTGTTGTGGATCCACTCTTCTCAATAAGTGTCAACATCATCAACTGATACCCATATGCCAACATCCTCATGGACGCAGTACCTTTTTGCAATGGTGAAAGACTTTGTCTACCCGTGGCATCAGCTTTTTGCGGAAAATATTCATCATTAGCAGTAACACCATCCATTATATGACAAAATAAAGGTCTTTGCATTCAAAATCTTCTTCAGAAGATAACCTGGTCATATGTCGGATTGTCGATAAAATAGTCTTCCGACAAACATACTTCGCCCATCTCACGTTGCCTATCATGATACCTCCTACTTGCTCTTGGAGGTTGATCTCCTACGAACATATTGAATGAGTTTATGACCATATCCTCGATGATGTGATCAAGTTTTTGGTTTTGTTGAACAACTCGTGATCGTCATTCATCAACTGATTTTAGTGAAGAGTTTTCATTGTGAGACATTTTAGTGGATGCTTGAGGAAAACTGTATGTATAAATATTTGTTGAAAGACAAAAAATGTATAAGGCCTTATTGGGAGATAATGGCATGTGAACCTGAGTGAAAGAGACCTGTCATTATTGGGAGACAATGGCATGTGAACTAAGTGAAAGAGACAATGCATTATTGGGAGATAATGGCATGTGAATCTGAGTGAAAGAGACCTGTCATTATTGGGAGATAATGACATGTGAACTGAGTGAAAGAGACAACACATTATTTAGAGACAATAGCATGTGAACATGAGTGAAAGAGACCTATCATTATTGGGAGACAATGACATATGAATCGAGTGAAAGAGACAACACATTATTGGGAGATAATGGCATGTGAACCATTCATTTTAACATAAAAACAAACTTCAGATAGCACAATTGAAAAACAAGTTACAAACAAATACACGAAATAATAAATTACATATAGAGATTTCTAAATTGCAAATAAACCACTATTCATACAACATTTTCAAAAGACGTTCTTTCAACGCTTCCTCTCCCAGTGACGGGTGTTCTTTTGCCAAAATGATATGCATATTCTTGTGGTGTTATCGCTGATTCTTGTTGTGTTCTTTCTCTTTTTCAAATTCAAGTCTTTTGGTCATGATTTCAACCTCACTGTTCCTTGTGATGTTCAATGCACGAAATTCTTCAGAACAGTCAGGAGCTAAATAAGATTGTGATGCCTTACCTTTTCATTTTCTCTTTTCCGCATCTCTACCCATAGAATATTGAACTGTTGAACCACCAATAGTCGACAATTCTTGGTTGGTTTTGGCAGAATAATCTCCTTCTTCTGAAGTTCTTTATCTTTTTGTGCTTCCACCACTTTCTTTATTATCCACTTCATATTTAAGGCATGAACATGTCGTGTCAATTTCTAGCTGTAAATCCCACTTGGGATGTTTACACATCACTTCATTACAAGCAAGTCATTAAACTTGCTCTCATCCATCTCATAAATTGCATGAGCATCTTTCTCAACATCTTTCGTACTCATTCCACTCCTATTTTGTCGATATGTTTCTCTGTACACAACAATCCATTTGTTTGCACTTTCGTTAAGTCGTGCAAAATGACCTTTTATTTGATTCCCGTTCCTGATTTCCAGTCCTTCTGCATTCATAGACCTTTCATTATCGTGCTCCATTTGCTTACTTTTGAACATGATACAAGTTTTTTCTTCCAGGAGTTTTAGTTATATAACCTTCTACAAAACACACTTTTAACAATCTAACCTCCTTTTATTTTAATTTAATTTTACATGTTATTGTAACTTAAGCGAAGTTTATAACACATGTTATTGTCAATTATTATGTGATGCTTAATTATGAATAAATTAAGTTTTTAAAACGGCATTTTTAATTTCTTATATTACAGGATGTAATTGGTCTTCTCACATCACCCGACAAGGAATTACAATCGCCTTAGATGCAAGGACTTAGTAACATATATGATGATATTGATAGTGAAGAAGTTGAGATAATAATGTTGAGGGAATTGACAAGATAAATTGCTTTCAGGACGTTCAATCAAGTGGCACGATGATGTTGTTGGTGATGTTGATCCCCATGTACATGTGGGTGGACTACCCATGTTGAGCAGACCGTTGGAACTCCTGTTCAGATAAATAGTTCTTCTCCTAGTGACCCTTGTGATATTGGTAACATGAGAGGATTTAACATACCAAGTTCATCCAGACCATGTCAAACAGAGAGAGTGACTATAGACACTTCTTTTTTGGTCACCATACTAAAGAGGTACATAGATGCGAAATTTGAAACATTAGAAACCAATTTAGAGCATGCCATCAAAATCATTAGATCCAAGTCGGAAAAGGAAAAAAAGACAGTACATCTAAGTTGGAGTGCCACATAGATCAAAAGTTTGCATCATTGGATAATCGGAATCTTTTCTGAATTATAACTAGTTATGGATTGACCAATTAGGGTATAGGGTTGGGTTATGGTTAGGATGAAACTTATGGTGTGAAGGGTAAGAATGGATTTCCACCCTTGAATCAATCCTAATTGAATATCAACACTAATGCGGTGTACTGAGATGCACCAGATCAATTCCCATGATAAGCATAATTCATGGGTGGATGTGAAATTTAAAATGATTAAGGGTCGACATCCATTCTTATGCTTCTCATCTTAACTCTTATTCTCACATGATCCTTCGCCTTGGGGTATATATAACCATGCCATTATCATTAACATGCATTCATTATTCATACACATAGTTATCGGTAGTCCATCGTTTTAGTCAGGGAAATGTTTTGCCATATTCTTCGAAGCACCTTCGTGCTTTATTGTCCATTTTAAGTTTAGTTTTTAGCCATTATGTGCCAAATGTTTAACGGTAAAAGTCACTATTTTACTTACCTTATCAAGTAACATTCTTGGTCATTAAAATAGATTGTTGGTAAACATCTTTCACTCAATAAGCGCTTACTAGGTAAGAATCTTCTCCCACATTTACCTGGTAAGATTATCATGCTTACCCAGTAAGGTAAGTGACACCCGGTAATCATTTGGTAAACAACCCCTTCTGTAATTAATTAAAATAGTTGTGCATCAGTGCAATCTAGCAGGATGCAAATTTTATTGTAAACCAAGAATAAAAAATTAATATAATTCCTCACTAGAAAAGAAAATACAAGATTTATAGACTATTATGCCAATAAATTACAAAACATGGTTAATAATCGAAAGCGTTTGTATTTTCTTCGTGTTATATCATTATATCGAGTTACTTTAAACACGAAACTTATTAGTGATCTTGTGGCTTTCCTAACTCGTTTATACTTCCAAACATGCCTTCACAATAAAAGATTTCAATCCATTCTTGCACCTTAATTTCGTGCATAAACCAACCCACCCCCAAAACACCACCATAAAACGACCCCAAAAATCTTGCCCAAATTTGTTTTATGTTTTTCTAAATTATGTTGGATTAATGTCTTTAGGGTTATTCAGGTAAATGACCTCCTCACAAGTTTTTTTTTAAATCGACAATGTTCTAACAAGTTTTTAGACATTCTTTAAGCAATGACATTATCAAACATGTCACAAGATTAATAAAAGATATTGTCACAGAAAGTCATTTAAGCAATATATCCCTTATATCCATTACATATTTGAGCATATATACTAATGAGTTGGGTTCTGATGAGAAGAAGAGTTAAGATGAGAAGTATAAGAAGAGATCTCCACCCTTAGATGCACATTAGGATGAGATGCACCAAATCAATCCCGTATTAAGCACTATTCATGGGTGGATTTGAGATTAAAGATAAATGCATTTATCAAATTCAAAATGGATTCAGTCGCAGAAATGCTCGGATGTGATCAATTTTTCGTAACCTTATATTATCTAAGGAGGTTCTACCCCGTGGAAATGTTCTTTGAGGGTGCGTTTGGTACGCTGAACATGGTGGGATAGGACATGACATGACAGAACACATTTGTCCCATGTTTGGCAATGTGGAACACGTGTGTCCCTTCTAACCCCCCCCCCCCTCTAGAACTAAGTAGAACAAGGAATCATTTGACCAATATACCCCTAAAATTACAAAATCTAAACTCCTTTCATTAGATGTCCGCCTCCAGCCTCTTTGCTCGTCTCCTTCATCAAATCGATCAGTCCACCTCCAGCCTCTTTGCTCATCTCATTCATCAAATCGATCTCTCATCTACTGGTCTCCTTCATCAAATCGATCTCTCCTCTACTCCTCTACTCGTCTCCTTCATCAGGTAATGGTTTGCTACTGATTTGTTTAATCATCTCATTCATCAGCTTAATGGTTTGCTATTGATTTGTTTAATGGTTTGCTACCTAAACTTGTCTCCTTCATGATTTTTGATCAATGTGTATATAGAAATCTATTGGTTTAAGTCCATCAATTTTGGTCACGATTTTTTATCATGGGTTTCGGTCATTGTATATATAGAAATCGATTGGTTTAAGACCATCGATTTTGCTTTAAGACCATCGATTTTAGTTCAAGATCATCAATTTTGGTCGATTGGTTTAAGACCATATATTTAGGTTTAAGACCATCGATTTTGGTCGAATAGTTCATGTCACTTTGTTTAAGACCATCGATTTTGAGGTATTGGTTTAAGACCATCGATTTTGGTTGAATAGTTCATGTCACTTTGTTTTCAGACCATCGATTTTGGTCGAATAGTTCATGTCACTTTGTTTAAGACCATCAATTTTGAAGTATTGGTTTAAGACATCGGTTTTGGTAGAACACTTCATGTCACTTTGTTTTAAGACCATCGATTTTGAAGTATTGGTCACTATTTTTAGCTTACTTCCATTTATTTTTCTTCATGTATATATGAATTTTGTTACAACCAATTTATGTTTTTAGACCATCTTGTCTCATTTTGTGATTCATTTGATTCTTGTTATTCTTGTGATTTATGTATATATTAGAACACATTTTACATTTAGAACATATATAAAAAATATTTCCATTTGATTTTGTTTTTTTTCTTCTTTAGAATGGATCACAACCATCTAATTGTAGTTGTTAAAGTGTTGAAAGCTTACATCGACTTGCTCATACTTTTGGACCAATTTTGCGAATTAGTTAATTGAATATGAACAAGCACATCTTCGGAGGAAAACTTTAAGACAAAGAACATTCACTAGATTTCAGATTAGATCGATAGAAATCCAACGCATCACACGTGAAAGTGACATCATTTGTGTAAATGAGTTGCGATTAGATAGGAATGCATTTGTTATTTTGTGTGAGTTGCTAAAAACACGTAGTAGACTATTAGATGATGGTAATGTGACAATTGAAGAACAAGTTGCTACGTTTATAAACATATTAGCACATCACACCAAAAATATATGTCTTCAAGTTAGATTTTATAGGTCGGGGGAAACAATAAGTAGGTATGTTCATCGATTTTTAAGTGCTTTACTGCGATTGCAAGACATTTTTTTGTCAAACCAACCGCTATAGAGGATGATCGTATCGACAGAAGATGGAAATGGTTTAAGATAATCATTGTTAACTTCTCTCATTGTTTATAGTATAAAACATTTACCATTTAGCTAAAATCAAGTTATTTTGTTTATAGGGTTGTCTAGGAGCAATAGATGGAACATATATTTAAGTGATTGTACCTGAGTCCGATAAACCAAGATACCGAACAAGAAAGGGTCATATTGCGATTAATGTATTAGGTGCATGCACTCGGGACATGAAATTTATATATGTTTTATCCAGTTGGGAAGGTCCATCTACCGATTCTAGAGTACTACGAGATGCAGTTACAAGGAATAATGGTTTAAAGGTCCCATTGGGTAATTACTATTTGGCTTATGCAGGATATGTCAATCGTAATGGATTTTGGCACCATATAAAGGTACTAGGTATCATTTACGAGAATGGGAAAACATTGGTCATGCACCTACAAATAAGGAAGAATATATTAACATGACAAACTATGAATATCATAGAAAGGTGTTTTGGTATTTTGAAGAAACGTTGGGCCATATTACGAAGTCCTTCTTTCTATCCAATAAAAGTTCAAGGAAGAATGGTCATAGTATGTGCTTTGCTATATAATTTTATTAGGATGTACATGATTCTTGATCTAGAGGAAAACAAGACACTCACATTAGAAGATATGCCTATCGAGGAAGAGAAGTCGAATCCAATGATGATTTTGAATCTATTAATGTTGTTGAATCAAGTAATAAGTGGACTCAATGGAGAGATGACATAGTGCAAGAGATGTTTCAATTGTGGATGTCAAGTAGATGAGTGGACTCAATGTATTGTTTAATTACTATATTTGAATTTTAAAATGGTATCGTAATGTATTGTTTTATTACTAATGTTGAAAGTTAAAATGTTATTGTAATGTATTGTTTTATAACTATTGTTGAGTTTTTAAAATGCTTATTATAACGTATTTTTTTATTACTATTGTTACATTTTAATTTTGGATTTAAAAGATGGCGGACAGACGTAATTGGAGTATCCAAGAAGAAGATGTATTGATTAGCATTCTACAAAAGATCATAGTTGCCAATGGTAGGAGTGATAATGGGTGTTTTCGGACTGACACATATTAGCAAATCGTCTTAAAGATGTGTGAAAAGATCTTGGGCCTCAATATAACATCGAAACATATCCAAAACAAAATGAAGCGGCTCAAAGTTAAATATTCAGCCGCTTATGACATGTTATATACAAGTGGTTTCGGTTGGAATGATGTGCATCAATGCGTAACAGTGGATGCTCAAGTGTTAGAGGAATACTTAAAAGTAATGATTATATTTTTTATGTGATTATTGATACTTAATTTCATATAAATAGCGATTAACATATGTATATTTATGCATTGTTTTTTTTATAGGAACATCCAAGTAAAAACTATATTGCCAACAAACCGTTTCCCCAATATGAGTGATTAAAAATGATATTTGGAAAAGATCGAGCTACATGATCGATGGCGGAATCTGGCACAAATGCATTGGAGTACATCAATCTAGAAAATGAAGTCGATGCTGAGACCGAAGAATTGAACGTGTCTTTGTCTACTCCTTCTAATGGCGCTTCTGCATCCTCCATTCCACAAAATGTAGAAGCATTATCCAAAAAAAGAAAGAGAAAAATTGGTGTTTCTGAAGATGCAATCAAGATGATTGAAAAGGGGTTGCAATCGTTATTCGAGGAAATGGATAAGTTGGTATCGATTGTTGGTACTTCGGGTTTACAAAGTATGCCCGATGAGTTAAGCAACATGGGTTTTGATGGTGACCAGGTTATTGCTATTAACATGTATTTTGCAGATAACGTGATTCAACTACGTCTTTGGAATGACATTAATGCTACTTTCAAGCCAAGATTTGTGAAGACCATCTTAAAAAAGTTAGATATGTGTTGTTAATTGGTAAACATTTGATTTTTTGTGTTTAGATCTTTTGGTACACAATAGAGAACTTCTATATTTAGGTCTTTTGATACCCTATAATAAAATTTCAACTTTTATGTTGGTAAACATAGTGTTCAAATCTTTTGATTTATAAATGTGAGTTTTTAATTAATATTTAATTTAGATTGATTATTTAGTGAAAAAACACTAAACAACTCATTGAAGTTAAATTGGTCATTATAACCAGTTATGTCATGTCTTACCAAACACCAAACAACATTTCTATCATGTCCTGTTTGCATACCAAACGCACTCTGATGGAACTTTAGCTTTAAACCAAGAAACCACCGGTTTTGCTTGGTGGGCCAGGAATGCCCGGCTTATCAATTTATCCGGTAAACTACTAGAGGCTCATGTAGATCAAATGATCCAAATTCCTTCTTACACTTCTAAGCCTTCTCACACGATCCTTTGCCATATACCAATTCCTTAGACAATATCAAATGACATTCCTACCGAAAAAGAAATCCACCTGAAGATCAGAAGAAGATAAGATGCATACGAATACAATCTAAACCGAATATTTACATAATCATTACTTATTTTTCCATATGCATACCATTTAGATATTAATATGCAAGAACAATTGCATACAGTAAGCAAACAATACCAAATCAAACACAAATACAAGTTTTCTTATAGGTTTACAATAGACTATCGATTTTAACCGAAATACATTGTAGATAATTCCAAGCCACTAAGCAGCATCGTCTTCAACAGGCACCCCGTCATCGTCAACGGTGTTGACTCGTTCACATTCATCGATCCATTCACTATATCTGCATGTTTCGACTTTCTCAAATGAGAGAGAGGGAGTGGGATCAAGGAGCATAAAGAGAGTTCTGTGTTGAGTACACTTACATGTCAATTGCCTCTGTCAAAGCTGCAGCCACAAAAAGCAAACAGCGATTAGTAGTGACACGTTTCTAACTAGCAGGGCCGTCCCTGGGGGAGGGCAACACGGGCGTACGCCCAGGGCCCAAAAATATCAGGGGCCCAAATTTCTCCTTAAAATATATAGTAGTCTAAAAGAATTTAATAAATTAACGAAACCAAAAAATTGTAGCATATAATAAGAGAGAAAAATAATTTAATAGATAATAAGGGCCCAAAAATATATCAACTAATTACATTGGAGAAGAAAATAAAAAAAAATTAATTGGTCATTCATTATATGTTATTGTTTATTGCCCCTCTAATTTTATTTTTATCTCCACCAAGGTCCAATGATATTGGCTATTGCTATCTCTATATGCTTCACTATTTTCGTGCTTCAACAATTCAACATTAGATAGTTTTATCAATTTCTATTTTTATTGACTATTGCTATTTGGTTATGCTGTTCTAATTGTTTTTGTTGACTATTGTTATCTATTTTTGCTTCTACATAAAATATTTTACTTTTTTTTAGACAATTAATCTATTGTTCTTATGATTTATGACGTGTTTCATGGTTTTGTGATTAATCAATAAATTTTTTCTACTAGATGTATTTTGTAATGTCCCTTATATATGTCATGTTCCATAAACTTTTAATATTAAGATCTTATTTTAGTTGAGCAAAAAAAGAAGGAAATAGAAATTAAATATTTTCATCAATTGTTTGACTTATGTATCTTTCATTGGGATTCCACTACACCACAAGATTCTATTTAAGTGTTCAAACAATCATTTGTTGAGCTTGCATATTATATGTTTAATTCATTATTTATTTTTACTAGATTTTAATAGATCATCTTTTCTTTCATATTCTTATTGATCTTCATTTGTCTACTTGTTTATAAGACTTTGATAATCTTCTTTATTATTGATCTCTCATTGACCTCACAATTATTTCATTAACACGAATTCTCTTTTTTGTATCAAAATAACACATATTTTTTGTTATAAAGTAAAAATTTCTTACGTTTTATAAAAATTTATCAACCATAGTTTATATACTATTGGTTTAAAATTACCTAATAAAAAGTATGTAAATTTAAATACTCTCTTATATATGTATAATAAAGATAAATAAGATTTCTTTACTCTGTAAATTATTAGCATTTTTTATACTCAATTTTATACTAATGAAAAACATTTATTGAATTTTTTTTCCGTACTTACTGAAGGTCACTACAAGAAAAGTGAGATTTGACGATGCGCCTTTTAGCGATGACATGTGTCACAAGTTATAACGACGACATGTTGTTATATACTATTTCTAATGATAAACGGACTTTTAGTGACAACAAAAGTGGTTGCTAAAAGCCTTGTTTTTTGCAGTGGGGCCCCTATTTTTATGTTCGCCCAGGGCCTAAAAAATGTCAGGAACGGGCCTGCTAACTAGTCTCATTTGGTAAAAACTATTTGATAACTACATGACAATGTAAAATAATCTAAAAGCATCAAAATGGAAGGCATTTATGTAAAATATAAAATAGCTTAATTGGAGAAAGAAGAAAAGAAAACCAATAAGCTATCTGAAGTAGTTACTCAGAAAAAAGCTAGCTTATAACTTACGAAACAGGACTTTTTCAATAAGCTTATGGGTAACAAATATGGCCTAAGAAATGATAAAAAGATGTTTGAAAGAGAATGGAATAGAATATTTGTTCCAAAAGTTATGGAAGCCAAACATGAACTATTGGCTTCATCACCAAAACACTTGGATGAAGGGATAAGAAATAAATGATTACCACGAAAATGATTCCAGCAGAGAAATTGTAAGAAAAAACCAAAGTATGCAAAATAATAAAAACGTCATACATAGCATTTAATAATCATGTATAAAAAAATTAATATCAACTACACAAAAATCATCAAACGACTGAGATGTTAGCATTTTGTTGGTCAAAATGTCTTTGTCCCAATTGACCATTCATGTTTGTTAGTTTGATCAAAAAATCAAATGAAAATGATGTTAATGGATATCATCCTAGAAGTGTGTCATTAACAAATCTTTATGTTCCCGTGTTAGTTGATAAAAATGTGAAAATATAGTGATGCGTTTGTTGATTCTGCAAGCAGAAGTTAAAATATTTTGCAAGTGATAAAGAAAACTAGATGTGGTTTCTGACCCGGGAAAGGAAGGCAGCAATATTTCTTGCTCAGTAATTAGATATCTCTCCCAGAAATAAAGCACAAAGATGTGAATAGATCTCCATTGAATACCTGTGACGGTTGTGCTGAAGCTCTCCTGGCAAATCCGACAAGATGCCTCACCAATGAAATTCTTCATATCACTGAAATTAGACATGCAAGCTCAATCAAGCACACCCATGATCATAATAAATCTCTACGAGCAATACAAAATAGTCCATCTCCTAAGCAAGAAGCCGTTCATATTGATCATAGCTTCACAAGTTAGATTCAAGAAGAATGGAAAATACAAGGTCATGTCTAGAAATAAATGTGTGACGTACTCGACCACCAGTTTGCCAACATGCTAAACTAAAAGTCCCAATAAAGAACAAATGCTTACATGCGACATTCAACACTAGAGCCGTGATTGCAGAAGGGACAACTAAAAACCGTGTCAAGTTTGTCCATCCGCTTCCTAGGAGCAGGCTTCGCTCTTGACTTCCTCTTACCCATAATTTAAGTCGCTTTCCTAAAAGCAAGAGTATCAACAAATGAGAAGTTACAGCTTTATTATGAGAGAACATATAACAGAATTATTACGACTTGAAAGTAATGTGTAAAGCTCTTCTCATGAGAAACATTAAATCAGGTCAAATCTTGAATGTGTGCCATAGCTGCAACAGATAGACCCTCACCTTCCAACACCCAATGTAAAAAAAGATAAAAGAAAGGAAAGAAGAATAAAGTAAGAAACAAGAAGCCAATGCATTCTGGTTTAAATGAATTCAACAAGTAGTAACCGTATATTCCTACATGTCAAGTATTAACATTAAAACAAGTCTAGCAAAAATATTAAAACAAGTATAGCAATAATATTAACTAATTATGTCAAGTGCTGCAGCAAGTCCTATAGCAAGATGTAGAAAACGAACAAAGAAAGCAAGTAACATTCCACTTCATACAGGAGAGAACTAATTAAGACAGTGTGATATACATCCAACCTAGATAAGTCTAGCAAGTGTCCTAACTTGTCAGCTATAATGTCATGCGTAAGAGAAACCATTGTGTCAGTTCAGCAAAGTTACATAGGTTATCTTATGTGTATTAAACTGACATGGAAACCATCATGTGAATCGTTTAAAATTTTATGTCACAACAAAGTAACACTTTTGTTAACGAAATGCTTCAAATACACCAAGATATGAGATAGGAAGGTTACAAAGAACCATACAGATACTATGAAAAAGAACAACGGTCAAGCAACAATACTGAGACAAATGTACTGCACAATATGGTGATAAGAAGATCCCAAAGCCATAACCAGACAGACCTTTGTAAGGTGGAGTCACTGAGATATGTGGCTCTGGCACCTGAGAGGATTTAAAAAAAAGAACTAGAAAACTACATCTAGTAGAGATTATTACATTGTGCATAAGATTTCAAGTAAACTACTAGAAAACTATATCACTTTAAATTGAGATGATCTCAATGTGCATAAGATTTTAAGTAAACACATAATTTCTATACTTGCAAACTTTGAATGCAGATATAAATCAATAACTGGCACAAAGATGGACAATATCGACTCATACTTTGTCCCTTCAACATGTACCTAGATGAACTCATGAACCCATTTTCTCCTCTCACATATTTACCAAAATATCCAATACATACATGGACTTGTGGTAACAGTTGCTGTATGTGTTAATTGTACTTCAATTACTTAGTACTAGTTCCATGAGGTGCTTGATAGTGAAGGCTTCATCTTAACATAAAGAGGTAATCAACATAAAAAAGAAATTCCATTCTAGATTCTGTGAAGCAGAGCCTCAAGGATCTATGTCTATTTCATTCAATGTGAACTTAAGCCATTTCTACTTCTTGCAAAGTAAGGTGAGAAAGAATCAGACCGCATCCAGGGGTTACCAAGTGGGATGTACCCTCGTTTCTCTAGAATCCCAATCGAAACCCCAAAGAATTTAATTTTATTGCAGTCCATATTACATGGTTCCTCAACTCGAATTTCATTCTGCCATCGCTAGAGGGCAACGATATGCATTAAGCCATTAATTCAATACATACTTCCAATTTTTCCCATATTCTGATGAAAAAAAATTGTACAGATAATTTGAGCGATGAAGAGACGAACAGATCCTCAGCCCCAACACGATAAGCTTTGGCAGTAATAAGCTGTTTTCGATAAAAAGAAAAAATTGTTTCAAACAAAGTAACCTAAAGATCCAAATAAAAGAATCGGCGATCCTTTCACAATCAAATAACAAAATTTGGAGTAAATAGATGCACCATGTACCACAAAACAAACAAACGAAGAATTTTCTTTGAGATAATTCGAACGAACACCCAACCAGATTGAACCAATTGAAACTGAAAGACGAATAATTGTGCCCTAGAAAATATATTGCTAATGGAGTTGAGTTGATTGAGAAAATTGAGAGGGGAACCAACCTGATGAAATCGAATCAAACCGAGAGACGAATAAACTTGCTGCAGAAAAGACGAAAAAGAATCGTAGTAGAAACCCTAGTTTGTATAGGCAAGTAGACTTGTAAAAATGGAAGTCGGTTTCTGTTCATATGCGAGCGGTCGAGTGGGGATGGAAAAGGAAACCATGACCCGTGGTATAACCCGAATCCGACCAATTATCTATTATACATTTATTAGTTGTGTACCCGTGCAATGTGGCAGGAGCCATAAATTTTAACGATTTTGAATATCCACCGGTTTTATAAGATAAGATTTAACGATAATATAGGTTACATTTGGTCTTTACATATTAATACAATTTGAATAAATAAGAGTTATGGTTCCAATTACAGACTATCGATGAAAAAAATTGTATGACAGTTTAAAATCCAATATATTTAAAATCCAACATATTTAAACGACTCCACAAATGTATTCGATTTACACCAAGAGCAAAGAACCAAGAAACTTGAGTTTTAAGWTAARCACTCAAACCAATAAAGAAAACTACAAATTTGACAGATCATAAGTCATGAAAAGACAAAAAAAAATGGGTTTTAGAATGAAATTTCAACTGCTTACCCTCTTTTTTGTCCAGAAACTCAGATTAAGGTTGAATTAATACATATATATATATATATAT
>NC_037537.1:2287653-2294792 GCF_001531365.2 Cynara cardunculus var. scolymus | reverse complement strand
TTTTATTATAATTTAATTTAAGTTTAATAACGAAATAATTTATTTTTGGTTTAATAATATAACATTTTATAAAGATAATAATTAAGTATTCTGTTAAAACTCAATGATTATCCTAATTATTATAACACTCTCAAATTCATACATTTCATATAACACATATTTTATACATAGAATACATGTTTTCCCCACATAGGTCTAGAATACAAGAGTCTATAATGTACAACACATAATTCAAAAATTCCAAAGTACATGCTTT
The DNA here is from genome assembly GCF_001531365.2 of Cynara cardunculus var. scolymus. Lineage (NCBI taxonomy): Eukaryota > Viridiplantae > Streptophyta > Magnoliopsida > Asterales > Asteraceae > Cynara > Cynara cardunculus. The sequence goes on along the minus strand of NC_037537.1, from coordinate 2,294,536 downwards.
TTATCCTAGCATCCAAGCTTCAAAACATAGCAAAGCACATAGGAAAGTAATTCACAAAATGCTATTGTCATTATTATCATTACCTGCACACATATTTTTGAAAACACGAAATGAGGGTTAGGCATAAATGTTTAGTGAGGTTCCTTTTTATGTAATGCAAGATGAAGATCACCAAAACATTTATTTCAAATAATCCATCTCATGTAGTAAGGACTGAAAATCATATTATGTTTTGGTTCATCGGGCCTCTGGTTCCAAACCATACTTGAAATATATTTTAATAAACAGGACCAGAGCCCCTCTGGTTAGAGCTTCTATTTCCTCGACCAGGGCCTTTGGTTGTACTAACCAGAGCCTCTGGTTGTATTAACCAGAGCTTCTGGCTCATATAATTTATTGTAATGTTCTTGAGTTAAGCTTCCAATCAATAAGATAGTTTTTTTCACAAAAGAATGGTTATACAGAGTTCTTATTCGACCAGAGCCTCTGGTTACTAACCAGAGCTTCTGGTTCAATAGTTATGACCAACCAGAGCCTCTGGTTCAACGTGTGAGTCGACCAGAGCCCCTCTAGTATATTTTTAGTAGAAAAATAATAAGTATAAATCCCTTTCTCTTAAACCTTCTTAAAATGCAAATGTTGACACAGAAGCTCTTATTAATAGATGTAGAGCCTCTGGTCCAATTAATTTATTAAAAACAAGCATACTTCTTAAATCAAATAACAAGAATCCTCTGGTCCAATAGTGAGGACCAACCAGAGCACCTCTGGTTCCTCTTAAAATGTACATTCTATTCCAAAACGCTCTTTAGCCAAAATTAATAACCATAGGCCATATTTTCCCATAATCATAACATCAATACTATCCAATAAGAACATCTCTGAATCATCAAATCACCAAGAAGAGAGAACTCCAATCTGTTGTAATCTTAATAGATATAATAGTAAGAGTTATACCATGCACGCACACACAACGACCATCATTATTACATCCATAAATCCCCTGTTTATAGCAATAGCTATCCATCACACACAACGACCATCCTTATTTCCCCTGAAATTTGTATGAACTATTTCATCCAATGACAGACTGCAGACCTTTCTGTCAGAGCGAATCTCGTTCATAGTTTTTATTCAATCATAAACTCAAAACATGTTTATATTCAAACCTTCCAAATCATAAGAACACTCTATTCTATATATGATTGTTCAACTCCTCTAGTTCTTCCCCAAACAGGGTATTGTTTCAAAGCTGTTTCTAAAAGAACAATTTATGCTTACTCTTTTCAAAACAGATTTCAAATCTTTGAATCATAAAACATTTCTTTCAAAACTGTTTATAAGATCAAACAGCAGATTAAAACTCACGGTTGCAATCAAAAGTTTATTTAAAACTCACAGTTTGCAAGTAACAGTAATTAAAAATTCACAGGTCATATCAATACAGTGGTTAAACTCACCTTAAAATCGAATATCGATCCTGCAGATAATAATACAACAATTCTTTTTAAAACACAGATTCTTTCTCCAAGAACACCTTCACCGTCTTTAAATTTCTCCCTTTCTTAAAACACTCACTTTTCTAAAAATAGAAAGCATGTGAGATTTTTACCCTATCTTATTTCTTTTATACTTTAATGAGGCAGTGATGGGTATTTTATTCAATATAAAGAACTTTAGACGGTGAAGATATTATTTTTAAAACTAGACATATCTTAACCATGAAGTATAGGGTTTTGATATATATAATATTCTCTTATCACATAACCGCTTATATTTATATAATACTTTCACATGTATGCATACTATCAATTTACCACACATATACATATAACTCATGCAAGTATTATCGTAATTATACATGTTATCACATAATTTACATAATGAACACATAAATTTACCTTAACCCAAATTTGTAGAAAACTCGGTTATAACAATTATATTTTAAATTTTTTATATTTAAAATAAGATGTTTATTCTGTATTTGATTATGTTTATCTGCAGTTAGTTACTTTAATAAGCTGTACTTACGCACAATCTACTTGCAGTCTTGAGTTTTAAGTAATATGCATTAATAAACAGTACTTTATACATAAAAAATGGTTTTTAATAGTTTTTATCAAATGCTTTATAATATAGTATAGATATTTAAAATTTCTCATTTTTTATGTAATTTCTTTAATTTATTTTTTTATTATAATTTAATTTAAATTTAATAACGACTTAATTTAATTTTGGTTTAATAATATAACATTTTATAAAGATAATAATTAAGTATTCTGTTATAACTCAATGATTATCCTAATTATATTTTAGATTTTTTATATTTAAAATGAAATGTTTATCCTGTATTTGATTATGTTTATCTGCAGTTAGTTACATGAATTCAGATATGAAGCTTTAATAAGTTGTACTTACGCTCAATCTACTTGCAATCTTGAGTTTTAAGTAATATGCATTATTGAACAGTACTTTACGCATAAAAAGCTGTTTTTAAGAGTTTTTGTCAAATGTTTTATAATATAGTATAGATTATATTATTAAACCTAAATTAAATTTCTTTGTTACTAAACCTAAATTAAATTATAATTATAATTTTGAATTAAGAAAATTACACCAAAACACAAGAACTTTTAAAAAGGTTAATTTGATACTGATATCGGTATATTTTTTTTTTCAAAATTTTATAATATTTTCAAAATTATATTTTATTCAAAAATAAAAACATTATCTATTTCTCAAAACCACATAAAACCGTATTATATCGACATAAAAAAGGAATAAAACGAAATATTTAAATCAAGATATATCTCGATGCATTACACGAGTACCCTTCTAGTATATTATAAAACATTTGATAAAAACTCTTAAAAACCATTTTTTATGCATGAAGTGTTGTTTGCTAATGCATATTACTTAAAATTTAAGATTACAAGTAAATTACACGTAAGTACAACTTATTAAAACTCTATTTTTGAATTTGCATAACTAAATGCAGATAAAAATAATCAAATACATGATAAACATATCATTTTAAATATAAAAAATTTAAAATATAAATTAGAATAATCATTATCTTTATAAAATTTATCACTACCAAAAAACCCACTTTTTCCGGCGGCCAAATCCGCCGGAAATCCGTCGGAAATCTTGATTAACTTAACAAACCCCTAAGTATTTAAAAAAAAAAAAAATCCGGCGGAATATTCCGCCGGAAATATTTCTCGCCGGAAAAAATAAAATTTTCTAAAAGAATTAATTTTTAAAAAAAATACCGGCGGATATATCCGCCGGATAAATATATAAATATTAATATTTAAAAAAAATAATATTTCTAAAAGAATTAATTTTTTTTAAAATACCGGCGGATATATCAGCCGGAAAAATATATAAATATTAATATTTTAAATTTATTTTAAAATTAATATTTAAAACCTGTATTTAATACATGTATTTAAAATCTGCAAATCTGTACAATATTAAAACTAAAAATAAAAAGGCGAAATAGAACTAAATATCATACATTAAAACCTAATACGGTTCATTAAAGCCCAATGCGTTCCACCAAAGCCCAATACGTTCTATGAAAGTCCAATACGGTTCATTAAAGCCCAATACGATCCATTCAAACCTAATACGGTCCATTAAATCCCAATACGATCCATTAAAACACAATACGATACATTAAAACACAATATGATCCATTAATGCCCAATACGGTCCATTAAAGCCCAATACGTTTCATTAAAGCCCAATACGTTTCATTAAAGCACAATACGGTTCATTAAAGCCCAATACGGTCCATTAATACCCAATAAGGTCCATTAAAGCCCAATAAGGTCCATTAAAGCCCAATACGATCCATTAAAACATAATATGATCCATTAATGCCCAATACGGTCCATTAAAGCCCAATACGTTTCATTAAAGCCCAATACTTCCATTAAAGCTCAATACGATCCATTAAAACACAATACGATCCATTAAAGCCCAATACGGTCCATTAAAGCCCAATATGTTTTATTAAAGCCCAATACTTCCATTAAAGCACAATACGGTTCATTAAAGCCCAATACGATCCATTAATACCCATTAAGGTCCATTAAAGCCCAATATGGTTCATTAAAGCCCAATACGATCCATTAAAATACAATATGATCCATTAATGCCCAATACGGTCCATTAAAGCCCAATACGTTTCATTAAAGCCCAATACTTCCATTAAAGCTCAATACGATTCATTAAAGCCCAATACGATCCATTAAAGCTCAATACGTTACAACAAAGCTCAATACGTTCCACCAAAGCCCAATACGTTCCACCAAAGCCTAATACGTTCCACCAAAGCCCAATATGTTACATTAAATCCCAATACGGTTAATCAAAGCCCAATACGGTCCATTAAAACACAATACGGTTCATTAAAGCCCAATACGGTTCATTAATGCCCAATACTTCTATTAAAACCCAATACGATCCATTAAAACCCAATATCATTAAATCCCAATACGGTTTATGAAAGCCCAATACGGTTCATTAAAGCCCAATACGGTTCATTAAAACCCAATACGGTTCATTAATGCCCAATATGATCCATTAAAACACAATACGATTATTTAATTATCCGCCGGAAATGGTAAATTTTTTTAAAAAGATTATTTAATTATCCGCCGGAAATCCGCCGGAAAATTGTTAATTCTTTTTGTTTTTAAATTATTTAATTTTCCGCCGGAAATCTGCCGGAAATGGTAAATTTTTTTAAAAAGATTATTTAATTATCCGCCGGAAATCCGCTGGAAAATTGTTTATTCTTTTTTTTTAAATTATTTAATTTTCCGTCGGAAATCCGCCGGAAATGGTAAATTTTTTTAGAAAAATTATTTAATTATCCGCCGGAAAATTGTTTATTTTTTTTCTAAAAATTTAATATTCCGCCGGAAATCCGCCGGAAATGTTAAAATTTAAAAAAAAAATTATTTAATTATCCGCCGGAAATCCACCAGAAAAATTGTTTATTCTTTTTTTAGAAATTTTTAAAATTTTTCCGCCGGAAATCCGCCGGAAATGGTAAATTTTTTTAAAAAAAATTATTTAATTTTCTGCCGGAAATCCGCCGGCAAATTGTTTATTCTTTTTTTAGAAAATTTTTTAATTTAAAAAATATTTAATTATCCGCCGGAAAATTGTTAATTTTTTTTAAGAAAAAATTAAAAAATCCGCCGGAAATCCGCCGGTAAAATGTTGTAATTAGATGTAAATTGAAGATTAAACTGAGGACTTAAGAAATCCGCCGGAAATCCGTCGGAAATAGTTGGTAGTCAATAAAATGTTGACTTTTTTTGTGTCCGCCGGAAATCTGCCGGAAATGGTTAGTTTTCTAGTAGTGTATATTGTTAAGAGAAAAATATTAGATCTAAACTAAATTAAAAAATTGAATTAAAGAAATTGTATAAAAAAACGAGAACTTTTAAATAGTTAATTTGATATTGATATCGATATATTTTTTCAAAATTTTATGATATCTTCAAATTTATTTTTATTTAAAAGTAAAAACATTATCTTTTTCAAAACCACATGAACTGTATTATATCAACAAAGACAAAAAATAAAACACAACATAATTAAATAGCCTAAGATACAACTTAATTGATGCATGAAGTCTTTTATAACAACTCAGATGCAAGGCTCTTTATTTCCCTAAAACAATTTGTAGCGACTCTTTTTTTCCAAGGCAACGATTCAGGTTCGCTCCCTCCAAGGCGATGATTCATACTCTCGAGATGCAGGGCTCTTCGTTTATGGTTATCACTCCTTTTCTCATACACTCCTCTCAACGAAGACACAAATCAGGTAATAGGGTTTCTTTGATTTTTCTTCTCATATGATTCAAATCAGGTAATTGGGTTTCTTTGGTTTATTCTTTCTGTAGAGATTCTCCATTTGGCAAGGCTTGTTTTTGTTCGATTAACTTGATCTTTCCCTTCCGTTCGATTAACTTGATTTTTTCCCTCTTGTTTGATTATGATAGATCCTGTTCACTAATCATAAACAAAGATATCGAGAAATACAATAGTGAGACAGAATTGAGGAGGAAGTCATTGTGTCATTGATTATTTAACAGTGAAATAATACAAGAATGATTACGTAATGAATCTTGAGAGTATGTGTACGATGAATCTATCTAAGAAAAGTCATTAAGATTATTACTAAAACAAATCTAACAAACCTCTATTTATACAAGAAAGGCTAGGCTAAATATACAGTAGATTACAGAACAAACAAATGAATATCTAATACATGGCCTAGTATCTTGTCAACAATATTCAATCTTGAAAAGCAACGCTAACCAAATTGGCTAAGTATCTAACTTTGGATAGTATATCCAGAGTTAGTCTCGAACTCTATATACAAGGTAGCCGAACTCTGTAGTCGAACTCTGAAATCTCTTCATCTGAACTCTGAAAACTTTAACACTTAGGGTGCGTTTGGTTTGCAGGAATGTTTTTGAGGGATTTGGATTCCTGGAGGGATTTGGATTTCATGGGATTTGGATTGGATTGGATTTAAAATCCATTCCTGTGTTTGGTTTGCAGGATTTGGATTTGATGTGAAATCCATTCCTCTGTTTGGTTTGTAGGATTTTAGATTTAGATTTTTTTTTGTAATTATTTTAATCACCAAATCTCTTTCATTTTCTTAATTAACCAACAAACCTAAAAATTTAACAATCAAACCTTTTCATCCATAATACATATTTAATCAACAAACATTTTCATCCAAAATGCATATTTAATCAACAAACATTTTCATTCAAAATACATATTTAATCAACAAACATTTTCAAAATACATATATATTTGATATTAACATTGACATATACATT
>NC_037537.1:2276423-2285698 GCF_001531365.2 Cynara cardunculus var. scolymus | reverse complement strand
CTACTGAGAACAGAGAGATATAGAGATTGAATCAAGAACTTACCTCTGATTACGGGAACAGGGAGATATATAGATTAGGGCCGAAGGGAAGGAAGCGATGGATTAGGGCGGGTGTGAGGGAAGCGATGTCTCGTAACCTGGTTGAAGCAATCGACAGGAAGCGATGGATTAGGSCAGGTGTRAGGTATGCGATGTCTCGTAAGCTGGTTGAAGCAATCGATAGGAAGTGATGGAGAGTATTCAGGCCATCTGCAATCGTGTGGAAGCGATGGAGAGTGAGGCCCTGTGCAATTGAGAGGAAGCGATGAAGAGTGTGTGCAATCGTGTGGAAGCGATGAAGAGGAATCCCATGGGATTTGGATTTGAAATCCCGCGATTTTGCAAAGGATTTCTAAATCCCGCGTCTAATGGATTTTTATCCAATCCCAAGATTCCAAATCCTTATGTCTTAAGCAACCCAAACACGGGATTTCCTGGATTTTAAATCCAAATCCCCTCAAATCCAATCCATTCCGGCAAACCAAACACCTCCTTAGACTTTTTCTTCCACTTTCGAACTCTGGAAACATTGATCCAGACCTGATGTCGAACTTTGGAACCATTGATTCAGAGTTATATATGAACTCTGAACTAACTCTGAATCCAAGTCTTCAGACTTTCAACACTTGGAAAATGCTTCACACTTCTAAACCAGCTTCATATTTCTACAGATTAACTTTCAGTGCAATATCCCTTCTGTAGAGGTACTCCATTTGGCAAGGCTATTTTTCTGTTCGATTAATAACTTGATTTTTCCCTTCTGTTCGATTAACTTGATTTTACCTTTTATTCAATTAACTTGATTTTTCTCTTATGTAGAGGTACTCCATTTTTCTGTTCGATTGACTTTCAGTACAAGATTGTTAGGTTAGGTTAGGTTCACCAAGAATGTGGAATTACTTGAAGTACTCATTATAGTTAATTTGGCACAATTGTTTAATTTGGATAACTCCCATCCAACTTATTTCCATGGGATTGGTAAATTGAGTTCCTTGTAAACAGTCGTTAGCTTCTCTGTGTGGATTGGTAAATTGAGTTCCTTAAAAACAATTGTCCATGCTCCAAAAATTGTTTAACACTTTACTTTACCATGTTTATATATATATATATATATATATATATATTCATCTACCAACCAAATTTCTTCTGCATACAATTCATGACTTGGTGTTTTTGTTGTTTGCCTAAAACAGAAAACTAGGTAACGTCTTCAAGAGAGGCAAGCCTGTATATCAATGAATTAAGAGAAAAAGAATAAGTATATCTAATGGCCAAAAACCAAAACTAAATAAACCTGATATATCCCAATCTATGGTACTTCACTATGATCAACTGTGAAGAAAAGAAGTACCCGATCTACTGATATTAAACTCACTATATGATTTGGGAAATGAAATGCTCATATTCGTTATTTTCATATTCGACCTTTGTGGAGTCACTACTTCAAGAACACATAAGGTAATTATACAAATGAATTAGCTATAAACTGGGAAGAATAGCAAGAAGAGAATATGGCATACAATAAACACTGTATGAATTTAAGCTGTTTGTATGCTATAGTGATAACATATGCCATAAAAATCTAAGAATGTGACATACAAATAAATGCAATTCCATTGACATCAACACGTCCACGTTTAGATGTATACGTATTCAAAACTTTCTACTTTATGTAGTAAGTTTTAAACTGGTAGAAGTCTTCTCATAAACAGTATAACAAAATTGATATCACTTTATTGATGATATTAGTAGTTGAGATCACATCTAACGTTAGTTTTATATATACTTAGTTCATTCATCTACATGCTTTCAACTGCAAGCTACCTTTGGAATACTGCATCTTTCACTCTCTTATCGACCACATTCTAGTGGCTTAGGCGTCTCACAATTAGCCTCGTCTACTTGTTCCATATCAATGCCCACTCTCACCTGACCACATTCCAGTGGCTTGGGAGACTTTCACTTCGGCTTAGGCCACTCGAGGAGTCGCCTGGATCGTTAGAACAACCCAATTTCACTTATTTTGCTTTCTGACTCACCTAGGTTACCAAATTGTATGTGAACATTATTTTCCATCCTTAAACCTTGAAATCAAAGGTAAATTCTGAAAATTTCAAAACGTGAAATTTTATAAAATTTATGAGTGTTACACTAAAGCAACAAATTCTTTAGCTATAACATCTTCCCAACAAGGACATTTAATAACCTGGTCATATGTTTTGGGCTCGACAACAGAACAATATTGGCAATAAATCATTAACTATCATTAGTTAAGTAGTAAAACATAAATTCTGGGATGAAATACAATTTTTTTCATGGTATGTAGACATGTATCAAAATCAGAAACAGATAGGTCAGAAACTACTTGATGACAAACAAAATCATCAAATTGGGTAGGTGGTTTCTAGACTCTTGTTGACTTTTGAAGAACAGGAGTACGATCATTTTGATCAGCAGAAACTGATGATGATGGTGAGGATGAAGCTAGTTCATGACCTATAGAAACTGTAGTATCTTAACCATGTGATAAAAGAGAATTTTCGGAAGAAGATGAAGTAGATGAATTTTTGGAGGAACAGTGAGGTGATGAAACAAATTCAGAAAAATCATATACAAGAATAGGAAGAGGAACATCAGAAAATCTTGTGGAATGAGAACTCATGGAACTTAGAAAAAGAAATTCATATTCACAAAATTGAACATCTTTGTAATAAGAAATTTTCTTTGTGGCCAAGTCCATGACTTAGCATGCTTTTTCTGCCAAAAGGATATCCCAAGAAAATATATTGATTAGCTCTTAACTGGAATTTTTTTACGACTAATGGGATGGATAGAAACAAAACATAGACATCCAAATGTTCGAATATTATGAATCTTAGGTTTACACTTGGATAAGACTTCAAAAGGTGAGAAGATTTAGAACTTTGACTGTAGTTCTATTGATGAGATAAGTAGCAGTTAGGTTGCTTTTCCCCCAAAATTTAGTGGCAACCCACATGGAACAAGCAACTTACAATAAGTATTGATATGTTCTTTCTACTAAGCCATTTGTTGAGAAGTATATCGGCAAGACAACTGATGTATAATTCTGTTAGTAGTATAGAAGTCTTTTCTTTCCTTACTATTTCCCAGTTCTTTTGCATTATCAGATCGAATAATTTGATCACCTTATGGAATTGAGTTTGAACAAATTGAATGAAGGATTGAATGACAGAAAATGATGATCCTTAATGGATTAGCAAATGAATCCAAGTGGTTATACTATGATCACCAACTATAGTGAGTAAATATTTGTGTCATTCATATGTGGGAGTATGAAATGGACCTCAGACATCAATATGTACAAGATAAAAAAAATGTTGATCTAGTATGACTCTCAGGAAGACATCAATATGTACAAGATAAAAAAAATGTTGATCTAGTATGACTCTCAGGAAAAGGCAAACGATGTTGTTTTGCTTTATGACAAACAACACATGAATGACACATCTTTATTGCATTCAAAAGAAACGAGATTCAACTTTTTGAGTTTATTTATTGTTATTGGAGTATGACCAAATCTCAAATGCCACAAAGAAACATTGTGTTTCACAGATGAAACAAACTTAGAAAAAGACAAGTTGTTTTTGATTCTTCAGGATTGAGGACATACATACCTCCTTTCCTCCTACTAAGTACCAAGAGCTTATTAGTTAGAAGGTACTGCATATAACAATGTGTATTAGTAAAATGAATTGAAGTTTGATGTTAAATAATGAATTTCGTATCAGACAGAAGGTTACAATGAAACGTAGGGATAAAAAGGACTTGAGAAACACACAAATTATGTGACAAAGAAACAATTCCTACATATTCAACAAACAAAACACTACCATTAGGTAAAGATACGTTATGACGTTTTAGAAATTCTATGAGTGAAGTGAACATGGAATTTTGACTACACATGTTATTAGATGCCCTAGAATCTATTATCAATAAGCTAGAAATAGAGAAAGGCAAAGTTGGATTACCTGCACATGCTGCAAACCTGTTAATAGTCTGAGAGGACGCATTATCAATCCCTTCAGTTTGTCTAGAGGTGGGAGTCGAATCAACAATCTTACATTGATGCAAAAAATTCATTATCTGATTGTAATCTTTGCTTGTGATTCCATTACTTCCTTCAAATGTCTCTTTTGGATTAGTACAATATTCAATAACAACATGTGTTGTGGATTGTCTTGGATTATTGAACCTAAAATTTCTGGAAAACCATGAGGTCTATGACAACTTTCTCATCTCATTGTTTGTAACAAATTTGTTATTAGTTGAAAGATTCTTGATATGCATAGTTGGACTATCGATGTTCAATTTCATAGGGGTTGTCACTTCACATTGTTGTTTGGTGGCTATGAATTGTTCGTGTTCACAAGTGGGCACAACGTCCCCACCATGGCGGTGCAAGTGCATGCCGACATTATGATTGCTTGCAAGTAATAAAGTGGTAAAATACCGAGATCGTTTCTACAGGGATTGAACTACTGAGAATCGGAGAATTTCATGAACTTCTTGAGCATGTTTCGATATGTGAATAAAATTGGATTTTGTTGATAAAAAGCTTTAAAAATACAAAATAGACGAAATAGACTTATAAAATACAACATAGGCATGAGTGTGAGTATTCTTTAAGATAAAAACAACAATATAATGATCAGAAACTTTTGAGATGGTTGTAAATATTCCCAGACCCGTTCCTCACATTTTTTAAGGCCTGGCAAAATGTGAAAAATGGCCCTTGATAAGTACAATATTTTTTCAATATATTGTTTTTATCATCAAAAATAACATTGAATTCATATAAAATCGTTTTTCCGAGTATTCCAACACGCAAAATCAATCAATAATCATTTCTAAATTAATATTATCTACTAGAACATTTTTATGTAGCATTATTAATTTGTTCATTAATCAAAAACATCCTATGGGATATTTTTGGTACATAGAATGACATCATTTGGGGTCACAATGTTAATTCTTCTGATTTTCGAGTAACACTATGTAAATCAATGTAAATAGGTCGGTTTTTTATGTTACCTCATGTTAATATTTTTAACACCATTTTGAACTTTTATACTATGTTCTCGAATTTGAAAAGAAAATAAAAGAATGAGAAAGAAAAAGAAAAATAAAAGAAGGGGAAAAAATAAAGTTTTTTTATTTGTGTTTTTGATAGAGAAGAGAGAGGAAGGAAAAATAATGAAATAAAAATAAATTTTGATATAATTTTTTTTTCTTTTTCGTTCCCTAAAAAAATCTCATAGAACATAACATTAGAATTAAAACAAACTATTTTGAAATCATCAATCTTATAATTAAAAAAACTCATTTTGGTTATAGTTTGAGATCTTATTCTTCTTTTAGCAATAGAAGAGTACATAAGATTTATATACTCAATATTATATAATAAAAAACAAATATGAAAGAAAAAAACAATCATAGTTTTATTATTCTAAATATAGATAGAAATTGTACTGTTTCATATAGTTGGTAATTTTTTCAAAAGATGGTGGTTTTGTTAGCTAATAACAAAAAAAATCTACTATATTCTGACCCAAAAATAGGATTCATGAGAGGATGAAATAATCAAAAGTATTGAGATGAATTATGGAGAATATATCAAAGTTTTGGAGGCAAGTATAGATGCCGATATTAGCTAAAAAAAACTTAGAGAAACATTAAAGAATATTATATAATGAATGACAAATTAACTTTTTTATGTATTTTCTTATCTAATATATTTAATTAATACATGTTTGGGTTTTTAATAGTTAATGTAGTAACAAAATCTTTTTTGATTCTATTAGATATTAATTTTTTTTATGTCTCTTCTATTTACTAATTTTTTTGAAATATTATTATATATACTAAAAAAATTTGGACCCCTAATTTTTGTGGGCCCTGGACGTACGCCCGGCCCACTCTCCCCAAGGGACGGCCTGAATACTCCAATCTCTTGAAAATGAATATTTATAAATAGATCCCACAAAGTTTTCACTCTCACTACTCCGAAACTTGTTGATTTAGCTGAACAGTTTAAGAAATAAAATTTATACTCAAATCTCTTTGTAATACAAATCTCCATTGCTTAATCCTTAGCTAGATACATACAAAATTTGTATCTCTACGTAATTATCAAAGACTCTCTCAAGTTCTTTATGCATCACTTAAGCGGATGCGTTGATACTCATGTTGCTAACTCCAGAGGTGTTTGGATTGACGTTCTCAGTGATATTCAGTGTGCTTGAATTTCAGAATCAGAATGAAATAAGAAACTAAAGAGAAAAACGATAAGAAGGTAGGAATTAGACCACTCTGATAGCATATTGGAATCAGATCTAATTTAGGGAGAACAAAGAGAAAGAATCTGAAAGAGAATAGAAAGTGTTTGTGTTATTTCATCAATGAAATTCTATTACAAACACTCTTATATATATATATATATGTGTGTGTGTGTGTGTGTGTGTGTGTGTGTGTGAAAAGGATCGTGTGATAATGAGAGTTAAGGTGAGAAGCGTACGAAGGGATCTAAACTCTTGATCACCTCTAATCTCAAACCTACTCATGAATCACGCTTGATACGAGAATTGATCCAATGCATCTCCATGGATCTCATCTCGTTGCATCTCATCTGAATATTCATCCAAGGGTATTACACCACAACCCAACCCTATATATATATATGTGTGTGTGTGTGTGTGTGTGGAGGATCATACGAGAACGATATATATTTAAAAAAACACGAAAACGGGCAAATCAAATATGATTTTACACTAACATCACATACAAAATCACATGTGATTCAGGTGACCTTGCCCGACAACATGAAGACGCAGCCACAAGTCTCCTGGACACTTTTTTTGACCATTAATGTAAAATCACATGTAATTGTACATGTGATTTGCCCGTTTTCATGTTCTTTTAAATAGGTACCGTTCTCGTTTGATCATGCCTATATATATATATATATATATGTGTGTGTGTATGTGTGTGTGTGTGTGGAGGTTCAAACGAGAACACATCCATTTACGAGAATGCGAGAACACCCTTATCACATGTGATAATACACGTGAAGGGACTCTGTGATGTGCAGACGACGTGTTCTACGACTCAGGTCGCGCCAAAGATTGTCTACGTCTATGATTTAGCATCACATGTGATGGTTTTGATGGATTATAGTATCATATCAACAACACCCTTATCACATATGATAATATTTGTGAGTGGACTTAGTGGTGTAAGGGCGACTTGGCCCACAACCAAGATCGCAGCAAAAACTGCCCCGTCTCTAATTTAGTATCACATGTGTATCATATGTAATGGAATAATAGTATCACATGTGATTGTCTATAGTAAAAGGTGTTCTCACGTTTTTGTAAAATGAAGGTATTCTCGTTTGAACCCTTCCCTATATATATTTCTGTGTGTGTATGTGTGTATATATAACAGAGGCAGTGAGAACATATCCGACTAACAAACTTTGGTTAGGTGAACTAAGCAACAACTAATTAACTGTTAGGACGAACAGTGGCGGTCCGGCGGACTCATAATTAGTGTACCTTTAAGGTGGATTAAAGGCTCGCAAAGTCACCCGATCTGTTTTTAGCCAAGTTACACCATATCGAATGATTCTTTAAGTGTTTTTTTTTTTTGTGTTGATTTTGAGGATTTTTTAAAGGTTTTTGGTTTTTTCAAGTATTGTGGTTGATTTTGAGGAACTTTTTTAGTTTTTAAGAGATTTTTTAGTTGATTTCATAGAACTTTTTTGGTTGATATTCCTTGTATTTGATTATATCCAGGAACATTACTCAAAGTTTAATAGGTGTACCTTTCATACCTCCAAAAATATCTTACTTGCAAAAGTCGAGTGAGCTGATGCACGGGACCCCGCTCGACAACTCGTAGGTCCGCCACTGAGGACTACGAATTTAAATGACCCTTGAAGTTGTGTTAACGAATTTGTGAAATTTGATATGCATGAAGTAAAATTGTATAGTCTAATGATATCAATCGGGTGGTTGCACCATAAGTTGAAGTGATGTGATAGAAGTGGAAATTGAATGACTAATCCAACTCTACAAAAAGGCTTTACTGAAATAGTCTCATAGGATCCAGCAAGAATATGATTACAGATGTGATTTTACACTTCGAGAAAAGACAAATAAGAACTTGGCAACACAACCCTTTTGACCTTTGCCTTGTACAAGAAGCATAAACCCTAAAAAGCTGGCTTAAAGGAGGAAAAAAAAAAGATGATTATCATCCTGATGCATCTTTAACACTATTCCTGTTATCTACCACCATGCATCATGCATCATGCATCATGCTTCATGCTTCATGCTTCATGCATATACATACATGATATGTATTATCATATACATACATATATAACATGACGTGTGTTCCTTTTGTCTATCCAGCATGTATATATATATATATATATATAACATGCGACATAAATATACTACAGGTTGCTCAGTTACTCAGTTATCGATGTGTTCATGATTTGCATGTGGTTTACCTCATGAATTGTTAACTCTTGGTTTTAAGAAAACTATGATCTTCTGTTTAAACACTACTTTTTGAAGGGAGAGAGGTATCAATTATTATTGTTACAACCACTTTAACCTAATTTCAACTGTTCATTTAATCTATCGAATATATATGTGATTTTATAATTAAATATCTCTATTATTTTTTAATATAAATTGTTGATTATAATCATTAAACTCTAATTGATTGAGTTATATTTGAAACCTCCTCCTCTCTCTCTCTCTCTCTCTCTCTCTTTATATATATATATATATATATATATATATATATAGAGGAGTGATCATATGAAAACCGTCTTCATTTGTGTAAACCGTGCAAACCATCTTCATCTGTCGATTTCATTGTTTAATCTTATGAAATTTTTTCATGAAATTGTTTAATCTTGTGAAATTGTTTCATATAATTTTTTTTTGATGAAGTTGTTTCATATATGGTTGTGAAATTGTTTCATATAATACTTAATGAAACTGTTTCATGTATTAATTTCTCTAATATTAATGAAACAGTTTCATGTATTTTTCTAAAATTAAAATAATGAAGATGATAATATCTATGATTAACACCCTCCACAATAAAAATGATTAATCAACCTCTCATAATTACAAAAAAATGAACAAAATGAAAAATTATGATTGGTTGAATGCGGT
>NC_037537.1:2273725-2275678 GCF_001531365.2 Cynara cardunculus var. scolymus | reverse complement strand
TTGTCAAATGCTTTGTAATATAGTATATATATAATTTAATTTAAGTTTGATAATGAAATAATTTATTTTTGGTTTAATATTATAAATTTTATAAAGATAATATTTAAGTATTCTGTTAGGATTCAATAATTATCCTAATTATATTTTAGATTTTTTATATTTAAAATGAGATATTTATTATGTATTTGATTATGTTTATCTGCAACAGTTAGTTACACGAATTCAGATATGAAACTTTAATAAGTTGTAGTTACACATAATTGATGTGCTAGAATCGTAAGTGTTCACACAATGGTCACAAAGTCTCCACAGTGGCGGTGCAAGTGCACGCCAACACTATGATCGCTTCAAGTAATAAAGTAGTATAGTACCACTTCAAATAATAAAGTGGTATATTACCACTTCAAGTAATAAAGTGGTATAATACCAAGATCGTTTCCACAAGGACTGGACTTACTGAGAATCAGAGAGTTTCATGAACTTCTTTAGCATGTTTCGGTTTGAGAATAAAAGTTGAGGTTTGATGGTGCAAGCTTTAAAATACGAATTAAACCTTTAAAATTAAAAGATGGGTATGAGTGTAAGTTTTCCTTAAGAAGATTGCAGGAACAGTATGGTCAGAAACTCATGGGATTTCTATTACAAACTCCAATCTCTCGAAAGTGAATTCTTATATGCTATGCCCATATAGTGTCCACAAAGCGTCCAGTTTTATCAGTTTTAAACTTGCCGAATTAGCTAATAGATAAAAAGATATCTAGTTCCAATAGCTTGAAGATTTATACTCAAATCTCTTTGTAGTATAAACTCGACTAATATCTGAACATTAGCTAAAAACATGCAGAATCCGTATCTCTACATGATTATCAAAGACTCTCTCAAATCTGTGTGCATCATTTAAGCTGTATTTCAGATTCGTCCATCTCTGGATCAATGATCTAATATTAACACTTCAAAGTGATAAGCTAATCTGCGTTGAGCTTAAGTCCCGACTTAAATGACCAAGCTTAAGAATTAATAAAAATGGTAACACCCAAGTGTGCTCTTAAATTCTTAAGTTTGACTCACATCCATACCCAAATGGGTGATTAGCTCATAATAAAATTATAGAACATAGAGAAAAAAGAAGAAGAGAAATGCATAAGAAATACTTGAAATGAAATTTTACTAAAAACTGTTGCCCACAGGGTGCATACAAGGCATAGTGGCTAGATTAAAAGTTAAATACGAAAATAAAATTAAATGCAGAAACTAAACTTGCTCTACTGCTCCAGAACTTCAGTTGAGAGTAAATGCTCCAAGGTTGATGTCTTCCAAGTGAGAAAATGCTTCAATTTATAGGGAAAAAGTGAGAACTGGACATTCCTTTTGCCCAAAGGAAGAAAGTCTTCATGACTAGAGGGTAATGACCTCCATCACTTCTTGTCTACTTTTCTGGCCTTGTCACCTTTTTTAAAAGGATGAAAAAGGTAAAGTTACCTAACCATTTTTTATTCAACCAGGCCCATTCTTCAAAATAATTCAAGATTTTCGGATCTGATTTCATAATTAATTCACTTAAATACCCGGGAGAGCTAGTATTTAAATTTGTCCAAATCCGCTTTGATGAAAATCCGAAGTGAGGAGAATGTGAGCAGATAATGAACATTTTTCCAACAATGGTTTTTCGGAAAATAATCAAATTCTTGACCTTTCATCACTTCTTACAACATTTTATAAAACACATAAAAATAGGAGTATTGAACAACAAATAACTCTCAAAATTGAGAATTATCAATAATCTACTTGCAATCTTGAGTTTTAAGTAATATGCATTAATAAACAGTACTTTATGCATAAAAAGTAGTTTTTAAGAGTTTTGTCAAATGCTTTGTAATATAGTATATATATAATTTAATTTAAGTTTGATAATGAAATAATTTATTTTTGGTTTAATATTATAAATTTTATAAA
>NC_037537.1:2251747-2273625 GCF_001531365.2 Cynara cardunculus var. scolymus | reverse complement strand
CCTGCCATTTTGAGAATTTGAGTGTTTTAAAAAGAGTGTTGTCCGGATTGCAAAAAAAAAGGGTGATTTCAAGTGTTTGGAGATTCAAGTTGATTGCAAGCGTTTGGTTTCAAAAGCTTTTGAGGTGAGTGGTTTCTAAAGCTTTTTGCATCAAAATTACTACTGGTKTTATTTGCATGTTTATGTTATTAGTCTTTGGGATGAAACCTTGCACATTTTGTTTAAGTATTATTCCGGACAAAGGGTGACCGGATAAGTTTAAACCGGACAAGCCTTAGAYGGTTTGTTGTCCGGAGTTGGTAAACCGGCTAAGTCTCAAGCGGTTTAGAATTGGTAGTGTTACTTAGAATTTTATACTGAGAAGTAGGAATACGATCACATGGGGACCGGTTTATTCTTAAACCGGACAAGCCTTGAACGGACTAGTGTCCGGATTTAGTATCCGTTCAAAGATGAGTTTTATTCTAAGTATATTGTCCGGATTTGTTATCCGGACAAACTTGAGATTTTTCCTAACTGTTAAACCGGACAAAGAGTATTAATGTGTTATCCGGACTTGTTAACCGGACAATGTAAATTTTATTCTAAGTGACTAAACCAGATGATTGTTGACCGGATTTGATTGACCGGATTTGTTGATCGGACTTGTTGATCGGATTTGAGATGATACTTTGTGATTGGATAAAAATTGTTATTTTATCATAAAATGAAGTTTTGATATAAATGATTTTGGATTGATATAAATTCCAATGACTGCGGTCTATTCGGAATTATTTTATAAATGTTTTGATGAAGGTATAAGGGTGGCATATCAAGGAGATGTGTCCATTTGTTATAAGGGTGGCATATCAAGGAGAGGTGTCCATTTGTTATCAGGACGACATATCAAGGAGAGGTGTCGATTTGTTATAAGGGTGGCATATCAAGGAGAGGTGTCCCATGGGATAAGGGTGGCATATCAAGGAGAGGTGTCCATCGGATATAAGGGTGGCATTGTATGTGTGCGATTTTATATAACTCTTTCTWTTATTTYCTTCAAGACTACTGAGATCTGGAATCTTTATTTCTTTGTGATTTAAGGATTTAGGATCAAGAATCTTATTTGGAAATCATAGATTGGATGTTATTGAGGAGAAAAGATCTGTTTTGGCCTGAAACTTTGTTAAACCTCGTTTATTGAGAAAAAGGTTTAAAAAGTGGCATTGTATGGAAGCCGATTGGTTCAAAAGGTATGAGATTTGAATAAGCTAAGAGATAGCTTGAATTTGAGAAATGACTTGGTATTTTGGTCTTATGGATTCATATATTTGTTATTTATATGAATACTTGATTTTATAAAGATTTTAGTGATCCTTCACCCTGCAATGACATGGATAGGGTATCTCACTAGACTTTTCAGTCTAACCCTCATTTTTTTGTGATTTTAAATATGTATTGCAGGTCGGGTAGAAGGTAAAGGAAAAGAAAAGATTTAATGCTTTTCTTATATGCATTTTGGATGAAGATTTGYTTTTGATGCATAGTTTTKATGATTAGTACAARATTGTATTTTGAATTTTTGGACCTTGTGTTTGGTCATGATAGATTCTTGTACTAGGGGACCCGAATGTATATGAATATGTATTTCTTTGGTATGAAATATGTGTTACATGCAATGTGTGGGTTGGGGCGTTAAATCTAAAATATACCTTTTCTTGACAGAAAGACTCGAACAGTTCTTAAGGACAGCAAAAACCTTTAAGTCTTGCAAGGAGATTAGAACCGGCTGGAAAGGTGATAGCAAAAGAGAGAGAACATGTGCTGGAAGTTTGGAGAATGAAGATTTCTAAAAGAAGAGAGGTATTTATATGAGGCTTTTTGAGAAGAAATGGGCTGAACTCTAAAGGCCCAAGCCCAAAATATTTTTATTTCTCTTAAATAATAAAACCCCACTAAGTTAAACAAACAAAACAATTTGATAAAAGATTTTAAAGGAAACTCCACTCTTTAAATTAATTGGCAAATAAATATAAAAATGGGACTTTGGAAATTTTAAATTTTTTTTAAAAGAGGACGGAACTTAAAAATATCAACTTTATTCTATGTGGAATACTTCAAGACTATTTGTATTTGCATAAACTAACTTTGTTAGCTACCCGCCGAGACGTGATCTAACGAACTAATCTTGGAAGTTGAGCAAGATGATCACTAATCATCGAAGCTAAATCCTCGAAAGACTTAATTGTAAATAAAGATCTTGAAATAAGATACTAACCTGAAATCCCAAAGTGACGAATTGTCACACAAATGCTTTCTGGGATAGAAAAAAAACATATTGTTTCCCTTCCCTATGAAGAAAACTTCTCCGAGTCTAGTATTCCTACTAAAGCTAGACCTTGTCAAATGAATTCAGAATATCTCACTCTATGCAAAAATGAGATTTCTAACCTTCTTGCAAAAGGTCTAATAAAGCCTTCCCAGTCACCATGGTCTTGCACTGCCTTTTATGTTAATAAACATTTAGAACAAGAAAAGGGTATCCCTCGTTTAGTTATAAACTATAAACCTTTAAACCAAGTTTTAAAATGGATTAGACATCCTATTCCAAATAAGAAGAATCTTCTTGACAGACTTTTTCAAGCCTTAATTTTTTCAAAATTTGATTTAAAATCTAGTTATTGGCAAATTCAAATATCTGAATCAGATATTTATAAAACCGCTTTTAATGTGCCTATGGGTCACTATGAATGGAAGGTCATGTCTTTTGGCCTAAAAAATGCCCCTTCTTAATCATATCTTTATTTATTACTTACTTGTAATGATAGGCTAAGTAAGGGGTTTTGAGTTAAAACATGTCTTTAACTAGATATAGTTACAGATTTACATGGATGTTTCATTTGTAAGCATTATTTATTATAATTTAGCCTGTTGCCAAAAGACAACTTCCTCCGACTCTCTCCCGTTCAAAGGCTCAAGGCCAGGTTTAGGGTATCCTATCGGATCTAGGAAGGTTACCTGTATGGTAAAGTCGCTATATTTAATAGATTCTGGAACAAAAAATGGTATCATTTATTCAAATTATTTGATACATTTTTTGAAAGATAATTAGTTATTTAGGATATGTACGGTAGACCATTTTTTATTTTTATTCATAAATATGTAATGATTATTTAAAACCATAAATAATAGATTTTTTTAAAAATTTGTTTTAACAAATTCAAATATACAACATATATAATTATCAATTTGAAATTATTTTAATCAATATATTATATTTTTTATTTATTTTTTACCATCTTGTTTGTCCTAGTTCATATATCATATTTAATTATATTTTAAAATATTGTATTCGATTAAATTTTCAAGATGTCATTTTTGGTCATTTCATATTTTCATCAGTTAGTTTTGTCAAACATGATTTGTTCATTACCTAGTTTACCAACTATCAGCTAGTTTATCAGTATCAGTTAGTTTATCAGCTAAACATAGCCTAAAGGTAGTTTTGGAATTCTAACTATAGAAATAAGTTGGATTATCTCTTATAGTTGATAATTTTTTTTTCAAAAAGTAAAACTTTTTTTAGTCAATAACAAGAAATCTACTATATTCTAATACCAAAATAGAAATCATGTGAAGAGAATAATCAAAAGAGTTGGTGAGAGATGAATTATGGAGAATATATCAATATTTTCTAGGCAAATTAGTTTTAAATTTTAATAGTAGATACGTTTTAAAAAAAACAATAAAAAATACTATAAAACGAGCAACCAATTATTTCTTCATATTTTATTCTCTAATATATATATATATATATATATATATATATATAATTGAACATGCTTGTGTCCTTAATATAATACTAAATTCTTTTTGGATTATATTAAAAAAATAAAAAAACTTATATCCCTTTTATTTATTACTAATATATACTATATAGTAAATACAGGAAAAAAAACAGGCCCTTGTATTCTATGGGCCCTGGACGTACGTCCGGTCCACCCTCCTCGTCCGTATGTATCTCTATGTTAAGATAAACTCTCTCATCATAATAGAGTTCTAACATAATTTAAAGAAAGTAGGAAACAAACCCCGAGTATTGAGTTGAGGCCCGTGTTAGACACGGTTTTCGTAAAATCTATCGGTGCGTCGATTTCCCAGGATACAAAGACTCTAAAGATACGTATTTATGCCTAAACTTGGGAACCTCGTATTCTGTATATATAACATACGTATTTATAACCGTGTAAAAAGGTAGATAAGTATGTGCGTTTTAAACGGTCGTAAAACCTTATTTCAACCATGTAAATTAGGGGTGCTTTTGAGTTGGGTTGATCGAGTTGAAGATATTTAAACAACTCAATCCAATGCTTGCGGTTTAAAAAAATTTAACTCAACCGAACCCAAACCAAAGTGTAACCCAATCCAACCAAACTGTATGGGTTGGTCGGATTGATAATTTGATACATTAAAATATTCTTCTAACCTTGAATATATTATTTCTCTATCTATAATTTTTTTTTTCATCATCAACCATTTAATACAACTTATCCATACTTCTTACGTATATCTCATTCAGTTAATTTTCCCAATTTACTTATATATATATATATATATTCACAGTTAACATATATATGAATGAGTTATATAAATATGTGAATAGATTGAAAATATGTATATATGAAGAGCATACATGATAATGTAATTGTCTAATGTATATATTAATAGAATTTCAACAATCATATTAAATCCAATAAATAAAATGATATTGGGTTCATCGGATTGCGTTGAGTTCAAATATAATAGTAACCCAATACCTACGGTTTGAAAATTTTACAATTCGATTAGACATCGCATTGCTTCGGGTTGAGTTATTTGGCGTTGGATCAAGTTGGTCAGGTTTTTGAGCACCGCTAATGTAAATAGTCTATTTTTTTGTACTACTTAACCGTTTGATTCAATTACAATTCGATATCAAGTTTGTGTTTCGTCATAAAGGGTTTTACAGGTAGAAAAAAATATAGGAACAAATGTTGTTCAACGTTAATTAGATCGATGACATTCAAGCTATGATTTGTCGAATGAGTGGTTCGAACGACTTGAAGATAACGTAGTAAGCTATTTCAGTTGGATGAAAGGCATCCCAAAATACATACTTTGAAACATCAGAGCACAACGGAGATTTTCGATTGCACAAGAAGTCGGCTTCAATTAGTCCGCTACCACAGCAACCTTGATGAACTTCTTCGAAATCTTTGTGGTCAAAACAATAGAAGAAAAGAAAAATATATAGTGTTAAACTTGAGATCAACAATCAGAATACGTTAATTTAATTGTACTTAATTATGATATCGTTACTTAATCACAATTCTTCGAATAGCATTGGCAATGATTATAGGACCGTCAACTATCCTCGTGTATGTACGTTTACGTTACAATAAGTAGTTACAACGATGTTAGACGACATACCAAGTGTTATTGACGAAGTTGGAAAATTAAATATGACATAAAAAGTAAATGGTCTTATTAATCTTCTTATAGGACATGTTTGAATAATTGTATTATAAATAAGTCTTACATATATGATAAGTTTTAATTAAAATTTCTTCCATAGAAAAACAAATAAAAGGATTAGAGATTTGGCCAAGAATCGTGTGAGAAGCGTAAGAAGAGATCTGAACCATTGATTACTATTAATCTCATGACCACCCATGAATTGTGCTTGATACGGGGACTGATCTTGGTACATCTCATCTTGGTGCATCTTCAACTAATGTGCATCCAATGATGAAGATGATCTCTTCTTATGCTAATCGCTATAACTTATTTTCTCATCAGAACCCAACCCTTAGAGGTCTAGTCCTCTTAGGTTGTCCAACTTCATCAAAGTCATCTAAATTAATAAGATTTTCGGTCATTAGACTTGTTAAACCAACCGAGTAAGAATGACCACCCTACTTAGTAAGATTTTCGGATAGTTAATTAGTAAGCGTCTCTGGTTAGTTGTAAGGGCTTACCCCATTAGCATATGTTAACGACCCCTTTGCAGAGTTGATGGTAACGACCCCTTATTACTTGTTAAGAACTTTATTAGGAGATAATTTGTGCATTAATAACCGATGTTAAGGTGGAAAAATGTCTTACACTGATTATAAATTATGTAGTAGGATAAAATTAAGTGTGTAGTATTGAGTTACCAATTTGAGTGTTTCCTTGAACCATGTTGATGATAGGCGTGTATATATCTGCATACACAACCCTCGTGTTCGTTCTTCGAAGACCCTTGAGATTACTTTCGAGTAGTTGATTGTAGTCTCTTGAGATGGCGTTAAATCTTTCAATACATTGTCGGCCTGATATGGGATCCTTAGAGTTTAGAGTAATGATAGCAGGCAAGCATCCAATTGGGGGAACACCCACCACCCCTATTTTCATGGCACCCTCATTCAATAAGTCCTGTTATAATAAACCAGATTTATCTTTTAGTCATTTCTTTCACAAATATACTGAGTTTTGTGGAATAGTTATATTCTATTAACTAGAAAGATAGCATATAGGAAGGAAGGCAGTCTTCTCTCTCTCACATGTACACAAAAACAAAGAGAGTATATATATATATATATATATATATATATATTCATGGGTTACTTTGAGAAGTGGTAATATATATATATATATATATATATATATATATATTCATGGGTTACTTTGNATATATATATATATATATATATATATATATATTCATGGGTTACTTTGAGAAGTGGTAATTATTTGAGAAGTAAAGAAGTGATCCTAACTCTTCATACAGTCAAGATCGGATTTGATTGGTCAAAATTTGTAGCTATGTGAAAAATAGAGGGGACAGTTTCGTAACTTTTACAAATAGGCGGCAATAGATTTATATGTGAACTGGTGTGATTCACATATAAACTATATGTTCATATGTGAACCCCTCTGATTCACATATGAACCAATTAACTAATTCAGATATGAACAGATAGTTCATATGTGAATAACAAGGGTTCCCATATGAACCTGTTTGCCGTCTATTTGTAAAAATTATGAAATTATCCATCTATCTTCTGCATATCCATGCGATGAATTATTCGGGGCTTCACAGTTGAAGCCGCAAATGTTGATCAGATAAAGGGATATGATCATTTCTTTAGTTCTCAAATACTTACTACTTCTCAAATGAACCTTTATGTATACGTATATGTATATGCGTTTAAGAACATCTCCAACAGCTTCTCCGAAATGGAAAAAAATGAGGATCTTGAGCCAATATTTTTCTTCAACAGCTTCCAAAAAACTATCTCCAAAATGGACATAATAGGAGAGAGAGAAGTTTTTTCTTCAAATATGGAGATAACCCAAAAATGATTATCAATAGAAAACTTTAAAAATAAATATTTAAAGAGAGAAATATATGAATGAAATATTTTAATATTATAATCAATGTTGGATTCGAGGAATCCATTAGAGATGAATATAATTTTTGTTTTAAAGATTTTGACTTTTAATTCTCTATTTTAGATAAATAATGCTAGAATCTTGGTTCAAAAGGGAGACAATAATTTCAAATAGATTTTCTCTTTTTTGCTAGTTTACAACAGCATCCAACGAATATCAATCGATCGAGATGTGAAATAACTCTTACAAAATGACACAATGATCTGAGTTTTTTTAAATGTTGAATGAATTGCAATGCATCCATCATTGAGCAAGTACAGATGAAGATCACCTTTCACAAAATGGACAAAAATGCATTATTAGAAATGGGAGATGAGAAATTGTTTGAAACCTGTAAGAATTCTTCAATGATTTGCCACAAGAAATTCTGATAACTGGAGATGGTAGGATAGAGTGTTCGTTGAACAGACACAGGTCCGTAATAGTTGAATGCGAAATCGTTTGTGCCTGAGCTCACGATGTATCCTGCACTCTTGATTATTTCATCTGTTCTTTCCTTCCCAACAGCCACCTTCATTTTTCTTTTATAATCTCTGAATAACTCCAGTTGCTGTGATGTTGTGAGTGCACCCTGATGTAATGAAATAAGTATAACAAACCAACTAAGCATGAACATGAGTTTGATATATATATATATATATAGGAGCGATCAAATGAAAACCACTCCAATTTGTAAAAACCGTAAAAACTCCCCTATATATATACGGTCAGAAAAAACGTAAGAAAATGAAAAACAGAGTAACACATCCTAATAACCATCCATTTATACGATATGCACATGTGCATACAAGTAATATACGCATATGCATAACAAACACACGTGCATAAGTTCTTAGGATGTAACTCAATTTTTCATATTTTTGTGGTTAATTTCTGGTGAACCTCACTCTCTAGATCTCTCTCTTTATATATATACTAGTTGTGTACCCGCGCAATGCGGCGGGAGACGTGAATTTTAACGATTTTAAAGTTTTACTGGTTTAATTAAAGAAGATTTAACGATGTTATAAGTTACACTTGGTCTTTACATATTAATACAATTTGAATAAATATAAGAGTTATGGTTCCACTTCCAATTACAGTCTATCAATGAAAAAATTGTATGACAGTTTAAAATCGAACATATTTAAACGGCTCCACAAATGTGTTCGATTTACACCAAGAGCAAAGAATCAAGAGATCGAGAGCGAGATCAAGAGTTCTAGAACAATTGAATGAGAGAACTTTTAATAACTCATGGTGAATATCAGTTTGAATCTCACATTGGGGGATGGAGACAAGACATAGAGGTATGAGAGTGTGAAAGCATGAGTGAAATGTGTCAAAAGTATCTCTTGAGAACATGAAAAAAGTAATAATATGCATTAGTAAGTTGTAGTATCATTATAAGTTGTAGATTAAGATATTTTAAGATTTAATGCATAAAGTAATAGTACTTAATGCATTATGAGTTGTTTTTAAGACTTTGTGCATAAATGGATAGTACTTTGTGCATTAAAAATTGTTTTAAGACTTTTGATAAATCTGGTTTATAATGTAGTATATATATATATATATACATATATATATATATATAGAGAGAGAGAGAGAGAGGAGGAAAATCGTATAGAAACAATTTAATTGCTAGAAACTGGTAAAACATATTTGATAAATCATTAAAGTCTATGCTTTTAACAGATTGTCCCGAATTCTCCTGCTCCTTTTTAATAGATACAATCTGTTGTTGCTTAAGGGTTGATTTCGGGTGTGAGAGAGAGTTAAGGTGAGAAGCGTAAGAAGGGATCTCCACCCTTGGATGCAGATTAGGATGAGATGCACCGGGTCAATCTCTGTATCAAGCAATTCATGGGTGGGTTTAAGATTAAAGGTGATCAAGCTCCAGATCTCTTCTTACGTTTTTTACCTTTAAGTACTCTCATTCTCACGTCGTCCTTCGCCCTGTTGCTTAAGGGCAGAAGTTGCATATTATAAAAATTAGCAATCCCCATGGTGAGGTGAGTGACGGAGGGAGGGAAAAAGAGAGAGGATGAGTTACACTTAGTTGAGATGTGAAGGGATCGTAACCAGCACCAGCAGAGGCGAAGCTAACTCCAGTCATGAGATCCTCGATCGTTAAACTTGGATCCAAGAAGGGTGGCACATTCTCCTTAACACCCACAAACGAAGCTGAAATGCCAATGAATCAAGAAGACTACCAAAATAGCCATATGAATTACACCAAAGATAATAACAATATTAATAGAACCATATATATACCGATGAAGTCAGTAACAAGACGACCATTGCTAAACCTTCCAGTAGGCTGATGATTCACGAAATCTTTTCCATACGGTGGGAAGTTCCCTCTAGCAACAGTGGGAAGGTAGTTGTTATTTCCAGGGTCAACAGTCGAGTCCCCGAACACGAAAACAGCAGAGATTTGCTTTCCATGAGCATTATTAGAAAAGAGGAATTGTGCATATAGGACATGGATCAAGAAATTCAGAAAGAAACTAGGGACTGTATATCCTGATGTAGAACACATTATCTATAGCCAATTAGTGTTATGATTCTTCAAAAAAATTGAGTTTTTTGAGAGGTTGAATCTCAACCATGCAGAACTATGCATGTATATACTGTCATGCATGGGATATGGTTTGATCTATAACTGTTATCCTTTTGTAGGATTCAGATATAGAGGTTGGTTGTTGAGCATATTTAATGTACCCCATGCTGTTCTGATTGTGTTGCTTCTGTAAAGGGTTGATTTATAACTCAGTGTTGAGCATATTTAATGCACCCCATGCTGTTTTCTTGTGCTGCTTCTGTAATTTGTAAAGGTTACACTTGAATAAGAAAATAACTCAGTGATGGGCCTTAAAAGGAGATTTCTTTAGTATTTTTCTAATGGGTAGGAAAAGAACATGTCATCTCTAATGTATTTTGTGGACCAAACCATTAAATACCACCAATATAATGGAGTATTTCACCCATGTGCTACATCATTTTGTTAACTTAAAGTTGAATCTTTCAACTTTAAATGGAATAGAATCTCAAGATATAACCACCCATATTCATGAACATCTTAAAACAATAATTCTCACTACAACAAAATCGGGTTTATAGGACACTCCCAAATTGTAAGCGTTTTAATAGACCTTTTTATAAAACTTAGTTTATAGGACCAAACAAATAAAGTTTATATGACGTTTTTTGATGTCGTAATAAGTTTTTTAAGATACTTTTAATATAAAGCGTCTCATTATCAACTTTATAGGACAAAAGTGTTAAAAAAAATGTCCTATAAAAACAATTGTCCTATAAAAAATTGAGTTTATGGGATAATATCTCAAAAGTGTCCTATAAAGTTGCTAATGCGACACTTTGTATTAAAATGTTCTTAAAAACTTGTTAAGACGCCTAAAAGCGTCGTATAAACTTATTACAACACCTTTAGATATGACGCTTTATATTTTGGTCATATAAATTAAGTCATATAAAGCGGTCTATTGGGACACTTAGAGATTGGGGGTGTCTTATAAACCCAATTTTATTGTAGTGTGTGTATGCAACCAAGGAAAATGTCTAATTTTTTGTGTAAATCAAGTGTAAAGTGTGATGTTCATACCTCACATGTAGTATAGTAATATGTTAAGGTTTATATAGAGTTACACGATTACAAAAATACCCTTATAGTTAAATATCACAACCCTCAAAGGAAACCATATGAAATTGGAAAGGAGAAACTCAAAACTTAAAACTAAAAGCAGTGCTTGATAGAGCTTTGGTAAATATGTCAGTAAGCTGAAACTGAGTATCGAACGAATAAATCACCATGAGCAAGATGTTAACAAAGTGATAATTAATGAATATGTGTTTGCTATGGTCATGTTGTACGGGATTGACCATTAGATGGTATGCAAACACATTATCACTTATATAGTCGAACTTGTTACCAAATGGTAATGACCAGCTCGCCAATAATAGAACGTGAGTTTGGAAGTCGCATTCAAGCTCGGGTGAGCCATAGTCGTCCAACTTCTAAATTTATAACAATATAATGTGTATCACTGTAATAATATCAAGTAAATAGTGCAACAATGTAACGAGACAAGCATATAATGAGGTTCCACGACCTTACAACCATGTACATCCTTTGAACGAACCTGAGATGATGTATTATAGCAAATAAGTATTGTGTAACAAAAAATGGTTACCTAAATGATTACAATCAACAAATGTAAGCAACTAAGTCTATCTACAAGTAGTTTGTTTTGATGATGAATAAGAACCAACTAACCAAGAAAGTAGTGTCTCCATGTCCGCAGGAAATAGATGACTATCCGCATCTGTTTCCAATGTATTGTTTACCACCTCTGCTCTTTGTTCAACATGAAACTCTCATAATAAATGGGTGGTGTTCTTAATACAAAATGAGCTTTTTGAAAGTAATTTGTTCAAATTAGTTGATTGAACTAATGTTAAAAACCACATATAGAAATTATAGTCTAATACAAATAAATAACTACTTCATATGATGGTATGAATTTGTATATATTTCATAAAGAGGTTTACAAGGATATATATATATATATATATATATATAAGACGTTTTACAACAGAAGGTGCACAAATTAAGGAGAAATACATGGAATGCATTTAGGCCATAAATAAAAGATATTGATTCCTATAATTATGTGTGGTCAACGTATATCCTTGATACGCCCCAGCAAGATGGAGGATCCGTCAAAGACTCCAATCTTTGATCGAAATTTTAGAAATGATACTCGACCCAATGGTTTGGTGAGAACATTTGCAGGTTGGTCGAGAGTATTGATGTGCCGAACCTTTAGAGTACCAGCAGAAACTTGCTCCCGAACAAAATTATAGTACAAGGCGGCATGTTTCGTACACGAATGATAAACTGGATTAACACAGAGATAGGTAGCACCCTGTTGTCACAGTTGATAGCTGGTGTGTGTGGGACTGAGAGACCAAGCTCGATCAGTAAATTCTTAACCCACGATAATTCAGCAATAGCATTAGCCAAGGATTTATACTCGGCTTCGGTTGAGGATCGTGAGACCGACTTCTAACGAGTTGAACGCCAAGAGATAATGTTCGAGCCAAGATAGACAAGATAAGTTGTTGTAGAACGTTCTTTGGTTGAAGTCCCACCTCAGTCGGAGTCCAAAAAGGCAGTGAGCTCCAAAGTTGAATTTCAATTTAGAAAGAGGCCATGGTAAATGGTACCCTTTAAGTAACGAAGTAGCCGTTTAAGAGCTTGCCAATGAATTTCCGACGGTGAATGCATAAACTGCAACAGTTTGTTGACTGTAAAAGAAAATATCCGGTCGATTAAAGGCAAGATACTGAAGAGTACCGACTAGTTTGCGATACGGTGTCGGATCGACTTTAGGAGCTCCATCTTCTTCAGCTAGGATAATTGATGTACTTAGAGGAGTTGTTACCTCTTTAGCGCCATCCATCTTGAATTGAGTTAAGATGTCTCTGATGAGGCCATGCTGTGACAGAAAAAGACCCGACTTGGTTGGAATTATTTCAACACCTAAGAAATGATTTAGGTGTCCAAGATCTTTGATAGAGAACCTGGTAGCAAGCATTTCCACAAACTTGGCAATAAAAGGTGAGTTATTTCTTGTGAGCATAATATCATCAACATATACCATGAAATAGCAAGTGATGCCATAACGAGGCATCTATTTGAGATTTTCGAAAACCACTCTACTAAAAACGAGGTGAGTGCCATGTACCACGCACGCGGTGCTTGCTTAAGGTCGTATAAGGATTTTTGAAGCTTGCAAATATGATTAGGATATTGTGGATGAACAAATCCTTGTGGCTGAATCATGTACACTTCCTCTTGTAACGTGTCGTGTAGAAACGCATTATTAACATCTAGTTGTCTCAATGGCCAGTGTTTGGAAAAAGCAATAGATAACACGGTATGGATTGTGACCGGTTTGGTTACGGGACTAAAGGTGTCGAAATAATCTTTCTTGTATTGTTGTAGCAATCCTTTAGCTACAAGACGGGCCTTGTATTTCGCTATGGTACCATCCAGATTCCGCTTGATGCGGAAGACCCATTTGCATCTGATCGGTTGATGGAAAGTAGATGGGACAAGTTCCCATGTATTTTGGATCAAGGCATTATATTCATCATCCATTGCTTTATGCTATAACGGGTCTTTTGAGGCTTTAGTGTGGGTAGTAGGTTCCAAGGCAACGGGAATGGGATGAATAGTGGTGGTGTTCACAAATTTGGAATTGAAGTATTTTGGGTTAGGTTTTCGATGGCGGGGTGGAAGAGTGGGTAAGGGAGTAGGTGATGGAGATGGTGACGTTGTGGACGAAGGTGTTGACTGTGATGAAGAAATAGGAGAGGAAGGATCTAGAGTTGGTTTAGAGAATGTGAGTGAAGTAGGTGTGGTAGCAGGTGGCATGAGTGGAGGTGGGAGGGAAGATGGTGGGTGAAAGGGTTGGTAACAGTGGGTGCAAGAGGACTTGATGTGGGATTTTGGTGCATGAGAAAATTGGGAAGAGTGGGTAAATGGGGAGTTGGTAAAGGTGGTGAAGTGTGACTAAAGAATTCATCCACAGTGGGAAGTGAAATGGATGATAACTCAACGTGACGAGAATGATAGACGCGGCAGGATTCAAGGTGAAGACATTTGTAAGCAGATTTGGCGGCGGAATACCCCAAGAAGAGACAAGGAGTGGAATGAGGGTGCAGCTTAGAGGTAGAGTAGAGATGAAGCCACGGGTAGCAGAGACACCCAAAAGGCTTGTGTAGATGGGGGAGAGACCATACATTAGATCAAACGGACTTTTGGAATTTAGGATTAGGGTTGGAAAAAGATTAATGAGGTAAGGTTCCATTTGAAATGCATGAGACCAAAAGGTGAGAAGAAGACCCGCAAATTGTAACAAGGCAAGACCCATTTCAACAATATGTCGATATTGCCGTTCGACTATGCCATTCTGCTCGGGTGTGTGTGGTGAGAAATGCCCATGGATTGGAACATGGGAATGAGAGCTTGATACTTTCCACCATTGTCAGTGAACATGGAGATAATGGATGTGTTGAGGTATTTTTCCACCAAACATTTAAATTGGGGGGAAATTTGGAGACATCGAATTTATATTTTATGGGATACAACCAAATATATTTTGAATAGTAATCCACAAACTCTACATAATAGACAAAACCATCAATAGATTTTTGAACATGTCCCCAAACATCGGAATTAATAAGTTGCAAAGGCTTATTTGCAATAAATGGATTTCGGCCAAAGGGTACCTTGTGGATTTTATTAACAGAACATGAAACACAATGAAAATTGAGTTTAGGCAATGATTTGAATCTAAGACCTAAGTCTTTAACAAGATGCTTGAAAACGAGCAGATGGATGTCCAAGTGTGTGATGGTATTCGAGAGGTGATGCTTTAGTAGCAGTGTTCATTTGTGGGAGTGAGATATGGTTGGCATAGTAGACATCATTTATGTTCTCCCCCCACATGAGAGGCTCCCCTATGCAAAGATCCTTGACAAGAAAATGCAAAGGGAAAAATTCAGCAGAGACTTGATTAGCACGACAAAGCTTAGCCACAGAAATGAGGTGTTTATGAAAATTAGGAACACAAAGAACATTAGATAAATTTAAAGGACTAGTTGAGGTGGATAGGTTTGTGTGACCCGTATGAGAGATGGAAAGAGTTGTACCATCACCAAGGAGGATTTCATCTGGCCCACCATATTCCGAGATGGAGTGAAGGGAGGATCGATCTGATGTTAGGTGGTGTAAAGCTCCTATATCAAACATCCAAGGTGCAGTCATTGGGGTTGATTTTGAACTCAAAGCAGTAGCATTGGCAACCGGATTATTGGAGGTGTTGGTACATGGGATGTTGTGGTCTTTCAAAAATTGAGCAAGCTTCCTGCAATCACGGGTCTCGTGACCCGAAATAGCACAAAAGTGACAGTATGAGAAGGAATGATTGTTCCTGTATTGAGTGTTGTTGTTCGAGCGACTGTTGCGTGGTTGGTGTTCAGAACTAATATGACTCGTATTGTGTGAACGAAATTGAGAATCAGACGATGACCGAGTATTGAACCGGCTTGTTTGGCGCTGGGAGAAGTTAGCCATGGCAATAAGTGGTGCAACAGTGGATTAGGTTTCCTTTAAAGATCGTTCGAAGTCAACCAGTTTGTCAAAGAGTTCTGGAAAGGAGATCAGGTTTTCCCGAACTCTTATGGCAGCAGTGATTGGCCTGTATTCATGCCCAAGTTGACTTAGTATGTGAACTAAGAGATCCTCTTCATTGATGGGGTTCTGAGGAGTGCTAATTCATCAGCAATCAATCCCATATCATTGAGGAAATCTGCGATGGAACGATTTCCTTTAGGGTTCTTTGAGAGCTTGGACTTGAGTGAAATAATTATGGATCGAGATTGGTTGGCATAGTTTGCATTTAGCTGATCCCAGACCTCCTTTGCAGTAGAGGCTGATGTGATGATCGGTTGAATGGCACCGAAGCAGCTGTCGAGTATAGCACTGAATATAATCTGATCTTGGCGGTACCAGATCATGTATGCAGGATTCGTTTTTGTCACTTCTTTGTCGGTGAGAGTCTGTGGTGGTGGTGTGCAGCGACCACTGATGAAACCATCTAGGTCAAGCCCAATGAGAGTTGATTGGACTTGTTTGCACCACACCGGGAAATTCGTGGTGGTGAGTTTGATCGGAAAATGACTAGTGGCTGTGAGTGGAACAATGGTGTTAGACGATGCCATGGAAGCAGTTGAATTAGGGTTGCAAAGGAGAAGGAATGATCGAGACTCGTTAGAGCAAGGTGTGCTCTGATACCATATGAAGGTATGAATTTGTATATATTTCATAAAGAGGTTTACAAGGATATATATAAGACATTTTACAACAGATTGTGCACAAATTAAGGAGAAATACATGGAATACATTTAGGCCATAAATAAAAGATATTGATTCCTATAATTATGCATGGTCAACGTATATCCTTGATACTTCAAACATAGTAACAACTGCTCTAACCAACAATGTATTTTACTTATATAGCCTTTGTACATGAGTTGTATTACTCCCCTTCAAGATGAACACGGAGAATAGATATTCTTTATGGCTATCTTGGAGATCAAATGTTGAAAATGGTTCTTATAAAAGGCTTCATGAAAACTTCAACAAGTTGGAAAGTAGTCCTTACAATCATTAGTTGAAGAAGCAAGGGTGGAACACAAGCCTTCTAACCCTGTAACAGAGGCTGAACCTATTATCTTTATACAAATGGATCACATAAACAAGTATACTTTATTTCAATGTAATAGATATGTATTTTAAAAGGCACAAAAAGATACATTACCTAAAGTATAACATATTAAAACTCTAAAACAAAACAAAAGGTTATGTAATCTTCAAACATTGTTCATCAAAGTGGAACTTGTCAATCTTTTGCGGCTTTCAAATCTTGCACAGTTTCCTTCACTAAGAATTTTCAGCAATTTATTTTTGGTAAACAAAACAAATGTGCTATTTAAAAACTCATCTTCCATTAAAGTCTTTGAATATTCAATCTAATTATATAAGTTAAACCAATAAGCTTAAAAGCTATGCCTTTGAGTTTCTGGTTCGATTCTTGGATATATGAAAAATGTTGGGTGAAGTGGACCATGATTCAATCTTGATCTATGTATCAATTATTAATCAAAAATAACAACTAACAAATAATATCAATAACTAAAATCCTGTAAGGATCAAATCTTTAGATTCACAAACAATCACTAAAATATTTAGCACTACTTATACTAACAAAACATGCCTTTTATTATAATATGACAAACAAACAAAGAGCCTAAATAAAATATTAATCAAAGTTATTGCTCAGCTAGGTGTCTTGGGTGGTTGTGTGAGACCGGGGACCTAAATAACAAGAATACAGGCCCCCAAAGCCCCTTGAGCCCTCTGCTACTGTGAAGAAGAATGCATGCAACCTCCTCTCGGAAAAATCATGATCGATATTTGTTGGTCTTAACCATCGGATTTCCATATAATATTTATAGCATCCGACCAAACACTTAGAATGGAGTAAGTTAAAATAGTGTCTACATCAAACTCAATGGTTGAAATGAAGAGTACTAGGATTTATGGATCAACCAACCAAAAGACATGCATCAAAGTTGGACAGGTAGTATTTAATGCAATGATTGCTATAAAAGGTCACCTTTGACATTCAATGCAACTCGCATGTTTTGAAAGGACATCGTTAAGAGTGTTTTTGAAGTAAATTTGGCGTCATCCTCTTAAGAAATTCTTTAGTTCTTCGGACCTGAAAATAAATTTTGTCTCTCTCTATTTCAGTTTAGCAAATTTGTTATAATAAAATTCTTTAGGATCACAGGTCTTACCTTTCTAACTTCCACATCAAAGTTGCAATTCTTGTTTTTATATAAATTATAGAAAAAAAGAATTAAAAAGGGAAAGTTTGTTGTGTTTGTATTCAACATCCCTCCTACAAAACACTTCACGTGTAAGTTATCACTTTCCAGGACCAACAAGTGGCATCGGAGCAGTTTGTTTAAACTCATAAACAAGATCCGAAATGACTTACATAGACAATGAGCATGGCTCTCTATCCAAATCTTCTCGTTTTCAAAAAGATAACTTCTCTCTTTGGAAATTTCGAAGGTAACTCCTTCTTGAAGGAGTTCACAACCAAATCCCTCACATTCTTAAAAATGGTTCATATGTTCCTACCACCTTTCTTTCTAGTGTTAGAGATGAAAATAACAAAGTCATTAAACCTAGTAGACAATTTATGAAATCTCCGGATCGGTGGTCAGAAGAAGATAGGAAGCAAGTTGTTGATGCCAAAGCCAGAACCATCATCATTATGTCTTTTCTGAATGATGTCTATCATTGCATTATGAACCTTGCCACTGCAAGAGACATATGGGGCACTCTCACTGTTTTATAGGAAGGGACATTGAAAATAAAACAAAGCAAGAGAATTAGTCTTATCCGACAATACGAGCTATTTGTAAGTCACAAGAATGAATATCTTACAGATGTGTACAACAGACTCAACTTTATTCTCAATGATCTTAAAGTATTTGATAATGTTGAGGTTCTTTGTAAATTTATGGATTGTTTACCTGACTCTTCGGAAAATATTTATGTACGTTAAAAACCTCAAAGGATCTTCACCACATGTCTGTAACTACTTTGTATGAACTTTATACAATTATGAGGAAACTAGGGTTTTACAGAAGAATGTATTTTAGAAAACAAAGTATACGAATATTGCTTTTGTTTCCTCGAACTCTAAGAGAATAGGATCTTTGTCAAATGTTACATATGACATAGATTCTAACGACTCTGATAATCATATCGATAAAACTTCCTCCTATCCCAATGAAGACTCAGATAGTAAGACTGATAGCTTATCGATGCAAGACATAAGTGATTCTTTTTCCTGGGTTGCTTCTAATCTCAACAAAGTTGTCAGAAAAAGGAATTTTCAAAGAAAGTCAAAAGGAAGATTCTCAAGGAAATCATCTTCTGTCAACAAAAGGCAATCCTTATATGATAAATCTAATGATGTTTGTTTCAATTGTTGAAAAAAAGACACTTTGCTATTGACTACAGATCTAAAAAATCAAATCCTTTTCCATCTTGTAAAGCATCACAATCCCCTTATAAAGAAGAAAGAAATGAAAATTAAGGGGACAAATTTAAACCAGGAACTCTCAAAGAAAAGTCCAAAGAATGATGATTGAAGAACATGATTGGGTAGAATTTTCTTCTTCATCTAATGAACATGAAGATAAAGCATACTTATACTTCATGGCTCATCTTTCAGAACCACAAGAGAATGAAAAGATCTATATTTATAGATCTTCATTAGAAAGAACTCAACATTCCTCAAACAATAAGGTACCTTTGTGTATCTCTTCATACGATCCCATGTATGTGAAGATGTCCAATGCACTCGAATATAGAGAAAAGATAGAAAAGAAAATAGAAGAGTTGACTGTTGAATTGTCAAAATGTCTTAAAAAACTCAAGGACTTTAACAAACTTCAACATGAGGTAAAATATCTGAAAATCATTTGCAAATACATTAACAACGAGAAACGTCTACTTTTACAACATCTTGCAAAAGAAAAGCCAATGATAAAAAGTTGGAATCAAGCCTTTCTTGATCACATGAGAGTTTTAAACTACCAAATTCCTAATTGTGCTCATGGATTTGGTTTCTCTTCATCCTCTTCAAAAGAAAAGGCATTTAATAATTTTACTTACTCTAGAAGATCTTTATATCGCTTTCCCTATGTGATAATGAAACATTGACTTGTTAAGAAATCAATTAGTGACTTGGTGGCGTAATATCATAAGTTAGGATAGGCTCACTCCCTCTTTCAATGTTGACCACCAAAGAATGTGGTTCAACAGTATTTGTGGCTGCCCAACTTGAAATGGCTAGTTCAAGGATCTCATGTTCTTTTATTCATGTTCCCTCTCCCTCATTTGATTATGTTTGTAATTGCTCACCACCTAACCTCTCTATTTCATTTTCCCCCTCAAGCTCTTGAGGCTGTTCACCTAGTTGAGCTTCCTCCCTCATTGATGGGGCTTCTTGGGTCGAGTCAACCAGATCTAGAAGACCCATTGAAGCACAATGTTTTCTCTAAACCTCACTATCAAAAGGTACATAGAATCTTAGTGAATGAGTTAGTACCTTATGCCTTTGAAATTTAGATAGAGGAGTAGAAGGCCTCTAGGAATCCATATAGTGATGAGTTATAGCTTCTTCTCCATGTCTTCTATTGATAAATTTAACACCATGTAAAGCATTGATCACCATGATCTGCTAGAACCTTTGATATGGGATGTGAGTATTGTCTTGTTCCATATAAGATTTGACGTCTTCACATATAAGAAATCATAATCATAATGTTTACATTTAATCACACCATTGAATATTGTAAGAACCCTCAAATTGGCTTGATCCTAACCACCAATTTTGCCAGTTAAACATCTATTGAGAATAGAAAACATGTAGTACCATACTGGAGGTAAAAACATCCTTTTGAAACTGCTCAATGTTGGTAATTTTGCATTATAACCCAAAGATAAGATATCCTTGATAATTATGTCAGAAGTAGGATCTTCACCAAAACCATCTTTACCCTCTAATTCATCTTTCTAAGGCAATCCTAGCATATCTCCAAACATATTCAAATCGATGGAGAATGGGAACTCCAACAATCATAGAATCTAACTCCTTTGTCTCATAGTCATAACTAAGTTACTTCCACCCCTGTTGAAGATATTGATTTGGTATAATGGATTGTCATGTTAAAATCATTTTTAAGGGATGATTCTTGAAAACTTCAATAACTATTTAGTGTTCCTCTTTAAACTTTTCAGATTTCAAATCCAATGCACAATTATTGATACTAGTAATTTTGAAGTTCTTTTCGTTTATCTCAGTTTCTTGGTAGGAATAGAAGCTTTTGAAGCAGCTTCACTCTATGTAGGGTTTGGAGTTTGGCTAGGAATACCATTGTTTTTTACAGCTTCAGCTTGTGATTCATTAGGTTGTGATTCAGGCTCATTGGGTTCATTAACATTAGTTTCTGCAACAACATTTTGTTCATCAACATTTAGGGATCTAGAATTAGTAGGCATCAAGGGTTTTCTGACCTCAACTTCATCATTAGACGAAGAGAGATGATCATGAACACTTCTAAGGGGTTAATTTCGACATGATTCAGAGGAGTAATCTTGAGCACAAGAACAGTATCACACATAACACTTTTGAGTTTTTAGGGTTCAAATTTTTTGAAATTGAAGGATTAGATCAATTTTACCCTATCTTGATACAAATACACTACTAGAAAACTGGGCATTTCCGGCGGATTTTCCGGCGGACAAATTCCGCCGGAATATTTCCGGCGGATTTCCGGCGGTATTTTAAAAAGTCAACTTTTGTTGACTTCCGCCGGAAATCTGCCGGAATTACACCGGAAAAGTTAAACCGTTTATATTTCCGGCGGATTTCCGGCGGATTTCCGGCGGATTTATTAATTTTGGGTTAATTAATCTTTAAAAAGTAATTAATGTTTGGAAAAAAATGGAAAAGATATCACCGGCGGATTACCGGCGGCAAATGTCCGCCGGAAAATTATTAAAAATTCAAAAAAAATAAATCCGCCGGAAATATTTTAGGAAAAAAAATTAAATATCTTTTAAACATTACCGGCGGACTTATTCCGCCGGAAATTTAAAAAAAATTCAAAAAATTCAAATTTTTATAAAATAAAAAAAAACCTTTTAGAAAAATAAATTTCTAAAAAATGTAAAAATAAATCCGCCGGAAATCCGCCGGAAA
>NC_037537.1:2243127-2251647 GCF_001531365.2 Cynara cardunculus var. scolymus | reverse complement strand
TGGTTATTATACAACCTTTGACATTTGTGCAACCAATACAACCCAATCTCAACCGTCCATTTCATTTGATGAATATGTAATTTTATAGAAGTTTTGATTGTTTCCTAATATAAAATATTAATCATAATTAATGAACTCTATTTATATTCCATACATATTCAAATCATAATAAATGAACTCTCATCATTTCTATAAATAACTCAATTAATTGGGTTGCAAGGGTTGTACAAATACACAAGGTTGTAAAAGAAATATACCCTATATATATATATATATATATATATATATAATAAAGAGAGAAACCCACCAACACACCTCAAAGAACTTTGTAGTTGTAATTAGAAGAAAGTGATTGAGAGGGAATTGAGGTGAAATGTAAACTTGGGCAATCATATTACTTGCAATTGTTCGGGATTTTCGGGTTTGGTTCCCCACACAAATGTGTCGGCAACATCATGCCTTGCAAAATTTATGCCATTAATTATTATATAAAAATGAAAACATCCAACAAAAAACCTCAAACAAACAATTCATTTCTAACGATTCACAACAATAAAATCAAGTTTATAATATGTTATTAATTTCAAATCGTTCTATTAAGCTACTTTACAGTACATATACCTATTTAAAGGCGTTTTAATAAGTTTATATGACACTTTTGAGCGTCTTAACAAGCTTTATGGAACACTTTTAATACAAAACGTCTCATTACCTATTTTATAAGACACTTTTGAAAAAAGTGTCATATAAACCCGTAGTTTTTTGAAGTATATAAAATTTATATATGACAAATGTAACAAATAAATTCACGCACACCCTCTTCACATTTGGTGAAGTTTGAACCTCTGACATTTTAAGAGGCCAAAGACTATGATACCACTAGGTCAAATGCCCTTTGGTAAACCATATTTTTATAGGCACTTGTTTTTATTAGACACTTTTTCAAATAGTGTCTTATAAAATAGTTAATGAGACGCTTTGTTTTAAAATGTTCTATGAAACTTATTAAAGACGTTCAAAAGCGTCCTATAAACTTACTACATCTTTAGATATGACACTTTATTTTTTGATCATATAAATTGAATCCTATAAAGCAGTCTAATAGGACGCCTTGAAACTGGTGGCGTCCTATGAACTCAATTTTGTTGTAATGGTTGGATTTTGTGATAAACAAAGTTATAGTGACAAGTATAAGAAGATATCTCTACCATCAGATCAATACTAATTGAATGTCAACAATAATAAGGTACACTGAGATGCACCAGATCAATTCCCTTCTAAAGCACAATTTATGGATGGACGTAAGATTAAAAATGATCAAGGGTTCAAATATTTTCTTACGTTTCTCACCATAACTTCTCTTCTCACACAATCTTTCCTCTAATTTTCTGATGGGTAAGATTCTTATTTGCTATTATAATATTAGAACCTTTGTGGTGCATGTAGTTTGTTCAAAATTACATTTTTGTCCTTATGTTTTTTAAATCATGTTTTCCTCTCTAAAAAAGGTCTTTTAAATTATATTATGTGATTTTTGAAAATAGATTCTCTAAAATTTGGTTCACTAAAATAAAAACGAAATTAAAGTTAAGAGGTTGTTTACTGAACTCTTATATAAGGTAAGCGTTTACTGTATGTCATATTTACTGGTAAATGATGACAATGACCAAAAATATTACCCGGTAAATGCTTACCGGATAGAAATCATTTAGCACACAATCCATTTTACTGGTAAATGCTTACCCATATTTTTTTTCAAACGGTGGCACCATTTGATTATAAGTAACAAATATAGGGATTTTTTTTTTCACAAAATCATCATTGGTTTGTTGGTTAGTTCATTGCTTTTCACATGTGAGATCCTATGTTCAAGTCTTTTATTGCAAAAAAATTTCAGAAATACAATAAATCTGAAATTAAAAGCTAAAAACCAAAAAAATGACACTAACAAGATTCGAACTCGGGTCTGTAGTGGAAGAAAAGCCTTGCAAACCAAATTTACCAAGGGAAACTCATATCCTCATTGTAGTTTCAAAATATATATGGTGATACACAACAAATTAATATGATGACACTTTTCACGACCGTATAATTTTTTACACTACTACAGATGAACAATACAGTGGCAAGGGCCATCGTATACTCTACATTGGATCCGTCCATACCAACAAGGTAAGTGAGGGTGATGACTCTTACCTGTAAACACTTATGTGATAAGTGTTATATTTTATTTTTCTTTCTACCTTTTATTGTTGAAATGCAACTTTTTTGACATTAAATGATTCTTGTTCTTTATAACAAAGGGGCATAGAAAGTATGATTAGTTTTGTGTGCTTAATATATATATAATGCAACTTCAGCTTAACTTTCACTAACAAGTGGCAAAAGGTGGTGGTTTTAACTTTTTAAAATATTAGATTTGTATGATAAATTGGAATTTAAACTTTTATTATAAATAATGTATTTTTATTCAAAATAAATCAAAAATTTATGTTAATCTGAAATCTCAGTTTCAGATATTCCAGAAAATGTATTGATATCAGAGTCAAATTACAGACTTGTAAATTTTTTGGTGTTTTTTGGTATGATTGGTTTGCTTCAAATGTTTAATATAATTTAAAGAATAAATCCCGGTTTTCATCTTATTCATAATCATTGAGCTTTAATGGGGTGTATTAGGCTTTAATCCGTTCCTACAGGCTTTAATGGGCCATATTAGGCTTTAATGGATTATATTGGGCTTTAATAGATCTTAGTGGGCAATAATGGTTTCATTGGGTTTTAATAATCTGTTGGGCTTTACTCACTATCATTGGGGTTTAATGGGTTCTAACAGTGCTATATTAGGTTTTAATGGGCTATATTGGACATTAATAGATCTTTGGAGGCTGTAATGGTTTAATTGGACTTTAATTAATCTATTGGGATTTATTTAGTATCATTGGGTTTTAATGGGTTATATTGGGCTTTAATAGATCTTAGAGGGCTGTAATTGGTTTTATTCTGTTCTAATGAATCTATTGGGTTTTATTCAATATTATCGGAATTTAATGAGTTACATTGGACTTTAATGAGTTATATTGGGTTTTAGTGGGTTATATTGAGTTTTAATAGATCTTAGTGGGCTGTAATAGTTTCATTGGGCTTTAATTAATCTATTAAGTTTTATTCAGTTTCATTAGGCTTTAATGAGTTATATTGGGCATTAATCCATTCTTACTGACTTTAATGGGCTATATTGTGCTTCAATAGATATTAGTGGGTTGTAATGGTTCTTTGGGCTTTATTCAGTATCATCGGGCTTTAATGGGTTATAACGGGATTTAATCCATTCTTACGGGCTTTAATGAGCTATATAGGACTTTAATGTGTTATATTGAACTTTAATCGAATTATTGGGCTTTATTAAGTATTATTGGACTTTATTCAGTATTATTGTTCCTCCCCATGTAAGCATATTTTATTGTCTAGGGGGAATTTTTAAACTTTTTACTTTCCGATTCAATCTCTTCTGAAGATACGAATAAAAAAAAATCTGAAAGTGCCTTTAATGAGTTATATTGGACTATATTCAGTATTATTAGGCTCTAATGAGTTATGTCGGTTATTTTTAATTTTTTACTAATTTAAATTTAATACCGTTTTTAATAATTGTAATTACAGAGTATTTATTATTTTATCTATTATTAATTAACCTTTTTAATAAATTAATGAATATTTAATAACCTAATAATTTAATAATTAAGAATTAATTATTACTTCATTAAATTTTTAATTGAATTAATAAAAAAAGTAATTAACATTATTCCGTCGTCGTTTTCTTCATTTAAATAAACCCTAGCCGCTATATTTCTAAATACGTGAGAGCAAGAGGGAGAGCGAGAGCAATATTAAGATCAAGAGAAGCGACAGGCGACCGACCACCATTCGACATCGTCACGAGCAACGACCACCAGCACCACTTGGTCATCGAACCACACCACCCATCATCACCACTGTCGAGCACCACTACCCTGCCGGTCACCACCGTCCCCGACCACCACCACGCCACCACCGAACCACACCACCACTCCCCCCGTCGAGCACCACCACTGCCATTGTTGTCCCGTCAAGCACCCATCACTTAGAGTTGAATTGTCATTTTTGTTCTCATTTTGTTAAATAGGAAATATACATGTATTTATTTGGGATTTTAAAGATAGAATCAAGTTTGATTTGGGAGTTGGGATTTAAGACCAATGGTCTTGAAATGATTATTGAGTTTTCTTGTGATCATGTTTATTACGTAATGTTATAGTCAAAATGGGATTTAGGATTTGAGATTTTAGAGATATAACCAAACGATTTTGTTAACTAGAATCAAGTTTTGATTTAAGATTTGGAATTTAAGACCAAATAGTCGATATATTACTTTGTTGATTATGTTTATTACATAATGTTATCTAATTCATATATGATGCAATAGTTTGTTATCTAATTCGTAACTTGTGCTATTAAATAGTTGGGTTGCCAATTGTTTGACATACATTAGACTTGATTTTATTAATTTGTAGTTGGATAGCCAATTGTTGGGCAAACATTAGGCTTGATTGTTTGAAAATATTCATTTTTATAGTTGTTATGCTGTCGAAATTTTAAAAAACATGGGTTTGTGTTTTAAACTCATTTAGAGTTTCAAAGTCATATAAAACTCCTTTAAACCTATGGTTTGACTTTCAAATAGTCAAATCATTACATGTAGGGTTTTCATGTAATTTGAAAGACCTGCAATTTCATTCACACATACGTTTTGACTTTTAAATAGTCAAATCATTACACTTAGAGTTTCAAAGTCATATAAAACTCCTTTAAATCTACAGTTTGACTTTCAATTAGTCAAATCGTTAGGGTTTTCAAGTGATTCAAAAAACCTCCAATTTCACATACGGTTTGACTTTCAGGTAGTCAAGTCATTACACTTAGGTGGCGTTTGATTTGCAGATTCTGGAGGAATCTGATGGAATT
Organism: Cynara cardunculus var. scolymus; assembly: GCF_001531365.2. Taxonomy (NCBI): domain Eukaryota; kingdom Viridiplantae; phylum Streptophyta; class Magnoliopsida; order Asterales; family Asteraceae; genus Cynara; species Cynara cardunculus. The sequence goes on along the minus strand of NC_037537.1, from coordinate 2,246,643 downwards.
GGAATGTTGAATTCCATTAACCAAATTTCATTCCCTCGTTTGGTTCATTCTTTTTCAAGAAAGGAATCTTCAAAATCCTACAAGTTCCACAAATAAAGGAATTTAACATTCCTTAGCAACTACATGATATTTTGATGGAATGAAATCTCTATCTTCATTATATCAAATATGTCATTAACCTAATATACTCTAATCTCATAAAACTCAATATGACCATCGTCGACCACCTTTCGACCAATATTGATCTGAACCACCGTCGACCACCACCGATCTGAACCACCGTCGATTATCACCAATCTGAACCACCGCCGACTACCACCGGTCTGAACCACTGCCGACCACCACCACCGACTACCAACGGTCTGAACCATCGCCGACCACCACCACCGACTACCATCGTCTGAACCACCGCCGACCACCACCACCAACTACTACCAATCTGAAGCACCGTCGATCTAAACCACCATTGATCATCATCAATATGATCCAACGTCAATCTAAACCACATCTGACCATCGTCACCTGAACCACAACGGACCACCATCGATCTATATTACTGGCAACCACCGACGACTACCATTGATCTGAATCATCGTCAAACACCGCCGACCACCACCAATTTGAACAACCACCGCCGCCACCGCCTATCTGAACCACCGCTGACCACCTCCATCTGAATCACTGCGGACAACCATCGATCTGAATCACTGCGGACCACCACCATCTAAACCACTGTGGACCACCACTAACCTAAACCACCGCCGACTACCGTCGATTTAGTAACGTCGTTTGACTTATGATTATATTTGGGTTGTGTATTTTATATTGTTTTACATATTAAATAATTATTTTATTAAAGTATTTTTAGTTTTAATTTTTTTTTCAAAAAAGGGCATTTTGGTCATTTACCAATATTTTATTTCAATTCTAAAGGTACATTCTGTGAACTAAACAGACAGATTCCAATTTCTTAACACATTTTAATTCCTTAACAGATTCCATTCCAATGTCTGCCAACCAAACAAGTGGTCAAACCTGACAACATTCCATTCCAATTCCTTCAAAGTCAAATTCCTTTAACAAATTCTATTCCATCCAAAAACATTCTGCAAACCAAACGCCACCTTACAGTTTCAAAGTCGTACAAAACTCCTCTAAACCTACAGTTTGACTTTCAAATAGTCAAATCATTACATGTAGGGTTTTTAAGAGATTCAAAAGACCTCAAACTTCATTCACACACATGGTCTCAAACTTCTCTACACCATATTTACCTTGATTATGTAGATTAACTACTTCTTTCTAGGGCTGTAAACGAACAGAACGTTCAGTGAACCGTTCGTGAACCGTTCGGCAGGAAGTTCGTTTATGTTCGTTTATTTAATAAATGAACGAACATGAATAAATTTTTGTGTTCGTTTAGTTAAACGAACGAACATGAACAAGAGTCTCGTTCGTTCATTTATGTTCGTGAACGTTCGTTCATTTACCGTTCGTTTACGTTCGTTCATTTATGTTCGTGAACGTTCGTTCATTTACCGTTCGATTACGTTCGTTTATGTTCGTTTATATATTACATTTAATATATAATCTTTTATTTATTTACTTTGAATTCAAATAATATTTATTTATGTTCGTTTAACCCGTTCGTTTAGCTCGTTCGTATATGTTCGTTCGTTTACGTTCGTTTAGCATGTTAACGAACGAACATAAACGAACACGAACACACCTGATTTCTAAACGAACGAACACGAACACAAATATTTTCGTTCGTTTACCGTTCGTGTTCGTTCGTTTGTTCGGTTAAGTTAAACGAACGAACACGAACACAAATATTTTCGTTCGTTTACCGTTCGTGTTCGTTCGTTTGTTCGGTTAAGTTAAACGAACGAACATGAACAAGCCTTCGTTCGTGTTCGTTCGGTTCGCTTACAGCCCTACTTCTTTCTTTGTTGTAGTTATTGAATATGTCGACAGATAAATGATGGATGTATAGAAAGAATGACGATCGGGCGGCTCTTAGCCGGGCCTATGTCAGACACCAGGACTGTTTTTTGGACATTGCCTATGACAATGTAGATTATGCTGAAAGGAAAATTATACATGATGGGATAGTGTTCCATATCAGATTCCCTTGCTCCAAGTGTCGAAACCAAGCCTATTGAGAAAGGGAAGAAGTGAAAATGTACTTAACGTGACATGGTTTCTTGCCTGATTATACAATTTGGTGGGCATATGGTGAAACCTATTCCAATGCATCCCATCAAGACATGGGTCAATCTTCTAATAGTGGATTATTATGAAAGGGTTTTCTAAATGGTGAACGATCACATGGTACATGATGCCATGACATGGGATGAGCAGACACCTAATCTTTCTGCCCATGGACTTTATAAACTGCTAACAAGCCTTTTATGGGACGGGTGTTCAACTTTTTCAAAATTAGGAACTGCAACGAGTTTGTTGAATTGGAAGACGGAATGTAATATACCCGATACAACATATAATCGAATGTTTCCAATTTTTAAGTGGATGCTACTCGAGGGTGATAAAATACCCTGTAACTTCTATGATACGAAGAAGAGTTTGAAAAATATTGCTCTACCAAAACAAAATATCGATACTTGCAAAAACAAATGCATGCTATTTTACAAGCATGATTCTAGGTTGACCCACTGTTGAGTATGCAATGGAAGTCATTACAAAACCAGTAGATGAAACAGGTCCCTAACTTAGTGTTGACGTACTTGCCGACTGTTCCTAGACTCCAAAGATTGTATACGTCTCCAAAAACCGCGAAAGAAATGACTTGGCATTACATTCATCGAAAGAAACCGACTAAGATGGTACATCCAAGTGATGGTGCAACTTAGAAGAATTTCAATCTGAGAGATCCTGACTTTGCTTATGAGATTCATAATGTTAGTCTTGGGTTATGCATCGACAGTTTCAACTTGGATAATTCAACTTGGAATTTGTATTCACTATGGACTGTCTTTATTACCGTCTACAATTTATCTCCTTGGATGAATTTCATAGATTCGTATGTTGAACTTGCATTGGTCATCCCAGGTAGAAAGAGCATCGGTCAAAATTTGGATGTGTTTCTTAGGCCGCTAATAGACGATCTAAAGATGTTGTATATGAAGGTTGTTATTACGTATGATGCGTATCGTATTAATAATTTTGAGATGAGGGTTATATTATTATGGATCCTAGGGACTTCTCGGTCTATACAATGTTGTCAGGTTAGAGCACACATGGCAAGTTAGCCTGTCCGTATTTGCATGGGTGAGGTGGTTTTTTTTTTCAGTTAAAAAATGGAGGGAAATACTGTTGGTTTGATTGGCATTGGAGATGGTTACCTATGACACATCTATTTCGTCGTGATCGAAAAGGATTCATGGCAGGTAACAAGGTGTCAGTCGGTCCATGTTAGTCCCGAAGGGTAAGGCAATAAACAGAAAGTAATTGTAGAAGGGGGGGTTGAATACAATTACACAGATTTTTTCAACT
>NC_037537.1:2236988-2239227 GCF_001531365.2 Cynara cardunculus var. scolymus | reverse complement strand
CAAAATCAATTTTTCTTTGAAAAATCAATGCATGAGCTAACTGGGTAACATTAGAGGGTGACTGGTCCATCCCTCCAGTTTTGGAACTCAAGCATTGAATAAGATGTGAAAAGAAGAAATTCCATACACCACCCATATTCTTCCTATATAAAGTGCTTTGTTTTAGCAAAGCAGGGTCTTGCACATAGCCCATTGTGGTAGCAACAATGTGAAGATTATCAACAGATATAAGCTCATCATAAGAGGAGTAAGTGGGAAGCTCTAACACCCTTCTTAAGTCATCAGCAGTAAAAGATATATCATTGACAGACAAGACAGAGGCATGCACAGATTTAGTGGAAGCATCATAGATACATGTAGCCCAAAATGCACGAAGCAAAGATTTACTCATCTTAGGAGAAAACGTAAGAGCTTTGAAAAGAGGGCACTTACGAAGAAATTCGATGATTATGAAGAAATCCGGATACTTTTCGTTGTGATCCAACAATGCCACAAAATTGCATGGAGAAAAAGTAACATCATCAGCAGTAAGGGATTTCTTAACCTTTGGAGCTGTCCCAACTTTAGAAGCCATGGATGAGGAATTCTTGAAAAACACACAGTAAGCGTGGGAAGAAGAAAGATGGAGGTTTTTGAAGAAAATGAGAGATTGAGATATGTTAGAGAAGATGAGAGATGGAGGGGTTTTAAATAAAAAAGAAGGGAAATATATGTTGGGTAAAAGGATGGTTTGTGTTGGGAAGGTAAAAGTATGATGGGTAAAGATGGGAAACCTAGGGAAAGTAAAAAGTAAAAGATTAGGTGAAGATAGGGGTGTGGGTTTGGTTCTTGAATGATTGAAAATAGGAAGAGGGAAAAGGTTTGTGAAAAAGATGTTGGGGAAAAGGGGACACAAGAAAGAGGAGGGGGGGGTGGCGCCGATTTGGGGTATGGGGTAGAGGAAAATCGGGTGATATGAAGAAATCGGTGTGTAAGGAGCCGATTAGGTAGAAGCCGATTATAATCAGCTTCTGTGGGGTGTGGAGAGAGATAGAAACCGAGGGGAGGGAGAAGAGGAGGGATAAACCGATTCGAGAGAGAGAAAGAGAGAGAGAGAGGCCGAATGATGGAAGTGGGTGTGAAGGGGATCGGTTTGGGGGTGTGAGATTTAGATCGGTGTGGCAAGGCAATATATAAATAGGGAGAAGGGGATCTAGGGTTTAGAAAAAGAGAGAGAGAGTGGGCCGAAGGTTATGGGCCGAAGGAGTTTGGGCCGAGTGAGAGAGGGGAGTTGGAATCGGCTAAGGTGGGAATGGTTGACAATCGGTTTAGATAGAGAAAAGAGGGATCGGTTTGCATATAATGGAAGGGGGGTTTGATGGCCGATTTGTTAAGGGGAAAACCGAAGAGAATCGGTGTGAAGGGGATAGGGCAATGGGATCCAAACCGAATAGGAGTGGTGAGTCGGCTTGTGAGTGGAGAGGCCGAGGAACAAGGTGATCGGCGTAGGGAGAAGCCGATGGGTGGTGGAAACTGAATAGGGGCGTGAGGAACCGGTTGGAGAAGCCGATTGGAAAGGATCCGCCTAAGGTGCAAAGAGGATCGGCCTAAGGGGCAAAGGGGTCGGCTTGTGAGGATGGTTGCTAGTTGATTCGATGTGAGGAATGTGGAAGGGAGAGGATCGGCTTGGGGAGGTAGGCCGAGTGAGGGAGGGTCGCCGATCTTGAGGAGTTGAAGGAGAACAAAACAAAAAAAAAATCGGTTGGAGGGTGGGGGGAAATCGGCTTGAGGTTCGGCTTAGGGGTTTAGGGATCGGTTTGGAGATCGGCTAGAGAAAGAGGATCGGGGAGAGGGAATAGAGGGAAGGCAATCGGCTTGAGAGTGTGTGAAGATAATCGGCTTGGGATGTAGAGAGAGGGGAAACCGAATAAGGGTTGATGAGAGGATCGGCTTATGTGGGGGGGGGGGTTGGTGTGCAAGGTTGAGAGGTGGATAGGCTTGAGGTAGAGAGGTGTGGGATGTGAGTACAATCGGGCCAATGACTAGATCGGCCCAAAAAGAGAAAGGAGGCCCACAAACTTGTAAAAAAATTGTAAAACCACTACACACAAAAATAAATACTTTTTATCTTTTTATATGTTTTTATCTTTCAAACATAAAGTAAATTTCACTACAAAAATGCTAGGTATCAGCGAGGGAAAATTCCCTCGCTGATCCGTCGCTGAAAGTGCTTTCCGTCGTTGATCCGTCGCTGATACTC
>NC_037537.1:2230543-2236888 GCF_001531365.2 Cynara cardunculus var. scolymus | reverse complement strand
ACTGAGATAAATAATAAAATAAAATATTAAAATCATGATGTATCTCGCTGCATTGCGCGAGTACGCTTCTAGTATATATATATATATAGAGGCACGTTCAAATGAAAACCGTGCATTTCTAAGAAACCGTCTAAACCAATTTCGACCAATAGGAATTTTTTTTTTCTAATTAAATTTAATCAATAAGGGTATTTCGGTCATTTACAATATTTTCTATTAAATATGGAAATTATTAATAAATCTTAATTAAGAAAACGTAATAAAGGAAATTATATAAAGAGTAACATTTAAATATTTAATTATATTAAAATATTAAAAATTTGGATTTCATATATTGTCATGAGTTATAATCAGGAAATGTATCTTGATGAAACAATTGAATTATAGAATGAAATCATCAAAACGTAGATGAACAAAAAAAAATCCACAAAATGAAACAGGTTTCATGAACGTGAAACCGGTTCATGTTGCAAAGAAATTAGGTGAACCGAAACATTTTTATGGTCAACCCGTTGCATTGATGGTGTAGTTAATTTTTTTTTATGAGAAACAAAATGAAACCGGTGCATTTTGAAAAAAAATTATGAAAAAAAATGAAACAGGTTTCATGAACGTGAAACCGGTTCATGTTGCAAATAAATTAGGTGAACCAAAACATTTTTATGGTGAAACCGTTGCATTGATGGTGTAGTTGATCCATTTTGTTGATGAAAAGGGTGTATTTTGAAAATAAATTATGAAAGGAAAATGAAACAGGTTTCATGAACGTGAAACCGATTTTTATTGCAAATAAATTATGTGAACCGAAACATTTTCATGGTTAAACCAATTTCGTTCATATAATTTAATTCAAAATTTAAAACGATTCACTCCATATAATTGAATATGGTGTGTTATATTCATTTCTTTTATATGTTTTATTGATGGATGTGATTTAAAGTTAAAAATAATATATTGCTTTAAAAAATGAAAATAATGTCATTAATATCTAGAAGAATATTACCAAATGTTAAATTTTGTTTATCATTTTTGCCCTTACTGTTGAAATAAAATAAATTTTAATATATATATATATATATATATATTTTTTTAATTTTCTAAAATAAAGTAAACTAATCTTGGTCATTGATCAAGAAAATGAATGGATGAGATTGGTTTACACAGTTTACACAAATGAAGCAGGTTTTTATTTGAACGCTCCTATATATATATATATATATATATATATATATATAAATGATTAATGGGAAAAGATGAATGGTTTGGAGTTATGCCATTAGAATTAATATAGAAGGAGATGAATGGTTTGAAGTTATGCCATTAGAATTAATATAGAAGAAGATGAATGGTTTGGAGTTAAATGCACACTTTTAACTAAAAAACATAAATTGACAAAAAAAAATATAGTAGTGGATATTGAGAGAATGAAAGAGAAAAAAGAAAAATGAGATCCTAGGCTTTAGGAGAAGCCACCTCAAACACTCATGGTTTCTTCTTTAATATATATATATTGATTATCGGTAAAACAAAACGTCGTGAAAAGTATTTCTTTACTAAAAACTTGTTATTACCCATACCACACACCGAAATAAGTCAATATGTTAGAAAAGAGTAAATTATCACACTACAATAAGATTGGGTTTATAGGACACTCCTAATTTTTAAGCATCCTACTAGATCTCTTTATGTGACTTAGTTTATAGGACCAAAAAAATAAAGAGTCATGTCTAAGGGTGTTGTAATAAATTTATATAACGTTTTTTTGACGTCGTAATAAGTTTTTTATGTCACTTTTAATATAAAGCGTCCCATTAGTAACTTTATAGGATACTATTAAAAAATTGTCCTATAAAAACAAATGTCCTATAAAATTTGAGTTTATAGAACACTTTCTAAAAAGTGTTATATAAAGTTGCTAATGCGACACTTTGTATTAAAAATGTCCTAAAAAACTTGTTAAGATGTCCAAAAACATCAGATAAACTTATTACAACACCTTTAGATAGGACACTTTATGTTTTTGTCCTATAAATTAAGTCCTATATAACAGTCTATTGGGACGCTTAGAGATTGTGGTGTCCTATAAACCCAATTTTGTTGTAGTGTCAAAAACTCCTTATTACCGATGTCAAATCTGTATAAATATTTCTTCTTTTTCTCCCTTCCAAACATTAATTTTTATTACCGGTATCGATACCTAAAAACACAATTTTGTTGTAGTGTCAAACTTCTTATCACACACACAAGAATAAGTTAATAAACACTTTAAATAAATAATTCCTAACAAACTATAGATTTAAATTTTGATTTTGAGGTCAAGCTAATTAAGGAACTTACAAATTCGTGGATTAATACAATATACAAACTTTAAAACATGGTCGTCTAAAATGAGGATTCCAAAAGGTTTGTAACGTTAATTAACGAATTTACTTATCATTAAGGATGATGATTGTGAGATTTACATTATAACGTATGAGTTTTGATATACGGGTTGATCATAGAGAGGCAATGGTCTAATAATTATGAATCCATTCATGATTCTAAACTAGGTAGGTAAATACGACTTTGATTTGAGATTTTTGATAATTTAAACGCAAAATTAAAGAAAACGATCGATGAAGACGGAAAATAACTCCACTAGACGTTGAAATACGAAACAACGTCTAATCTAAACTACTTCAACTACGAGACTTCAGTCTTCGCTATCAAATGGAGGACTTTTTCACGCGGTCAAATCCGGCGGATTTTTGGTATTCTGGCGAACTACGGCCACGAAAATCGCCACTTCTTTTTTTTGAATTTATTTAAAATATCTTAATTAAAGTAAAGAATTTATTAATATTTTTGGCAAAATATTCCACCGGTAACCATTAAATATTTTTGTAAAATTATTTTTTTAAAAGCAAATTTTTTATTAAATTACCGGCAGAAATATCCTTCAGAGATCTGCTGATAATTTTATCCGCCGGAAATTAAATTTTATTTTAATATTTTCGGTTGATTTTTCCGTCAGTAATCCGTCGAAAATCACCCAGTTCCAGAAAATGAATTTCTTGTTTTTATAAAATACTTGTAAATCCTGTAAATATGAAAAAGAAATGCTAAAAACATGAAATGCTGCTAAATATCATACATTAAACTAAAAACAGGAAATGCCCAATACAATGTTTCAAACCAAAACTAAATTGTTCCAAAGCAAACAAATATTCGTTACTGTAACGACAAAAATTGTTCAGTTTGACTGAGAAGCTTGACCAAAACAACATCTCTTCATATTGTTTCTCCTGTCTCTCATCCAACACCAGCCGGCACTCCTCCTCTTCTGCCTGCTGAAGCTCCTCCTCTGCCCACCGACACTCGTTTTCTTCCTGTAAATCTCTAAATTGGGTCCTTAAGGCATGAATTTCCTATAAAATAAATAAAAATGTTAGAATATTTTTACTATAGATTCTAAATGAAATAGATGAACATCATCAAAGAAAAGAGGTACACATCAAGCTATCAGAAGACGATGGACCTAAGTGTGTGATCTCCCGGTCAAGGCCTAATTGGGATCCTGGTTGTATCCAAACTCAAATAGACGACCTTTCTTGCTTCTACCAACCGCCTGCTCCCGCAATTCTGTATCAAGTATGTGATAGGTGGAGGGATCATCGCCATACTTTTGTGTGAGATTCGATGAATAATCACCTTGTGGCTTAAAAAATACTACAAGTCAATTTTGACAGTATAACGGCTGTAAATTGGACGTTTCTAGCCAAAACAATCCTAACGTTCGCCCAACAAATGACAACCAAAACTACATAGTGATACATACGAATTTTGTATCTTAAACAATCCTAATGTTTGCCCCAACAAGTGACAACCCAAACTAGATAGATATACATATATACACTAAGATTTTAACTTAAAAAATTTAAATGTTTGCCTAACAATTAATGGCAACCCAAACTAGACAGATATCTACCGAATTATATACATTAAAGTAGATAGATATTTACCACGACTTGGCTACACATAGAGGTCACGTACTGTCACACCCCGCTAAAGCGGAAACACGAAGTATGGCAGGTAGAGTCTCATAGCAATAGAGTATAAATAACACAACCATACATTTAAAATTTAATTACATCATTATCCAAAGTTTACAATTCCAAACGACAAGTTGTAAATTAAACACAAAAAGAAATTCGAAGGTGATAGTTGAAACACGGCTTCTTTTAAGTGCCACCATGTGCATTTCTTACCCCTGAAAAGCACGTCGAAACAAGTGTCAACTACAAGAGTTGGTGAATTCACAGGTTTTCATTTCACAACAAATCTGTATGCAATATTTAATTCGAGTAAGTCTTTTACTTACTCGAAACATTTTCACACGAGGCACAATGTACTCCAAGTAATTTTTAAGTGTTGAGCCACTACTAAACCTGCGACAACTACGCCCTTTAATACCGTACTATCTCAGCGATGAGACTAAACCCCACATGTGTAGAACTCATACCGGACTACCTCAGCGGTGGGACTAAACCCCACATGTGTAGAACTCATACCGGACTACCTCAGCGGTGGGACTAAACCCCACATGTGTAGAACTCATACCGAACTACCTCAGCGGTGGGACTAAACCCCACATGTGTAGAACTCATACCGAACTACCTCAGCGGTAGGACTAAACCCCACATGTGTAGAACTCATACCGGACTACCTCAGCGGTGGGACTAAACCCCACATGTGTAGAACTCTTGTTTTAGTTAAATGCACCCCTACTCGTCAGCAAAAGGTGGGATTGTCAATCCAAATAGCGMTATCCACTTAAACTATCGGCTCATACGAGTTAATAAGTAGTGTAACCAAGTGAGACTTTTTCATTTAACCCAAACACAACTTTTACTAGTGTACAAAGTGTTAGTGCTCGTATTCACAATTTCATTTCAAAGCATAATTCATGAAAATCAATTTGTATCCACGATTTAAACACATTGTATATTGCATACAAATCATCAACTACCTTTATACATGATTTTCCCCCAAAAACGCGAAAATAGTAAAAAGGGGCTGTGAAAACTCACCCTTTTGCAAAGCTCCGCAAATTAAAGATACGATCCGGTCACCACACGAGCTTAACGTTTCCCTATGAAAGAGGAATATCCAAAACCGTCACTTATGGGTTTAAAACTACTTATGGGGATTAATAAGTCCTAAGTCCATAAGTGCCTACTTATGTCCAACTTGATTATCTATAGTCCAAATATACATAATGTCCATATGCTCGTTAATATAATAATTTATACCAGAAGTAATGCTATAGTCCAATAAAAGATCAAAATTTACAAAATCAAATAATCCCAAAATCTCATTTTTGGGCAGAAACTAATGGTACATAAAATGATCAATTTAAAGAGACTTTTAAAATGAGATAGTTTACTATATTTTTATATGAGATATAACACTGAGTTATGGTCATAGAGACCAAATTTCATGCATTTTTGACATGCAATAATGATTCAAATAATTTATGCAATACAATATGTCACAACTGATATGGCAGATTACATCATGTTAGTAAAATACTCATTTAAAGAGTTCTACTAAGTGTTCTGTAGGAATTCAAGTTGGATTATAAACTTAACACTTAAATGAAACTTTTAAACTAATAATCACTCATTTTGGATGAGTTGAGAGGAAGATATGACACCATAAAGTTACATGCACACATCTGTCATTAGTTGACAGATTGCATACTTAACTTAATTAAATTGGTTAATGCCTCAAAACTTCATAATTTTGAGTGAAACTAGGTTCATATGAACCCTAACTCAATAAAAGAACATTTCAAAAGAAGAATCATATACTAAGAGCAAATAAATAAAGAGATATTAGCATACAAAGTAGGAGTTACCTATTGATGGTTTCATAGTTTGCACACCTTAAGTGTTTTAGGTGTTTGGAGATCAAAACTCCATATTTGTATGTGATTCCACTTGTATGCAGAAGATAAATCATATAGTTAACTCCTAAAGGAAGAATCATCCTTTTTCATCGAGTTTTGAAAGAGATATGGTCATTGGAACATACATATACAAATCTGTCAGATTTGGACAGATTGCATGCTCACTTTGTTTTGAGTAGTTAAAACTTCAAATCACCATATTTTTGAATGAAATCAGTGGAATTTGAAAGTTAACTCATTAAGTTAACTTCCAGAAGAAAAATCAATGATTTTGAATGATTATCTAGAGAGTTATGGNAAACCCAACTCAATAAATAAACTTCTAAAAGAAGATTCATAACATTTGAACATATTATTTTCAAGATATGGACGATTTATGCACATGCACATAATCT
>NC_037537.1:2223622-2230069 GCF_001531365.2 Cynara cardunculus var. scolymus | reverse complement strand
GAAGAAAAGAGGAAGAATTCGGCTGAAAAAGATGGAGGATGAAGAGGATTTTTTAAGGTGACTCTTGAGTTTTAGGGAGAGAGAAGGAGAGGAGTTTCAAATTTGAAAGGATGCAAATGAATTGTAAATGAAGAATGGGGCTTTTTATATGTGGAATAAGGGAGGGAAAGTGGGGAAGGGGCCGGCCATGGGATGGCCCAAATCCACCCTCTATATAATTGTTTTTTTAAAAATTAAGCCCAAAATGCAAAAGTGCCAGTTTTCTCAATTTTGACATTTTTCTTTAAATTAAAAACCCATGATAGCTAAATTCATTTAAATAAAAAGTTTTTATATTTAAAACACTAAAACTTTGTGTTTTTTATAATTTGGGTATAAATTGGAGCATTTGGCATTGTATAGGACGTTTCAGATAATTACGGGTTGGAACCGGACTTTCTGAGCAGCTACCGGAATCTCTAGAAATTTTTCGACCAAACTAATCTAAATAACTCCTAATCTTATAAAGTATCTTCAATAACACTAATATAAACTTAATAAGAGCTAACCTGGAAGTTCAAATTTGACAGTTGTCACAATCTCCCCTTGTTAGAGAAATTTCGTCCGAAATTTAACGACCGCTACTGCCAATGGATTTTTCTGCAAACAGTTGCGGATATTTGCCTTTCATGAAATCTTCTCGCTCCCAAGTGTACTATGTACCATGTTTTGCATTCCAGCGGACCTTAACAATAGGGACTTTTCTGCTTCTCAACCGTTTAACTTCTCGGTCCAGTATCTCGATTGGTTCTTCAATGAAGTGTAACCGATCACTAATCTGAACGTCATCCAGGGGTAGCACTATTGTTTCATCTGTTAGGCATTTCTTCAGATTCGACACATGGAACGTGTCATGGATGGCGCTTAGATTTTGTGGCAACTTCAACTTGTATGCCACTGGTCCGATTCTTTCGAGTATTTTGAATGGACCAATGTATCTGGGACCCAGCTTGCCTCTCTTCCTGAATCGTACTAGTCCCTTCCATGGCGATACCTTTAAGAGTACTTTTATCCCCCACTTGGAATTCCAACGGCTTTCTCCGATTATCCGCATAACTCTTCTGACGGTCTCTTGCCGTCTAAAGTCTCTCCTTGATGATTGAAATCTTGTTGGTGGTTTCCTGGATAATATCGGGCGTTTTCAACTGTCTATCTCCGATCTCTACCCAGTTAAGCGGTGATCTGCATTTACATCCGTATAGGGCTTCGTACGGTGCACACTGTATGCTGGTGTGATAGCTGTTGTTATAAGAGAATTCAACAAGGGGCAGATGGGTATCCCAACTCCCACCAAAATCTATTGCACACGCACGTAACATATCCTCAAGCGTTTGAATAGTTCTTTTTGATTGCCCATCTGTTTGAGGATGATAGGCGGTGCTATAATCCAAACGCGTACCCAATGCCTTTTGAAGAGTCTGCCAAATTCTTGATGTAAAACATGTATCTCTATCCGAAATAATGGAAATAGGCACACCATGACGTGTAACTATTTCATCGATGTAGATTTGTGCAAGCCTTTCCACACTAAAGTCTTCTCGAACATGTAAAAAGTGCGCAGATTTTGTAAGCCGATCCACTATGACCCAAATTGAGTCATGTCCTTTCCTAGTCCTAGGTAACTTAGTAACGAAGTCCATTGATATCTGGTCCTATTTTTATTGGGGAATCTATGGTTGCTGAAGGAGACCAGACGGTTTCTGATGCTCTACTTTTACCCTTGCGCATGTTAAGCATCGGCTTACGTACAAAGCAACGTCCTTCTTCATTCCTGGCCACCAGTAATATTCTTTTAGCTCCTGGTACGTCTTATCAGTTCCTGGGTGAATTGAGTATCTTGAGCGATGTGCTTCTTCCAAAATTGTTGACCGAAGTTTGTCGTCCTTTGGTATCCAAACTCTATCTCTAAAGTAACGCACCCCATCTGCTTGGGTTTCGAATTCCTTCTCTAAGTGATGCAGGGTCTCGTTCTTCAGATTTTCTGTTTTCAACGCCTCCTCTTGAGCTTCACGAATTTGCATTTTTAGGTTCGTTTAAATTATTATCCCCATGGCTCGTACTCTTGACGGTTTTATTCTTTCTTTTCGGCTTAGGGCGTCTGCTACCACGTTAGCTTTCCCTGGGTGGTATTTTATTTCGCAGTCATAATAGTTGAGAAGTTCGACCCATCTCCGTTGCCTCATGTTCAGCATCTTTTGGTTTAGAATATGTTGAAGACTTTTGTGATCAGTGAAGACGGTGCATTTGGTGTCGTAGAGATAATGTCTCCAAATCTTGAGTGCAAACACCACTGCTCCTAGCTCCTAGTCATGAGTGGTGTAGTTCTTTTCATGAACCTTGAGTTGCCTTGATGCATAAGCAATGACCTTGTCATTTTGCATCAGCACACATCCCAAGCCTTGATGTGATGCATCGCAATATACCATAAAATTCTCCGTGCCTTCTGGTAGTGCTAAGATCGGTGCATGACATAGCTTATGTTTGAGCAATTGGAATGCTTCTTCTTGCTTTTCTCCCCACATAAACTCCTTATCCTTCTGGGTTAATACCGTCAGTGGTTGTGCGATCTTGGAGAAATTTGAAATAAAACGGCGATAGTAACCCGCTAAACCGAGAAATTGGCGAATTTCTGTTGGGGTCCTTGGAGCTTCCCACCTCTTTATAGCCTCAACTTTGGCCGGATCAACATGAATTCCCTTCGCATTTACCACATGACCAAGGAAGTGCACCTCACGAATCCAAAATTCGCATTTAGAGAACTTGGCATATAATTTCTGATCCCTTAATAGTTCAAGTATCAACTTTAAGTGCTGCTCATGCTCCTCCTTGTTTTGCGAATAGATCAGGATGTCATCTATGAATACAATCACRAACTTATCCAAATATGGCYTACATACYCTATTCATTAAATCCATGAAAACCGCTGGCGCGTTAGTTAACCCAAATGGCATAACTAAAAATTCATAATGACCATAACGAGTTCTGAACACCGTCTTAGGAATATCTTCCTCACGGACCCTCATTTGATGGTATCCGGATCGAAGATCGATTTTTGAAAAGTAAGTGGCACCTTGAAGTTGATCGAACAAGTCATCGATTCGGGAAAGAGGATATCGGTTCTTAATGGTCAGCTTATTGAGTTCCCTATAATCGATGCACATCCGAAGGGATCCGTCTTTCTTTTTAACAAATAGAACTGGAGCTCCCCAGGGTGAAGAGTTGGGTCTGATGAATCCTTTGTCGAGTAGCTCCTTTAGTTGGTCTGACAATTCTTTCATTTCCGATGGTGCCAAACGATAAGGTGATTTGGCTACAGGTGCTGCTCCAGGAAATAAGTCAATGTGAAATTCGACTTTCCGTAACGGGGGTAATCCTGGTAGCTCATCAGGAAACACCTCGGGAAAATCCCGAACTATGGGAAAATCCTGGATGCGTTTCTCTTTAATTCCTTTATCCATAATGTGAGCCATAAACGCGACATATTCCTTTTTCAAATATTTTTGCATCTTCATACACGTTACTAACTTGAAATTTCTCTGGGACTTCTCTCCGTGCACCACGAGCGTTTCGCTTCCTTTCATAATGCGGATGGTCTTCTCAGAACAACATATCTCGGCTTGATTTTTGGATAGCCAATCCATACCCACAACTACATCGAAGCTTCCTAATCTAATTGGAATAAGGTCTATGCTAAAGTTTTGTTCAGCTAAACGTAATGTACAATTTGTGATTACGTCTTTAGTCCTAACTTCCTGACCATTAGCAAACTCGATAACGAAATATTCTTTCAGCTTTTGCGACTTTAAACCAATCTTTGGTCTAAATTCTAGGGATATAAAACTCCTATCTGCTCCAGAATCAAATAATATGGATGCATAATGATTATTCAGAAGAAATGTACCTGTGACCACATTCGAGTCTTGCCTGGCTTCTTCCACTCCAATTGCAAATGCTCGACCTCATGCTTCACCTCCTTGATTTCCTTGGTTGACTGGTCGTGATGGGTTAGTATCCGACCCTCGGTTCAATTTCGGACATGTATTCCTGAAGTGATTCGGGCTTTCGCACTCATGGCATGTTCGACTCCCTCCGATCTTGCAATCTTTAGCAAAATGACCTCCTTTGTTGCATCTGAAACAGACGATGCATCTCCCGCTATGGTGATAATTGCACTTGCTACACTTAGGGTAAGTTCCCTTGCCCTTTTCGCCTTTTTGTGACTGAGCCCCAAAGTTTCTTATCACTTTTTGGGCCTTACTGCCCCTCTCGCTGTAGTTCCTCCTCGCTGGCTCCTCCATCCTTCTCTTACCCTTGACTTTATCATTTGCAAGTGATCCTGACCGAATAGCATTGTTGGTGAGTTTCGTCGCTAAGCTCACGGCGTCTTGAAGTGTTTTTGGATTAGCCGAAGTCACATTCCCCCAGATTTCTGGAGCTAAACCCCATACATAACGATCAATTCAGTTTTCTTCAGGTGATACTAAGTGTGGCACCAGTTTTGCCAACTCATGAAAACGAGCAGTGTGTGAGTCTACATCACTTTCCTTCATTTCGTGATTCCAAAGTTCTGCTTCTAACTTCTGGATCTCACTTCTCAGACAACACTCTTCCTTGAGTAATTTCTTAAATTCTTCCCATGTAAGTCCGTTGGTTGTTTCCCGACCTCGGGTTTGTATCTGGGTATTCCACCACGTCAATGCCGTCCTTGCAGTAAACAGGCTGCAAACTCCACTTTGCTCCCTTCAGCACATTTACTGATATGAAGGACGGACTCCATTCCTTCAATCCAAGTAAGCAATCCCACGGCTCCTTCTGTCCCGTGGAATTCTTTTGGGTTGCAAGCTCTAAAGCCTTTGTACGTACAGTCTCTATTAGCTGTTGTACCTTGGTTATTTGTTTGGTTAGCGTTCAAGCCTGCTGCTACTTGGCTAACTATATTAGGAAGGGCTGCAAGAATTTGCTCGGACACCAGTCTCGCTATTTCAGGATCTTCTCTTCTTGGAGGCATATTTCTAATGCACAAATTTTAAATCGAATTTTGGTTACTTTCACTATTTACCACTGTATTGCATTATGCACGACATGCTACAATCATCTAATCATGAATCCAAGGTAATATATAAAAACTTATAATAATAAAGGCATTTAATCATTAATCAGCAAAGTTTAACCATCCAAAAACAAAATCCCATAATATCCACAAAGAAAATTAAGACATGCAACAAACGAGAGGAATTGTTCATAAGTCACGACTACATGCCCCAAAAGAAAATCTTAAGTTTGATCCATCAACAGCTTAATAAATAAAGTCTTCTAGCGCATCAGACTCCAAACAAGTAATCCCATCACTATCGCCAGAACTCCTGCTAACACTGCCAGATAGGTATACAACCTCCTAATCGCTCTCCTAGCGATGAAAATCAACTCCAATGAGCGATCCATCATATTGTCTTGAGTGCTAGGGCCGCAATCACTCCATCGGCAAAGTGTCGATAATGCTCCAACCTACGATCATACATCTCTAGGTCTTGAGCGATGCCCAAAACCCATAAATTCTCCAAGGTAGTCATACCCGGAGAGCGCTCCGACGTGGTCCTAGTGGTGGGTAGGGGTGTTATACTACGAGTGCGTGACAGAGATGACTCCCTCATGGCTCCGGAAGGGGCGGAGAAAGACACCCTCACAGGCGGACGAAATGCACTTTCGGGCGGTGGCCCGAACTCTAACTCCATGTGGTGCTATAGAATGCGCGGGTATAGAGCGAGGCGGCTCTGGAGTAGGTGATCGCGCCAAGGACTCAGTAACATCGTTGTCACTATCATAACCGTGCTCGGAAGGGTCGTAATCTCCGGAGTTCGAAAACTCATTATCTGATGACATAGTGCTGCGATATTTAATAAAATTTTAAATTATCGAACGAATCATAATAAATGTCAAAAAGATGCAAGATTTATGCAAACTCACATATGCGAACCATGTTTTTCTTATTGAGTAAGAAGTCCTTAACTTTTAGACAAACACCTAACATAACCGATCCGCGTCTCTCCTTATACATGCTTAATTAGACACAGGTGATCAGACTCTGTCTAATTAGAGTATGCTAAGAAGTCACTCGTTCTAGTTATATTAGTAGTATGTCCGTTTTGAAATTTTGAGACTCTTTTTAAGAAGATTATTTCGTAAAATTTTGGGTTATAGTGTATGGTTTTCTTAGAAAACCGGTATTCTCCATAACCTACAGCTCTGATACCAAATCTGTCACACCCCGCTAAAGCGGAAACATGAGGTATGGCAGGTAGAGTCTCATAGCAAAAGAGTATAAATAACACAACCATACATTTAAAATTTAATTACATCATTATCCAAAGTTTACAATTCCAAACGACAAGTTGTAAATTAAACACAAAA
>NC_037537.1:2205254-2221037 GCF_001531365.2 Cynara cardunculus var. scolymus | reverse complement strand
GATTGTTGATAAGAGGGATGTAGTATCTTCAAGACCCTTGCTATTTTGATGAAGAAAAGAGGAAGAATTCGGCTGAAAAAGATGGAGGATGAAGATGATTTTTTAAGGTGACTCTTGAGTTTTAGGGAGAGAGAGGGAGAGGAGTTTCAAATTTGAAAGGATGCAAATGAATTGTAAATGAAGAATGAGGCTTTTTATATGTGGAATAAGGGAGGGAAAGGAGGGAAGGGGCCGGCCATGGGATGGCCCAAGCCCACCCTCTATATAATTTTTTTATTTATAAAAATTAAGCCCAAAATGCAAAAGTGTCATTTTTCTCAATTTTGACATTTTTCTTCAAATTAAAAACCTATGATGGCTAAATTCATTTAAATAAAAAGGTTTTATATTTAAAACACTAAAACTTTGTGTTTTATATAAATTGGGTATAAATTAGAGTATTTGGCATTGTATAGGACGTTTCAGATAATTACGGGTTGGAACCGGACTTTCTAAGCAGCTACCGGAATCTCTAGAAATTTTTCGACCAAACTAATCTAACTAACTCCTAATCTTATAAATTATCTTCAATAACACTAATATAAACTTAATAAGAGCTAACCTGGAAGTTCAAATTTGACAGTTGTCACACGTACCCCCAGAATCTGTAGGCATGTCCCCTCCACTCGACCTCTTCTTGTGTGTGTAATCAAACAGTTCCATAATGGTTGGTGGTACGCCGTCTTTTGCTTATGTCTACAATGGTCAAATAATATGAACATGTGTAATTTTAACATCTTAAAAATTAAGTTGCTAAAGTAATGGGTTTTTAGGTCCTACCAAGCGAGCATCAGGCTCAGAAAATGGGATCAATCCATCGGTGTGGAGCGCAAATTGGTTATCACGGTTCTTGTGTGCCTCATCAAAAACAACCTTTCAACGATCATTGTTCCACATATCGACCATCTGATTCCACACGTCTGGAGATATCCAATTTTGGGGGGGTGGGAGTCCTTCAACATATTCATATCCTGGTGTGGGTCTCTTTCATCGTAATTGGGATACGTATTATTTGCTTTCATTATATCTTTCTTCCTCACAACATGCAAATTACCATTATATGGTTTTGCCGACTTTCTCTCTCACATATTCTGAACGTTAGCGTTAAAAGACGGATCCCAAGTGTAAAATCCTTGTACGTAAAAGTTTAGTCAATTCTTAAGTTCAAAATAAAATAGCAAAAATATAATAACTTAAATAGATACTACGAAGCTAGAACTGCTCCCACATCTGATGCTTTACCTTCTTAGGGACCTTTTTCCAAGTGACCCATGGCCCTTCAAGCATTTCTCGGTTTATCTTGGTGATCCGGCGGATAACTTTTGTGTTATTAAAGCTATATAATGAATTGAATTAGTATGATACACAAAACAATTAATTTTATCAATTAAAAGATAGAAATATATTTAATTTTTTTGCGGACGCCAATAACTGTCCTTTGCACGCAAGAAGCAGCTCTGGAGCAGCGCTGCCACCACCTGACTCTAACTCCTCTAAGTGTGCCGAAACACTACTAGATGTTCCTCCCTTAGCGCGGGTAAGAGTACTACCACTACTTCGACCTGTAATCCGAGTATGCGACATTGTAGATTTTTCTACAAAGCAACGTTAGAAAACATATAACAATGAGTCAAATATATAACACAATGTTAGATTCCACACAATAAAATATGCCAAACACAAACATTTTCTAGACAAGTTCATAAAGATTCCAAATAAATAAGTAAACATGGTAACAGTAAAGATTTAAAACCACTAGACAAAGTTTACTAAAACTAAAATTAACATAGTATACAATCATCCGAATAGTGATCAGACAAGTCAAGTTCTTTATAGTCAGAATCACTACTCGAGTCTTGGAAATCCTCTTCTTCGTCACTACTCTCGTCAACATGCTAGTTGTCGTGATGATTATTGGCAATTGCCACAATCATTAAAGCCTAATAAGACCAAATAATGCCCAATTGATCCATTATATCACAACAAGAACCATTAAAGTCTAATAGAACCATTAAAGCCCAACTAGCAAACATTAAAACTCAACTAACAGCCATTAAAGGCCAACTAACATCCATGAAAGCCAACTAACATCCAAATGATCTCACTTTATTGTAACGAATAGACCATATGATCTCACCAAATGTTCCTTCTTTTTAGTTGCAACTAGTACATATGTTTTGCACCAATCTGGTCTAATCTCTTCGCCTCTAACCAACTCATCTGGATCTAAGCTTCTAACCGTTCTTTTGCTACAATCTCTATGGAATTTATAATACTCTTAAGATAAACCTTAAGCCCAACCTAAATATCCACATATTAAGACAAAAAAGAGAATTTTCAATACCCACAAAAAATGGATATTCAAAATACAATTTTTAATAAAGAGCAGGTAAAAGTTACAGGAGATTTCAGAACCCACTGAACCAATAAAAACTAAGATCATCAATCATGTGGATTTCACTAGATTTCGGAGTTTGCAGCTTTTGTTATCATATACTTTCATGCCAACCCGTCATTGGGTTATTAGAACAACTAGAATTTGGAAGTGTTCAAACTATAGAGTTAATAGATTGAGACTAGGAAATTATAGCCATGGCATCTTATATATCATGTCACAGCTTAGAGACCTGCCATAGACAAAAACACTTTGTACGGGCCTATTTACAGAACCAGGATGGTGGTTGGTGTTGGGTCCAGAAAGAAAGATATCTGGTAGTTTCCTAGAAGTAGGGACCAAAGCAAAGACAAATACTGCTTACTAACCCCCATCCACAGCTGAGAGCGTCGGCAGGTTCTGGAGTGCCTGTCAAGGGCGCTAGCGCATACCCCGGGGTGATCATCACCACATGCACCTCACATCTCGGCACAGAGGAACGTGTAACTGGCTACTGGCTACCGGCTACCGGCTACCGGCTAAGGAGGTACAGTGTAGCTGCTGCCCAAACAGAAGATGAACCAGAATGGAACTAATCATAATCAAAAAACAGTTTGAAACTACGTAGATAACTATTAACAAACTGGAAACAGAAGGACAACACTAAAACATATGTTGGACAAGAAAATAGTACTCCATGATGTCAAAGGGAAGATTTACAACATTTGGAGCATAGTTCTATACTTAGTGTAAGAAAGAAAGAGGATTTTGAACATATCAGGGGGAGGAACAACAATCATCGAATTGCAAACGACACAAAAAATAGAAGTTGCTCTTTTTTTTTTTGAACAACAACGAGATTCTATTAAAAAAAAACTAGCAAGACGCTACCAACAGAGGGTTATGAAGCCAACCCACCCAATTAATTTTAACCTTGCTACTCCTATTAGAAGCTCTAAAATACGTTTGAGTCACAATTGTGTCAAAAAAATTCACCTTCTTTAGCTTGGGCTCGCAAAAAAATCATCACATTGTAGAACAACCACAGTTTCTCTCCCTGCTCTTCAACCGCAAATTAGAAAACCATATAATCCATCTTCCATACCGCGTCTCCGAATGGACTGTATTAAGTTAGTTTAGTTTGATTTTAATCAAAAATCATGTGGGATGGTTGTTAAAAAAGTGTGTACCTAAGGTTTTAATGTCATCGTCAAGTCTAAATAGACCCGCAAAAATCGTATGTCTCATTTGCCCTTTTTATATACAAGGGGCATTATTTGGCCATTCCGACCGGGGTGTGCGAAACCTGATGACTCACATTGCCAGGATACCAAATGCATGTTAGTGTAACTGAAAATGGTCAAATAGATAAATTGTTGTCATTCAAAATCAACCGTGCATCACATTTAATTAAAGAGTTATTTCAATTACTAAAGGGTCATGTATAACATTTATATTGTTTATTCAGTACAATAACCGAATAACAATTTAGTTAACTCATACAAACAGCTAAATCTCAACAGACAACTTAATCTATACAAGGCTAAATAAAAACCATAACCAAACAACCATTAAATTCCATTTTGACTATTATTTATATAATATATTATAAAACATTTGACAAAACTCTTAAAAAGTTTTTGTATGCATTAAATATTGGTTATTGATGAAATATTACTTAAAACCATCTAAGTAATTATGCATAAATTCAACTTATTAAAACTCCATGTTTGAATCCGTGTAACAAATTACAGATAAACATAATCAAATACATGATAAATATAAAAATTCTAAAATATAATTAGGATAATCATTGAATTCTAACATAATACTTAATTATTATCTTTATAAAAAACTATATTATTAAACTAAAAATAAATTAGTTCGTTATCAAACCTAAATTAAATCATAATAAAAAAAATTAAATTAAGGAATATTACAGGAAAAAACGAAAACTTTTAAATACCTAATTATTTTATTTTAAATTTTTATGATATATTCAAATTTATATTTGATTCAAAAATAAAAAAATTATTGTTTTTCTCAAAACCACATAAACCGTATGATAACGTCGACAAAGACAAAATAAAAACGAAACATTAAAATTAAGATGTATCTCACTATATTACACGAATACCTTTTTAAGATGTTATAATCAGATCTATTTTGCATATTAATTTTTTCTTAACTACTATGATACGCTCTTTTTTAGACCTTGGACACGTACCCATCTCTTCCACCCCAAAAATGGTCTGTACGTACTACTGAGTGTGCATAATCCAGACAGCATTCAAGATTCCATGACGTTGCTGTTCAGTTTCCATTATACAGCTCCATATTCCAAGCAACACTTTAACGAATCTAAACAAAATCCTTCTTTACACAACTTATAGGTTTTATCACAACAACAAAATCGGATTTATAGGACACTTCTAAATTCTAAATGTTCTAATAGACCACTTTATAGGACTTAGTTTATAGGACTTAGTTTATAGGACCAAAAAAATAAAGTGTCATATCTAAAGACGTTGTAATAAGTTTATATGACGTTTTTTGACGTCGTAATAAGTTTTTTAGGACACTTTTAATATAAAGCGTCTCATTAGCAACTTTATAGAACAGTATTTGAAAAACTGTCCTATACAAACAAGTGTTCTATAAAAAAATTGTGTTTATAAAGTTGCTGATGTGACATTTTGTATTAAAAATGTTCTAAAAAACTTGTTAAGACGTCCAAAAGCGTCATATAAACTTATTACAACACCTTTAGATAAGACGTTTTAAATTTTGGTCCTATAAATTAAGTCTTATAAAGCGGTCTATTAGGATGCTTAAAGATTGGGGGCGTCCTATAAACCCAATTTTGTTGTACTGAGTTTATTCATAGTATTTTTAATAGCCATGCCATAATTTTTCTAAAATAGAATATTAAAAGTTAAAATCTCTAAAAAAATATACATCTAACTTCAACAGCTATTTTGTTTTAGCAATTCTACCATTAATTATATTATGGAAATATTCAGTACATTTAATAAAATATTATTTTTTTTTCTAAAAATTTAATTTCAGTGTCTTGTATTGGTGAGAATGAATAAAATAGTTTTAGAAATTTCTCTAAATTTGGAGATTTTTTAACTTCTATCTCTTTTTTTTTTTTCTATTTTAACATATAAGATATCATAATAACTGTTGGAGCAAAAAATTGCTAAAATTCTTCATTTTCTCCATTTTAACATAGTTGTTGAAGATGTTTTCACAGACCATAAATTATATGTATGTTAAATACACATGTATAAACGTAAAAGATTCGAATTTATTATTTTAAGATGCGTAGGACTGTAGATATAAACACACTAAATAAGGGGCCGTTTACTAAACACTTATTCGGGTAAGTGCTTACCAAGTCACATTACCTTACCGGATGAATATGGTAAGGGTCATCTCACCCAGTAAGAATGAGACAAGGACCAAGAGTCTTACCCAGTAAGTGATGACAATAACTCTTACCACGGTAAACACTTACTGGGTAAATTGTTGTATACAATGCCTTTTTGGTGGACTAAAGTCTCACCCGGTAAGTAAGTGATAATGTTAATTTTACCCATAAACACTTTTCAGGTAAGTGTTTGATAAACGGCCCCTAAGTTAAACGATCATGGATGAAAATACTTGTTCCCTATTAGTTATTCTTTCAAGGAAAGAATATATTATACACTCATATGAGACTTCAGACTTCTTCACATGTGAATCGGTTTTTACTACAGTATCGAGTTTATAGATGTCAAACGTGTTCAAGTATATCCTAATACATTACTTTATAGGAATACATTTATACCATCAAAACTTTTGTTGTGTCCTATCTAAAAATGTTATAATAATTTTTCATGACGCTTTTAGAGATATTTTAATCAACTTTTTAGTACACTTTTGAAACAAAGTGTCATATTAGCCTTTTTATATGACATTTTTAAGAAATACTCTATAAATATGTATTTTTATAGGACATTTGTTTATAAACAAATTTTCAAATAATATCGTATAAAGTTAAGAGCTAATAAGATGCTTTGTTTAAAAAATGTCTTAAAATGCCATATATAAACGCAATAACAGGTTATACACTTGATATATTATATATATATATATACATATATATATATATATATCAAGTATATATATAGAGGTTGGTTATTATACAACTCTTGACATTTATATAACCAATACAACTCAATCTCAACCGTCCATTTTATTTGATTAATATGTGATTTCATAGAAGTTTTGATTGTTTTTTAATATAAAGTATTGATCATAATTAATGAACCATATTAATCTTCCATAAATATTCAAATCATAATAAATGAACTCTCATCATTTTCATAAATATCTCAATTTATTGGGTTGCATTGGTTATACAAATGCAACGAGTTGTATTTGAAACAAACTCTCTCTCTCTCTCTCTCTCTCTCTCTCTCTCTACATATATATATATATATATATGGCTAATCAAATGAGAACTAATTAGTTTGTGGTAACCATGATATCCAATCTCAACTATAAATCTATAGATAAATTAAGAAATTTGTAATTTTGAATTGAAATTTTAATGCAAGGACATTTTAGGTATTTTAAAACTCTCCTATCTCCTCTCCTATCTCTCTGTCCCCCGTCCTCCGGCCTCCGGCCACCATCCTCCGGCCAGTCCAACGGTGATACCACAGTGGTATCACAATGCATCTTATATGTGCTTGGGTATCACATTGAGGTCGTTTGTGTGGTCGATTGGAAATGTAACACAGTGGTATCACAATGCATCTTATATATGTTTGGATATCAACTGTGTCTTTTGTTTAACAGAGTCAATATTTTTAGGTATCACAACGGTATCATCGGAGGACGGGGGGCGGAGAGAGAATAGAGGAAAGAGGAGAAAAAATATCTAAAATGTCATTGCATTAAAATTTTAATTCAAAATTACCAAAATTATAAATTTCATAATTTATCTATTGATTTGTGGTTGAGGTTGGATCGCACGGTTACTACAAACTAGTTAGTTCTCCCTTGAATGATCCCTTATACACACACACATATATATAGGGGTCCATTCAAGGGAGAACTGACTAGTTTGTATTAACCGTGAAATCCAATTTGATCAATCACTCGTTTGAAATATGTAAGGATATTTCTTAAATAAGCTAAAAGTGTAATATAGTAATTTTATTTTTGACAACTAATTAAAATATTTAATTAAATTTTTTAGAAGGAAATATTTAATTAAAATTAGTTACCTGATATATCAATTACTTAATATACATCGTATGTTAAATACGTTTGTGAATTAAATTGTATCATAGTGATAACGTTCACAATGTTTCACGTGTATCACAATGTATTTTTTTTTGTTTTATGAAATGTACCATAATGTGCATTTCTGTTATTTTCATTGTTTTATAAAAGGTATCACATTGTACATCTTGTATGAATATTTAGAAATCACAATGTGTATCTTGTGTTCACAGAAGGTTCATCGGAATAAGGTTCGTCGAATATGATTCACCGGAGAGAGGAAAAAGGAGAGATGAGCGAGGATATTTATAAAATTCCTAAAATACCCTTAACTAATATTTTAAGTTAAAATTATCAAAATTATTAATTCTCTAATTTAATCTTTGATTTGTGGTTGAGATTGAATCTCACGATTACCACAAACAAAACAGTTTTCATTTGATTAGACCCCTATGTATGGGCCTAATCAAATGAGAACTAGATACTTTGTGGTAACTGTGAGGTTTAATATGAGCCAATCATTTTAGATAATTAATATTATTTACTAAAATAAAACAAAAGGTAAATTAGTAAACTGTGTTGATTATTCAATTTACTTTAATTAGTTTAACATTCCAATTTATTTTAATTAGTTTAATTATTTTAATATATGTATATATATACACACACAAGGACCAAATCCGATGGCCTTCTCCAACACCCACCACCACTCCGGTGACCTTCTCCGGTTATCTTGTCTGATCAAGACGTTGTCTCCAATGATCGACCATTAAACGCCAACCTGTGAGCATTATTGACATCTGGTATCACAGTGGTACCACAGTTTTACCCCTTCTCAAAGTTTACTTGGTGTGTTTTGGGTATCACATTGTATGCATTTTGGGTATTATATTGTGAATCTTGGTGTATTTTGGGTATCACGTGGTGTTCGTTGGAGGCCGGAGGTAGAGAGAGAGAAAGATGAGGGATAAAAAAATTTAAATACCTAAAATGCCCTTTAATTATAATTTTAAGTCAAATTACCAAAAATATTAGTTTTCTAATTTATCCATTGATTTGTGGTTGAGATTAAATCTCACAGTTATCACAAACTAATCAGTTCTTCTTGAATGAACCCTTATATATATATGTGTGTGTGTGGACATTCTAATGTGAATAATAACTAAATAAAAAAAACTTGAAAACAGACAAATCACTTGTAAAACTACATGTCATTTTACACTAACGATCAATGCAAGGATATGCGGGTGATGTCGTGGCCAACTCACGTGAATCACATGTGATTCTAATGTAAAATCATATATGATTCAATTATTTTCTTATTCTTTTATTTTATGCCTGTTAGATATCAGTTTACAGAATATCTTGAAGTAAATATAAGTTTATTTTACCCTAAATATCAATGCTAAATTACGCTACTTACTCATTAGCAATTATTGCAATGTATTGATGACTAAATTCATTAGCATTATCTAAGATTCAATCAAGTACATATATTTATATTGCATTTATTTCGTTAGGGAAGAATTATATACCCATTTTCTTTGAATCCATATCTACGAGAAGAAATAACAACAAATGCCCAAATAAAAGAAACGCATGCTAAGTTGCAACACCCCTAATTCGAAAACGAAATTCGACAAATCCCCTCGCTTGTATACCCGTATGCTCGTTCTTTCCGGCCTCCCTCCGAACCCAAACAAGAAAACCCTATAACAAGAATTCACATACAAAAAACAAGAACATAAACAACCATCTCTTCCACCACCCCCGGACATGATTATGAAGGATACATGAAAAATATAGAACATATGTAAATACTTATGTACACAAGAGGATATGATGGGAAGAACAAACTCACTAGATATTGAACCCAACTTCTTCGATGTTGATTGATTCGTCAACGTTTGTACTTGATGAGTACTGAACTTTGGGCTGATATAACACAAAGAGGATCTGAGGGTTCGTTTCGGCACAGGATGAACTAACTTCATTTTATTATCTTGATCTCTAAAGATTGAAGTTTCAATTCATTTTCTGCTAGCGGACATGATCATTGGATCCGACCTCATTCTATTGATGTTTGAAGAAGGAATTGCCGGTACTAACTAACTAAATAAACAAAAGTCGAACCAAGAAAACGAAAAAGAGATTAAGAAGAAAAAGAATTACAAGTAAAAGGGTTGGTGGGTTTTAGTTTATTGAGCTTAGATCAAAGAAGGAACAGAAGAATCAATATTGCTTGTAGGATCGAACCAACCTCCACCACCACTGGTTTGGGTGTTCCATAAAAGGGGATTTTGATTGGATGATGCCATAGCTTCGAGTTGATCATTGTTGTTCGTCTGTCCCTGAAAATGATTACTCCAATCCATAAATCTTTGTTGCTGCTGAAAGCCTGAAGCTAATATAGAAGCCATGATAGGTGCACTAGTAGTGGAGCTTGAAGTTGAACCGGAAAACATTGAGGATGGGTAGCTTGAAAAAAACGAAGATGAATTGTGAGCATGATTTATCACGACTCCAGCCCCGGGATCCGAAGGCGAGAACCTTAATCCAAGATCACTCATTTGAGGTTGAGAAAAGTCATAGCCAGAAACAAGGGTATTGCACCTTTGGTAATTAGGGTTTTGAGGTGCTAAACCATAAACCAAAGAAAGGTGATCAAGGTTAGGGTTATGATCAACTGGTTGTGAAGTGGAAGCAACATGAGTTGTAGCAGCAGTGGTTGGTGGTACTTTGACTCTCTTGTTCTTCCTACAACCACCACCTACAGGAACATTTCTCAAGGTGCCACCCCTGGTCCAATACCTCTTACAGGCTTTGCAAAAATGCCTTGGCTGTGACAAACTGTAGTTATTGTAGTAGCAAAACTTAGTGTTGGACGAATCGCAACGTGGGCATTTCAAAGCCTGCTGTTTTTGGTGTTGCCGCTGCTGCTGCTGCTGCTGTTGTTCTTGATATCGATCAATAACTATGGGTTTCTCCATAACAGTAGCAAGCTTTTGAAAGCCACTAATCTTCTGTTCTCATCTATACTTGTAATCCGTATACAACTGGTTTTAAAATTAAGAACCATAACAAGAAAAAGGGATTACAAGGTTACAGAAGAACAAGAAGAAAGATGAAGATAGATACGGGTTCCAAATGCAAGAAGACAAAAGGAGTGGTCGTGTTTTGTTGTCTAATTAACAACTTAATAATTAAGACAGAGAAAGAAGCCGTGGCCACTAGTTAGGACTTGAAGAGATGGCCACAGTTGATTTTGGTTACCCACAAGTTGTAGAATTTCCAAAACACAAAACTGATTTGAAATTGGATTCTTCGGAACAAACAGCAAACAGCCAAAGAGCAGGTGATCCAGTTGTGCTTATTTCTTGTGTGTGTATGTATATATACACACACACATACATACATATACATATATCTAGAGAGAGAGAAAAAAAGATAGCTATGTGTGTGTCAGGAAATTAATGAAGGAATGGTTTAATTAATCCCACGTGATTAGGGGTCCAATAGATTAATTCACAACCACTTGGAATCAATAGTTTCACGTTGTCAAATTCGTATGCTTACCCTATACAACAAGTATATGTTCACTTGCATGCATTTCGTTATGAACTAATTTAACTAGACAATGTAGCTTCAATGGTTCTAAAAGGGACCCCGGAGGTCAATTTGGAGCAAATTCAAAGTCTTACACGTTAACGTATTTCGAGGGTTAGAAACAAATATATGTTGACAAATACGATTACAATACTATAGTTTGCTTTCCACATGAGATGACTCTTGAAATTGGACGATAGATCTGTTCCGAAGTATATTCGAAGATAATATTCTAATCGAAGGTACGTAAAAATTGTGAGAGTGAAATTAAAGCAACCAATTTGTGGATGAATGGATTTGTGAAGGGAGAAAAGAAACATAAAAAAGTGGGAATTTGGAATGTGGCAGAGGATTGTAATTAAAAACAAAACCTCCGTAAATAAGCTGAGTCCAGTAAGCTTTTAGTTGGCACCTTTTAATAATAAACGTAATTCTATGGTAGTATTTGACTATTAGATACATATTTGAACAATGAGAAAATAATAAACGATATTTAATTATATTTATATAAATAAATCTGGAAAATATTGTAATTTTAATTTTTACCCGAATTATAAAATCATATACGATGCGAACTTGGACAACCAATCGTGATTCGAACAAGGATCAACGAGCTGTCCGTCAGTAAGAATGAAGAGAGAAACCACCGATCCGACATGCCTCGATCGATGCTGACCCATATCACCATATAACAACTAGTTTGTTGCTGAGATTTAGAAAGAAAATCACTTTTTCATGGATGATTGTGGGGTTTTCGGGCATCTTATGCACACTGACTAATCCATGGTAGACGACAAATAATATGAAGTCGTCACAAAAGCTTTATCAGCGTTTGAATTCAAACTCGGATACAAAAATCACATTATAATGTAGAAATATGCAAATTTTTGTAATACAAAGAGTTAGATGAAAAAATTTACCAAAATCTAATATTTTTTGGTTTACTCATTTTGAAATATTATATTTAAGACTGGTTTTGCTAAACAAATTTTATTATTTTTGGGCATTATTAACTAAATACCCTTTTTTGGGACAATGAAATATATGAAAGATAGTTACACGTTATAAAGTTAACATATACATGAACATAGGTTTAGTTCACATAAAAATTATGAATATTGATAGAAAATGAGTAGAAAAAATTAAATAAATGTTAATATATGAATTACTGATACATCTGTAAATTCATATGATTAATCTGTAACGTCAGTTCATATATATATATATATATATTGTTAAAAAATTTGTTTACTATTTTTTTTTTAATAATTCATATAAAAACCTTCCAATTATCTCTGCTTATAGTTAGCTTTCTTTTATGAAGCTCTTGTATATAAACAATACCTTCAATCATTAATGATAGACGGGTTCCGTCTATAAATATCCCAACTTATTCACCATAATACATAAAAAACAAATTGTGTGCAAACAAATAGTAATAGTAACAACATCAATCCATATAGTGATAATTAGTAGTATGACTACCTATATGATTAAATCTAATAAAATAATCATGTATACACACACACACATATATATATATATATATATATATATGACAAGTTCAGAGAAAAATCTCAAAAAAAAAAAAAAAAAAAAAACTGAAAAACACTCTGATAACCGTCCATTTGGATCATATGTGCATGTACATACAAGTAATTTATAAGTATTTTGTCCAGTATGCACAGATGGATAACATGCATATGTGCATAAAACAAAAAAAAACAACTTTAATTACTTATATGTACATGTGCATATGGACCAGATGAACGCTTACCAGGGTGTTCTCGGTTTTTCATTTTTTGAGGTTTTCCTTGAATTCCCCCCCCTCTCTCTCTCTCTCTCTCTCTCTCTCTCTCTTTCTATATATATATATATATATATATATACATACACACACACACTATATTATAAAAGATTTGACAAAAACACTTAAAAATCATTTTTTATGCATTATGTACTGTTTGTTGATGCCTATTGCTTAAAATTCAAGATTACAAGTAAATTATGCGTATATACAACTTATTAAAGCTCCATGTTTGAATTTATATAACTAACTACAGATAAACATAATCAAATACTGGATAGGTATCTCATTTTAAATATAAAAAATTTAAAATATATATGTATAATTATTGAATTCTAACAAAATATAAATTGTTATATTTATAAAAAAATTATATTATTAAACAAAAAATAAATGACTTCATTATTAAATCTAACATAAATTGTAAAAAAAATATTGAACTAAATAAATTACACAAAAAAAAAAAGTTTAAATATTTAATTTTATAATAAAGTCGATGCATTTTTTTTCAAAATTTTATGATACTTTCAAATTTATATTTTATTCAAAAAATAAAAACATTATCGTTTTTTAGATACCACATAAAATTGTATTATGACATCGACGGAGACAAAATAAAATAAAATATTAAAATCAAGATGTATCTCGCTGCATTGCACGAATACCTTTCTATCACATTGCACGAGTACCCTTTTATTGCATTGCCCGAGTACCATTCTATTTATACTATATTATAATACATTTAACAAAATCTCTTAAAAATAATCTTTTATGCATAAAGTACTGTTCATTGATATATATTACTTAAAATTCAAATTTACAAGTAAAATATGCATGAGTACATCTTATTAAAGCTTCATGTTCGAATTCGTGTAACTAACTGTATATAAACATAATCAAATATATGATAAACATTATTTTAAATATAAAAAATCTAAAATATATTTAAAATAATCATTGAGTTCTAACAGAATATTTAATTATTATCTTAAAAAATTATTTTATTAAACTAAAATTAAGTTAATTCTTTTTTAAACTTCAATTAAATTATAATAAAAAAATTGAATGAAAGAAATTACACAAAAACATAAACTTTTAAATAGTTAATTTGATATCAATATTGATTATTTTTTTAAAAAAATTTAATATCTTCAAATTTATATTTCATTCAAAAATAAAAATATTTTATTTTTCTCAAAACCACATAAAATCACATTATAACATCGATAAACGCAAAATATAAAGCGAAACATTAAAATCAAGATGCATCTCGCTGCATTGCGTGAGAAGCCTTCTAGTGTGTGTGTGTGTGTGTGTATGTATGTATATATATATATATATATATATATATATAGTATATGGGTTGAGTTCATGTGAGACCAACCTGTTTTTGTGAGACAATGAGACCACATTTTACACATGGAACTTTACAGCAAAACATTGTTATGGTAAAAAAAAAATTTGAACCTTCATATTGTTTTACTGTGAAGTTTCAAGTTAAAAATGTGGTCTCACGAAAATAGATCGGCCTGACATGATCCTAATATATATATATATATATATATATATATATATATATATATCACAGTGTTCTTCTGTGAAGGGTTAGATTTTTTTTGCCTTCACAATATTTTGCTGTGAAGTTTCAAGTGTAAAAATATGGTCACATGGGTCACACAAAAACAGGCTGCTCTCACGTGAATCGAACCATATATATATATATATATATATATATATATATATATATATAGGAGCGATGAAATGCAAACCACCCACTTTGTACAAACCGTGAAAACCCCATTCAAACAATCATAATTTTTCATTTTGTTCATTTTCTGTAATTATGTGAGGTTGATTAATCATTTTTATTGTGGAGGACGTTAATCATGAATATTATCATCTTTATTATTTTAATTTTAGAGAAATACATGAAATAGTTTTATTAAAATTTTATTAAGTATTATATGAAATAATTTCATAACCATATATGAAACAACTTCATCAATAAAAAAGTATTATATGAAACAATTTCACAAGATTAAACAATTTCATGAAAAAATTTCATAAGATTAAACAATGAAATCGACGGATGAGGGTGGTTTACATAGTTTGTACAAATTGAGTAGTTTGCATTTTATCGCTCCTCCCTCTCTCTCTCTCTCTCTCTCTCTCTCTCTATATATATATATATATATATATATAGGGGCAGGTTCAAATGCGAACCATCCAATTCTTAAAAACCGTGTAAACCAATTTCGACCAATAAGAAAATTCCATTTATTTTTAATTAGATTTAATTGATAAGGTTATTTATGTCATTTTACATAATTTTTTGATAATTAAGGAAGTTAGTAATACATTTTATTTAAGGCAAATTTAATAGAAGAAAATATGAAAAATGGTAACATTTCAAACTTTTATTATAATATATTATTAAAATCTTTATTTTTAATTATTTGCAATGCAATGAATCTACTGGAAATCTTGTTCATGTAAAAAAATTAATAAAATAGTTAATGAAATAGATTCATGAAAAAAAATTAATAAAATAGTTAATGAAATAGATTCATGAAAAAAAATTAATAAAATAGATTCATGAAATAGATTCATAGCTAATGAAATAATGCATAATTGACTTTGTTCGTCATGAAATCAATCTGTTGTAAGAATTTGAAGG
>NC_037537.1:2199997-2204416 GCF_001531365.2 Cynara cardunculus var. scolymus | reverse complement strand
CCATTGATCTTTGAAATTTTTGGTTGAAATTATTCACGGCGTTTACACAAATGGAGAGAGTTTTCATTTGCGCTCCTCTATATATATATATATATATATATATATATATATATATATATATATGATGGGTTCATTTGTTAACCCACTATATGGTCTTAACTTTGTGAACTCATCTCATCCATTGATCTTTGAAATTTTTGGTTGAAATTATTCACGGCGTAAAATTTAATTAATTGCATACAAAGGCAAGGTAACATCAGTGAACAATGTTTAAAAAGGTATTTTTGGAAGAAATTTTTTTTTAATGATATGAGATTCAATTTGTTCACTAATGAACACATGCTTAAATTCATACAAGTGTTATTAGGGGTGCTCAAAAACCCGACCAACTCGATCAACCCGATCAACCCAACTCAACCCAATGCGAAATAACTCAACCCGAAGCAACCCGATGTCTAATTGAGTTGTAAAATTTTCAAACTATAGGTATTAGGTTACTATTATTTGAACCCAAGCCGACCAGATGAACCTGATATCATTTTATTTCTTAGATTTAATATGATTATTGAATTTCTATTAATATATGCATTATGCAATTACACTATCACGTACGCTCTTCATATTCACATATTTTCAATCTATTCATATCTCTCTATAACTCATTCGTATATATGTTCAATAACTGTGAACATATATATGTAAATTGAGCAAGTTAACTGAAGATGATATATGTAAGAAATATGGATAAGTTGTATCAAATGGTTGATGATGAAAAGAAAATTATGAGTAGAGAAATAACATATTCAAAAAGGTTAGAATAATATTTTAATGTACCAAAATATCAACCCGACAAACCCGACCAACCTGTACGGTTTGGGTTGGGTTGCACTTTGGTTTGGGTTGAATTAGGTTAAAAAGTTTCAAACCGCAAGCACTAGGTTGTGTTGTTCAAATGTCTTCAACCCAATCAACTCAACCCATGAGCACCCCTAAGTGTTATATCAACAGGTTTTTATGAACATGCTTATATGTCAATTCGTGTTTGAAAACATGTTTTTATGAACAATTTACAACTATGAACATACTATGATTCACTAGTGAACACATGCATTATTTCATTATATTGTTATGAAAACATGTTTTTTCTGAAATTCCTTAATTATAATGGTCAATTAAATATGTTTCAATTAAGATGAAAACAGAAAATGACTAAAATCATGGAACATGAATCTTTTTGTAACAGTTAATTAAATATGTTTCAATCAAGGCCAAAAAGGAAAATTACTAACATACCTTCAACTTTAAGTGCATAGAGAGATATGAACATTAAGTTTAAAGCTTTTTTGATTGGTCTATCGAGTTTGTATAATTAACATTTTTTTTTGGGTTAACAAATGATCGTGTGTGTGTATATATATATATATATATTGTTAATCTCAAACACACACACACACATGTATATATATATATATATATATATATATATATATATATAAGGTTTAATTTACAAACCTCATTATTTGTACAAACCGTACAAACCTCATTCAACCAATCATAATTTTTCATTTTGTTTTTTTTTTGTAATTATGAGAGGTTGATTAATCATTTTTATTGTGAAGTGTGTTAATCATGGATATTATCATATTCATTATTTTAGTTTCAGAGAAATAGATGAAACAGTTTCATTAAAATTTCATTAAGTATTATATGAAACAATTTCATAACCATATATGAAATAACTTCATCAAAAAAAATAATGAAACAATTTCACAAGATTAAACAATTTCATGAAAAAATGTCATAAGATTAAACAATGAAATCGACGGTGATTTGCACAGTTTATACAAATTAGGTGGTTTGCATTTGATCGTTCCTCTCTCTCTCTCTCTCTATGTATATATATATATATATATATATATATATATTGTTAATCACAGGTATCTAGGTCAGTTGTGCTCACCTTGACTAATCCTATGTGCCCTGAAATAAAATTCTTGCACCAATGACCTTTGTAGAAATTTTCCAAAAACTTCTTATCAGTTAAGCTAATCTCATAATGTTATTGTTAACAATTGTATTTCTAATAAAAAAAACAAACATAATATATATATATATATATATATATATATTGGTTTCGAATAGAATTAAGAATATTAATAGTTCTGAATTTAATAGAAAAATAACGAGGAATCAAACAATTCTTCCTTAACACAATTGCTTTATCACACATTCTTCCTTGCTGGAGAGAATCCGTAGTTAATTAGCTCAGTACCTGATGCCAGCAAATCCCACTTCCCACATATCAATTAGTTTTTATCAATTATTAGCAACTTAATTAACAACTTCATATATAATACTCTCGTAGCCTACTTATTTAATTAATATCGTATTAATTAATAATTAACAAATAACTATAATGCATTCAATAATTATGATATCTACCTAATTAACGTGATTAATATTAGTGTAATTCAAGTGCAACATCACATTAACATCAACATCAACGTCAACGTCAACGTCAACATCTTGGCTTGTGGGTTGTGACCATAAAGATTTATATGTGATTACTCCAGTTGTTTACAGTTGTTAATGTCGGTTTAGAGAATTAGTCAGTATATATAAGCTGACGTCGAAAACCCAAGATTACCAAAAAGAACATCATGGCTTGTGATTAAATTGTTAATTAGCCAATTTTTGTGTTATGCATGAAGACTACCGTCTTGATTTTCGTTAATGTTAATTGTTGACAACTTAATTAATGGTAAGTGGGATTTGAGAGATTATGAATTTATTAATAACTTGCCGCATATAAATAAATAATTAGATTTATTAGTTCTTTATAAGGCTTGATCATTTGTATTCATGACGAATAACATTTCCATATATATATATATATATATATATATATATATATAGGGTATATTTCTTTTACAACCTTGTGCATTTGTACAACCTTTGCAACCCAATTAATTGAGATATTTATAGAAATGATTGGAGTTCATTTATGATGATTTGAATATTTATGGAATATGAATAGAGTTTATTAATTATGATTAATACTTTATATTAGGAAACAATTAATTGATTAAAAATTGAATGGTTGAGATGAGGGTTGTATAGGGTGTATGAATGGCAAAGGGTGTAGAATAACTTCCCTCTATATATATATATATAATATATATATATATATAATATATATATATATATATATATATATATTCATCATGAATGTTTTATTTATGATGATCTTCATTTTGAAGAATGACACATGGCATGTTGTGGTTGGTTCTCGGGTTCCTAATTAATTTGGATTCCTAATGGAACATCCCTCTCCTTATGTTTAAGGTTGGGCTTTAATTGTAAACAAGTTGTAGGTTATGGACGGGGGGAGAGAGTAGAGCATGCCACATGTCACATACATTCATGGGTTATTCATCATGAATGTGTATTATTCATCATGAATGGTGTATCAATTTATCATGGATCATGGATGGTGTATTATTCATCATGAATGTTGTATTATCCATCATAAATGATGTATCATTCATCATGAATAATTCATGAATGTTCACCTTCATTATTCACGATAAATGTGCACACTAGGAGACACATGCTGCACTCTTCTTTTTCCCCCAGTTCACAACCAAAAATCGGTTTGCAACTGAACTTTCCTATATATATACATATATATATACATATATATATATACATATATATATACATATATA
Organism: Cynara cardunculus var. scolymus; assembly: GCF_001531365.2. NCBI lineage: Eukaryota > Viridiplantae > Streptophyta > Magnoliopsida > Asterales > Asteraceae > Cynara > Cynara cardunculus. Next base: position 2,200,688 of record NC_037537.1, on the reverse strand, counting down.
TATATGTATATGTATATATATATATGTATATATATATATATATATGTATGTAACAACCCAAATATTCCCACATACAGATAATCCACATATCATACTCATAACACATAATGTAATATCGTTTACAAAACATGGATTAACAAATACTTTTATCCATACATTTATGAGCAATTAAATTTCATCTATTCTAAACTTTCCCCTTGCCTTTATCCTGTGAGGTATGATGACCTACAAAACAGGTTAGTCCAACAACTAAGCGTTAGACCCAATAGGTCTAATGAGTGTATAAATTTCACACAAATATATATTTTCCAAATCAGTAGTTTAGAATCAAACCTATACAGATAAAAATATTTATCTCTTTTCTCTCGCGGTTCACCACCATTTCATATTTCTCGCGGTTATATCGCCATTATATCTCTCTCGCGGTTACACCGCCATTACATCTCTCTCGCGGTTACATCGTCATAACATCTCTCTCTCTCTCTCGCGGTTACACCGCTATTCCATCTCTCTCGTGGTTACACCGCCATTCCATCTCTCTCGCGGTTACACCGCCATAACATCTCTCTCTCTCTCGCGGTTACACCGCCATAACATCTCTCTCGCGGTTACATCGCCATTACATCAAATAGACCAAAACCGATAATGATAATCAAGCCTCTTTTAGCCGGATTTGAAGTCCGGTCATCTC
>NC_037537.1:2184087-2199777 GCF_001531365.2 Cynara cardunculus var. scolymus | reverse complement strand
CGGTTTAGGTAGATATTCGCACAATACATTATAATGGATCACAATAGGCTAATTCTAAAAATAGTCAAATTAACATACAATCAAATGATACATCAAGCATATAACACTCACCTGAAAATGTTTGAGCGGATTGAACCTGCAATTACTCTCTTAATGTATGAAGAAAACTCTTAGAAATCAGAAAAACCTAGCAATTAAACCTACACTTGCTATTTATAGCAAGTGTATGGCCGTCATTTACAAAGTCAGCTATACACCTCATCACCTTCACACACTTTCACACAACCCTATATATATATATATATACATATATATATATATATATATTCAAAAATCTTAATCAAAACTTGAAACCCGAATATTACAACATTCCTTTCTTAAAAGAATTCCGTCCCGGAATTCCACTTAAGCAAAAAGGTAGGGATACTTCATTCGCATTTCAGATCCGATTCCCAGGTGGATCTGGTCCTTTATGATAACGCCACTGAACCTTTACTAATCCAACCTCTTTGTTTCGCAACTTCCTTACTTTGAAGTTGATAATTTATTCAGGGGTTTCTTCAAAACATAATCTTTCATCCTCTTTAATTTCGGGTAATGGCACTGCCACATCTGGACTTATTAAACACTTCCTCAAATTCGACACATGAAACGTGTCATGTATCCCACTTAACTCTAAAGGAAGTTTTAACTTGTAGGCTACTTCCACAACCCTTCCAATAATAGGGAATGGTCCAACATACCTTGGACTTAGTTTCCCCTTTTTCCCAAAACGGACCATTCCTTTCCAAGGTGATACCTTTAACATCACACTATCACCCACTTGAAACTCAATCGGCTTTCGATGTTTATCTGCATAATTTCTTTGTCTATCTTGTGCTGCCTTCATTCGCTCTCGAATTACTCCTATTTTATCTGTAGTTTGTTGAACTAATTCAGGCCTAGCTAACTGTTTTTCACCTATTTCGTTCCAACACAAAGGAGTTCGACATTTGCGTCCGTACAGAAACTCGAAAGGTGCTGCCTGAATACTCGAATGGTAGCTATTGTTGTACGCAAATTCCACCAAAGCCAAATGACTATCCCATGATCCTCCGAAATCAATTACACACGCTCTAAGCATATCTTCCAATGTTTGGATTGTTCATTCACTTTGTCCATCAGTCTGAGGGTGATAAGTTSTAYTTAACTTAATCTGYGAACCCATTTCTCTTTGGAAACTCTTCCAAAACATAGAAGTGAACCGACTATCTCTATCAGAAACAATTGACAGAGGAACACCATGTCGTGTCACTACCTCATCAATGTATAGTTTTGCCAATCTCTCCATTGAATATGACTCTTTCATAGGTAAGAAGTGTGCAGATTTGGATAACCGATCTACTATCACCCATATAGCATCATAACCTTTTGATGTTCTCGGCAATTTGGTTATGAAATCCATAGTGATGTGATCCCACTTCCACACTGGAATTTCTAAAGATTGCAACTTACCATAAGGGCGTTGGTGTTCAATCTTTACCTGAAGACATGTTAGACATTGCTCAACGTGCTTAGCTATATCCTTCTTCATACATGGCCACCAATAATGTTGTTTCAAATCCTGATACATTTTATTTGTACTTGGATGAATTGCAAAACGTGACTTATGAGCCTCACCTAAGATACGTTTTGAGATCACCATAGCATGGTACCCAAATTCTATTCTGAAATTTCCAAAATTCTATGTAATCTTTTATCAGATCAGATATTAATCCACCCAATCTTTCCTGTTTAATCTTACTTTCCTTCATGGCCTCATGTTGAAATTCTCGTAACTCTTCTTGAATACTGGGTAACAACTCAACTCGTAAAGCTATAGCTTTGATAGTTCCACTTTTCTCTTGTCGACTTAACGCATCAGCCACTACGTTTGCCTTTCCTGGATGATGCAAAATTTGACAATCATAATCACTTACCAACTCCAACCATCTTCTCTGACGCATATTCAGATCTTTCTGATGGAACAGATCCTGCAAGCTCTTATGATCTGTAAAGATTTGACATTTCGTTCCATATAAGTAGTGCCTCCATATCTTCAAAGCGAATACTACTGCCGCCAACTCTATATCATGAGTAGAATACTGCCTTTCATGATCTTTTAACTGTCTGGAAGCATAAACTATTACCTTTCCACGTTGCATCAAAACACAACCCACTATAAACTACAAAATCTTCCATTCCATCTGGCAAAGATAGAATTGGTGCACTGCATAACTTATCTTTTAACATCTGAAAGGCCTGAGCTTGYGCTTCATCCCACTCATATTTCACATTCTTCTTAGTCAGCTTTGTTAATGGAGTAGCTATACAAGAAATATCTTGTATAAACTTACGATAATATCCAGCCAATCCAAGAAAACTTCTAATTTCAGTTGGAGTCTTTGGGCTTCCCATTTTTCAATGGCTTCAATCTTTAAAGGATCCACTTTAATGCCTTCTTTTGAGATAACATGTCCCAAAAACTGAACTTCTCGCAACCCAAATTCACACTTTGACATCTTGGCATACAATTTCTCTTGTTTCAACAATTCCAGAAGTAATCTCAAATGATGTGCATGCTCTTCTTTCGACCGTTAATATATCATAATATCATCAATGAAGACAATCACAAATTTATCAAGATAGGGACGACATACCCTATTCATCATGTCCATAAAGGTTGCAGGCGCATTTGTGAGTCCAAATGGCATAACCAGAAATTTGTAATGACCATAACGTGTTCGGAAGGCTGTTTTTGACACATCTTCCTTTCGAATCTTCAATTGATGATAACCGGACCGTAAACCAATTTTCAAAAAATAAGTAGCCCCGACCAATTGATCAAACAAATCATCAATTTTTGGAAGAGTATACTCGAGACATTAACTCCTTTAACTCGGAAGGAGCTAATCTATATGGTGCACGTGCAACGGGTGCTGCTCAAGGAAGTAATTCTATTTGAAGTTCTATCGTTCGATCCGGAGGTAAACTTGTTAAATCTTCTGGAAATACCTCAGGAAACTCTCTTACAACTGGAATATCCTCCATCTTTCCCTTTTCTTTCTTCATGTCAATAGCATATGCAAGAAAACTAACACATCCTTTCTGTACGTACTTTCGAGCCTTTAGTACTGTAATAAGACTAGAGTAACGATCCCGTCGATCCCCATAAATCATAACATTTCCTTTTCCTGGTAAGTCTATATGGATCATTTTCTCATCACAGACTATGTTAGCTTGGTTTTTAGCTAACCAATCCATGCCTATAATTATATCAAATTCCTTTAGAGGCAAAGGAAATAGTTGTATAGGCACCTCACACCCTTCTATACTTATAAAGCATTCATCTATCATTTCCTTAACCGAAACTTCACTATCGTTTGCTGTTTCCACAATTCGATTCTCACTCAATGCTTTAGATTTTAAATGTGCGCAGTTAACAAACGATGGTGACAAAAAAGAACGATTTGCACCCGAATCAAATAAAACTTTGGCGTATACCGAATTAACGAGGAATGTACCTGTTACCACTTCAGGATGCTCTTCTACCTCGCCTCTCGTCATCTGAAAGGCTCTCCCTTTTGTATTAGACTCTGCATGTCTTATCCCTCCCCGTCCATTTGAATTAACACGATTATCCATTTGCCCACGACCTGTTGGCACATACCCAGATCCTCGACCCCCAGAAAATCCAGATCCCCGACCTCCAACAAAACCAAACCCTCAACCTTTTGCTTGCGAACAATCGGCATTTACATATTGAGATGAATTACAAGTAAAACACCTCCACGTCATCCGACAATCTCGAGCTATATGTCCTGGTTCCTGACATTTAAAACATACTCGAGATTCGGTATTGAAATTTCCCTGATGTATTTTATGACATCGGGTACACGCCCTATCTGCAAACCTTGAGACGGGTCGATTCAAATTTTCCATAAACCTTGGTCTACGGAAATCAATCATTGTAGCTTCCCCCTTTCTTTTCTCCCCAACCTTTTCTTGTGGTTGTCGGTTAATGTCTTGTTCTAGTATTTCAGCAGCATCAACTGCCGCTTGAAATGTTGTCGGATTCCTGGATATTACATACTTCCGGAGATTAGATTCTAAACCCCAGATGTACTTTCTTACTTTACTATTTTCCGATATGACGTAAGGTTCAGCGAACCGAGATTGTTCCATAAAGACTTCCGTATACTGGCGGACTGACATGTTTCCTTGTTCAAGATGAAGGAAATCATCTTCTAACTTTCGCACTGCCGCTTCAGGATAATACTGCACTTTAAACTTGATCACAAATTCTTCCTACGACATGGTTTTCAAAATGTTGGGATCTGAACTTGGCAGAACTTCCCACCAGTATAAAGCACTTGATCTCAAACGAGATATAGCAAACATGACTTTATCTTCTTCTGCACTTTTACTAACCTGTATACTCAGCTCGATTTCTTTAAGCCAACACATGGCTTTAACAGGATCACGCTCACCAGAGAACTTGGGAGGTTTACAGGCAAGAAACATCTTAATATCTCCTCCTTTTTGTACTAAGGACGAAGTGCGAGGTACAGATGTACCAGTTACCCGGGTACTAGCTCCGACTTCTTCCTGCTGATCAGGTTCCCTTAAAATTTCTGGATGATTTGAAACCGAACGTCCCAACAAATTTACCAAGCTTTATTGAAATTTTCCTAATTCAGCTGCCAGCATTTCCTGAGTTATAAATTCGGGGTCAGAAACATTGTGTCCACCCCTTGCTCTTGCTCTATCACGGCCAGACATTAAACTTTCTTGGTCTGACAATTCATGTTTTTGTCTAGTACCTCTACCTCTTCCTCGAACCCTACTATGACTTCGTGTTTCTATCGTCATCACATTTTCCGGGTCTTCCCCTTGAGTCACATTTCTTCTTCCCCGACCTCTTCCATAACCAGTAGAGGTCCTTTCTAATTAATTTGGATTATCTGCCATTTCTCAGTGTATAACTCTTTCTGTCACATTTAAACACACATGATTATTCTCATAATCAAAACATAATAACATATTTATCCTCAAGTCTATCCATAATTCAGATTATATCAGTCATATATAATCTATCTTTCTCACAATATGTTCAGCTATAACACATTCTCATGTTCATAGACCCAGTGAAACCTATTATAATAACTTCCACATTTCTAGTTTAAGTCTAAGTATTTCGCAAATACCCATATCTCTTAAACTAAGGCTCTGATACCAACTGTAACAACCCACATATTCCCACATACAGATAATCCACATAATCATACTCATAACACAGAATGTAATATCGTTTACAAAACATGGATTAACAAAAACTTTTCTCTATACATTTATGAGCAACTAAATTTCATATATTCTAAACTTTCCCCTTGCCTCTCTCGCGGTTACACCGCCATTCCATCTCTCTCGCGGTTACACCGCCATTACATCTCTCTCGCGGTTATACCGCCATAACATCTCTCTCTCGCGGTTACATCGCCATTACATCAAATAGACCAAAACCGATAATGATAATCAAGCCTCTTTTAGCCGGATTTGAAGTCCGGTCATCTCTTGTTCGGAGATCTAATCCGGACAACTACTTAGAACAAAAAGAGAAAAATCTGGACATAACTTGAGCGATTTAGCCCAAGTTTGGACAACTCATGGCCGGTTTAAAGGAAATTTGATTGCCTCTTGGGCGGTTTAAGGACAAATACGATTGACATATGAGCGGTTTAGTGGAAATCCGGTCACCCCTTGACCGGTTTAGATAGATATCCAGACATCACTTGTTCGGTTTAGGTAGATATTCGCACAATACATTATAATGGATCACAATAGGCTAATTCTAAAAACAGTCAAATTGACATACAATCAAATGATACATCAAGCATATAACACTCACCTTAAAATGTTTGAACGGATTGAACCTGCAATTACTCTCTCAATGTATGAAGAAAACTCTTATAAATCAGAAAAACCTTGCAATTAAACCTACACTTGCTATTTATAGCAAGTGTATGGCCGTCATTTACAAAGTTAGCTATACACCTCATCACCTTCACACACTTTCACACAACCCTATTTATATATATATATATATATATTCAAAAATCTTAATCAAAACTTGAAACCCGAATATTACAATATATATATATATATATATATATATAAAGATAGAGAACCTTTTTATAGATATTTATTATAATAGTTAACAAAGTATCTGGGTGGTTAAAGAAATGGTTATTGTGATAACCAGGTATTGAATATTGAAGTTTGGGGTGGTTTTGGAAATGTTGGTAAGTGGAGGGGTTTAATTGTGCATGTGCTTAATTGTTGAATTAATGCTCACTGCCTCTTATGGTTTATGTTATTTATATGACATAACTGTTTTATCTCATGAGAAAGTGTGAATCATGATGTTTACTTTGTGAGATAATTGTTTTATCTCATAGGAGAATGTGCGATAATTATGGTTTTAATAATATTAAACCTTCACCACTTGTTTTGGTTCAATGTAAAAAAAAGTAATGGGCAAGATTATATTATCTCATTGTTTTGGGAAAGAAAAGAGAGTAAGAAAATTTTACTGTGTGTTCTCTTGTGTGAATCTTACGTGAATCTGTAAGAGTAAAAAGAAGTTGATCCTGTGATTCTATTTGGAAGATTGCTGCTATGTGAATTCATCTTCGTATACGTGAAAATAAGGTGAGTTTATGTTATCAACTTTCTTTATTTGATATTGGAAAGATTGAACCATATGGTTCTTATATGGAAAGGTGATAAAACTGTTTCTTGAAGTTGTTGATCTTGATGGTAAATCTAGGTATAGAACCGTAAGGTTCTTCATATGAGTTTATGTTATGAAACTATTTTGATGCCATTATTGACAAAAATGGTGGATTTTGTTATGATTATATCTTATGTGGAAATAAGGGTGGCATATAAAGGAGAGTTGTATATTGGGATAAAGGTAACATATTAGAGAGAGGTGTACATTGGGATAAAGGTGGCATATCAAGGAGAGATATATATTGGGATAAGGGTGGCAATTGTGAAATCTGGGTTTTTATCATATGCATCGTTATCACATCCTTGTGATGCGATGACCATGAATTATCGCATCTGTGTGATGCAAGGACTTAGGTTGTCGTTTCCAATTGATGAGATAAAGACATTATTATGATGAAGAGGAAATTTTTTTATAACCAGAAAGACTTTGAATAACCATGCTTTTGAATTAACCATGTTTTTGGGTTGGTTTAGTTCTCTGTGGATTTACTTCAAGTTATTTTGATAAAATGAGTGGTTGATGAGGAACTGAAGGGGCTCTAGTTGGTGTTCATGTTCAACTAGAGGACCTCTGATTGTCTTTGGGTTCTAAGATCGTTTTCAAATATTTCAACATATCTTGATCCAGAGGCTCTGCATGTGCTACGCAAAGGCTCTGTGTTTGGAAGTTAAGCTATGTGTCCAAGTTCTAGGTCTAAGCTATGTATACAAGCTGTGGTCAAACTTTGTATCTGGGCTTTTAACTCCAGGCCATTGTATAACTAAATCCATTTGGACTAAACCATTTTCAAACCTTTGTTAGAGGACCAAAGGAGATCTGGTTGATCTTCATGTTTAACCAGAGGGCATTTGGTTGTATTTAAAATCTATTTTTTTCAAGTGCAAGTCATCTTTGTTTCAGAAGCTTTTGATAGACGAACTAGAGGCTCTGGTCATCCAGAGGGCCTCTGGTTGGTCTTGGAGTTTTAAACCATAAGCTCTGGTTGGCAAGACCAAGGACTCTAGACATCCAAAGGGGCTCTGGTTAGCTTGCTTTTGGATTTACTTTACTTCTGGTCGATGACCAGAAGCTCTGTTTAGGTGAACCAGAGGCTCTGGTCATCCAGAGGGCCTCTAGTTGGGCATGCGTTGTGTTTATTTTGTTTCAACTTGGCCCATGCTTCTAAGAGGCTTTGTCTTGAAATTATGGTTGGTCATGCATTTTGGTTGGCCTCACCTTTTATAATCCTTGCTTCTGGTTAACCAGAAATGACCTTATTTTAAGTTTGCCTTTGCTCTAGTTGGTGGATCAGAAGGGCTGTGGGTGGTCTTGCTCAATATGATGCGAGGAATTGAGAATCCCGCACCAGTGTGATGTGAGGAACGGGGTGGTCTCGCTCTGTGTGATGTGAGTAAATTTTTTATAAATCCTTATATGATATGATAAATTTTACCATGGGATAATTTTCAAGATGTTGGGTATTTGAATGTGGTACTTTAGTTATGCTTTATCGAAAGGTTATATATATTGGTTATAATTACAAATATGATTTTATAACATTTTTGGTGATTTTCACTCTGTAATCGCATAAAAAATGATTTCTCAGTAGACCTCAAGGTCTAACCCTCATTTTGTGTTTCAATAATATGTATTATAGGTCAGACACAATCTAGAGATAAAAGGAAGGGAAAAATGTGAGAATTCGTATATGCTTACATAGACATGGAAGTGGGGGTGATTTTCACTCTGTAATCGCATAAAGAGCTTGTTATCTGTTATTTTTGAAGTACTTGTTGCATATGTGAGTTATGTACAAGAAAGTTGTGGAAGAGTTTGGTAGCTACCTTTATGATGTACTTTTTGAAATTTTTGGGACCAAATGTATAATATTGTGTTTCCTTATTATATGAAATACATGGTTTTATGCAACTATGGAAGTGGGGGTGTTACAATAATAATTGTAAGTGCTATCAGTTGTAGATGGTCTTCAGTTGGTGTATCAACTGATCATGCCGCTCCCACTGATGGTTTCCACTACCATTGATCCCCATCAGATGCAACTGTCACTAAAGTAAATCAGAAGCACAATTGTGATAGATAATTCATGCATCCCATATTGGGATGAGATCACCACCCAAGGGCTCTACTCACTGAAACCTCCCTACCCTTAGAACATTGCAAGGGGTGCGACCCTATTCACTCGTGCTACGTGGTGATCTAAGGTTCAAGCTCACATATATAAGTGTGCAGTTTGCACCACCAGACTTAACTTAATGCTCAATATTGAATCTTCATTTATTATAAGTCAATCTCAAATTACACCAAAATACTTGATCATGACATTAAAATTACTAACAACAAGTGTACGGGTTTTGAGGAATTTTTTACACGGTTATGTAAAAAATAGAATTATAACATGTATTTATCATATGTAATTCCATATACTCTTAAGTCACATGTCTGAAATTAATCTAATAGAGGTCTATTTGAGATGTCCCATGTTTGGGGCTATGTTTTAAATATCATGTCTCATTTAAAATGTGAATGCAAATATCGGATTGCTTATTTAAAAAAAAAAAAACATTTCTATTTGCTCATAAGAATATATGGCTTAATCATAAATATATTTTAGGAGTTAGTGGGAATAATATTGTTGAAATTGTTTTAAATAATTAATTTTTTATACACATTCACTTGAGAGAAGTTGGTAAAAATTTGACAAAAAGTGACCATATTTTTATCTGATCTCATAAAATTCGCCAATTGAATCATCTAATTGGCGAACGTGAAAAGTGGGACCCACTTCTCTGGAAATTACAAAGTAATACATAGAATGTTGAAATGCGTTAGATTTTGTCGATTTGTGAGGTCATTGGCGAAATCCGGAAATCGCGAGTCATCGGGAGACTAACACGTGTATTTAGCCATATTTCACCAAGTTGAGTTTTGGGTGAAATTGTCAATTTCACTGTCTTATTGAAGCTATCTTTGTAATTTAGACTATGCATTGTCCCATCAAAATATATAAGTCGATTTTCTACAAACCCTCATTTTTTTTGCTATTAGTTGTGCATCTGTTATCTAAAAATGAGAACTAAAGTTTTTCATATATCCTCGATTACAATTTCTCAAACAAAAATTAAATCATGTCGTCGTGATAATGTTAACGTATATCTTTCTAATGGTGGTTTTTGGCATACGGTAGGGATGTCAAAATTAACCAAAACCGAATACCCTACCTGAACTGAAAAAGATTCGGGTTAAACGTTTTTGGGTTATTCGGTTTTAGGTTAAACGGTCTGGTTAACTGAATAATATTTTATATATTTTATTTTTTTAAAAATAAAACCATATACATATTATTATTATTATTATTATTATTGTTTTACATATTTTATTGCTATTTAATGTTTTTGTTCCATGATAGATATTTTTTGTTAGATTTTTTTCCTTGAGGTAATTAATTCAATGCACAACCAAATAATGTCTTTGGTAAATGATGTTTATTTAATTAATACAAGTTATGTGTTGAGTATGAATATATGATACAATATTATATTAGAAGCAATGGACATTGAATTCGGGAAAATTATTGGAGCAAGTGTCCAAATGAAAAATATGAATACTTATTTGGTTTAACAAGTTATCGAACCAAATAACTCGCAAACCGAATACGCAATACTGATTAAACCAAACCTTATTTAATTTATTTATCAGGTAGTTTAAATTTTTTTGAAAACCAATTAATATGTACCGAATAAACCAAAAATTGATTTAACTAGCGGAATAACACCCCTAGCACACGGTTAGTGATATTATAAAGTATATGCCACTAGGAGTACCCAAACGTATCTTACCTCTGTTGTCACTCATAACACATTTTGTTCATTGAAACTATTGTTTTATCAAATTCTATTGCAATTCTCGATACTCTTTGTTTTCGAGTGTGGTACTAATGGTATAGCTTGATCCAATGTCATAAACAATCAACCATGTAGTTTCATCCCTTCTACAGAGGCTCCAACTATATATCAACAGTTTTTTCCTAAATGCGGTGGTAGTAGATGATATTCTTATTGTGTCGAAAGCAATCAAGCAAGTAGTTTCTTCCCTGCTATGTATAATCTAAGTATTTATCACCAGTTTCGTCATGGGCCTGGTGGTCCCGATAGTTTCTTTCTTATTTTAGAGACGTCAATAGCGTATCACGAGTACCAAACCTATCTAAACTTTGTTCACCTACCCATGAATACTGCATGAGTATCAAACCCAATCAAACTTTGGTATTTTCAGAAAAACTTGTTGAGGTTTCTGAACCAACGGATGCCAAAGGTGATGGAAGGTTTTTGGTTCAATATTTGAACCAATCTCTCTGCTCTGGGAGGAAATGTGGATGATAATATTTCGACTTTAGTCGGGATTTTTAGTATACTCGACTGTGATAATGGAGATGACAAGTTAGAGAAATGAAGAATTCGAGATAAGTAATAATTTTGGGCTATGCCTAATCAATTATGTTGCTCGTTCCCCGTTATCAATCTAGAAAAACCCAGTTCTTATGAGCCTACATCTCATGTGATAATGATACAAACATTCAACACAAAAACTAGTAGTGTGATTAAAATATATTCATGAAGGTTCCCAAATAGAAATAAAAAAGATCATAAAAAAGAGCTACAATGCAGTGTGTTTTCCGACTAATCGTGAGTGGTGTTTAACGTCGATCACTATTGAGGTTACTCCTTCATTCCAGGTATGAAAATTGCATGATGAATATACTTTTTTAATAACCAAGTCCATCCTGACCACTTTAATGTGAATAAAAAGTTTTTAGGTCATATTTTGCAAGAGGGTATGTACGAGAGTAGAAGAATATACCTTGGAAACGGAATCGTACAAGATATATATTCCTAGTTCAAGATTAATATCTCCTACTCTCATCATTGTTTGCAGAGATGTATGTGATCGAACTGCTGAGGGGGCCCGGGAATCATTTTCCTAACTCATGCTTATTGTCACAACGTAATTAGATACAAAATTTCCCAGAAGAATTAGGATGGTTCCATATGTTTTTCGTCCTGCTTGGTTGTTTGGTAAGCGTAATTTCTATTGTCATGTTGTAAATCATGTACAAGTTGATATTCATATATGTAACGTAAATCATCTATAGATTTTTTCATTTTTGGGACACTTATGGGCGGTGTCAATCTAAAGGGTCCATACTTATTGCCCATTGTTACGGGAGTAGGAAAGATAGAAAGTGGTGCGACTTGGACATGGTTCTTGTCTATGTTGAAAGAATGTACTAGTGAAGTGACCAATTTAGCCTTCGTAATCAGTAAGTTTTCTTCCATTCGATTGGCTATTAAAACGGTCTTCCCCATCATTTCAGGGACCTTGTTGTCGGCATTTAAACATGAACATGTGACTGAAATAAGAGAAAGAAGTGGATGTTCTGGGAGACATGCAAAGCGTATAAGGTGTTGGACTTCAACAATGCCATTAATTTGATACAACCTAGTCTACACGATACAACTTAATATTTTCATGAAGTATATGCTAGATCGATGGCAAGATTTCACTTCTCTGGCCTACGATATAATGCAATGATTTTCGATAGAGCTGAGTTCGTGAACGCATTAACTTGGTTTACACTTTACCAACCGAATACAATGTTTGCCGATTATTTTTTGGCGACATTGCACCACCAAGTTTATATAATTATGGTAGGCTAGCGTTTTCTCGATCTATATTGGATCTTAAAAGTGCTATTACACCTAGGGCAGCGGCAAAAAAAATTAAAAAGAGTCTGTGAGAGTGCAAGATGGAGGGTATTTCTCGTTTTCGACCAAGTGTATGATGTATGTAACGGGCATATTAATAGGACCATCAATTTGCATTGTTAGACTTGCACATATATACAATGGCAACTTTCTGGCCTATCTTATGCACATTTGATATCGATTGCTCGATATTTAAATCATACAAATTGCTACTAATGGGCTATGAATGTTTCACGTTAATATCTTAATGGAATACGTATAATAAGCTAGTAAATCCACTTTCACATCACTCTTAATAAGTTAGAAGACCACACAACTCCGACCTTATGTTGTCATGATAAAAAAATTAATATGACGATTATTTTTTGTGTTCCATCAAGTTGTCAATTTCGTCAATAGAAATTGTTAAGACATACACACTATAACAAATTTGGGTTTATAAGACGCCCCCGATCTCTAAGCGTCCCAACATACTGCTTTATAGAACTTAATTTATAGGACTAAAATATAAAACGTCTATCTAAAGGCGTTGTAATAAGTTTATATGACGCTTTTGAACGTCTTAACAAGTTTTTTTAGGACATTTTTAATACAAAGCGTTGTATTAGCAACTTTATCCTATAAACTCAATTTTTTATAGGACATGTGTTTTTATAGAACAGTTTTTCAAATATTGTCATATTTAATGGGACTGTTTATATCAAAAGTGTCTTAAAAAACTTATTAAGACATCAAAAAACGTCATATAAATTATTACAATGCATTTAGATATGACACTTTATTTTTTGGTCCTATAAACTCAGTCCTATAAAGAGGTTTATTAGGACGCTTAGAAATTGGGAGTGTACTATAAACCCGATTTTATTGTAGCAACAATTTCATTCTAACCATTATTATATGTGATTCACAATTATTAAAATATATATATATATATATATATATATTTTTTGATTAACCTGGATATCCAACCCGCTATACGAGCCGACTAATCACAGGGCAACCACCTGCTTTGCAGAGAGCACAGAGTCACCGTATTTGAACCTTCGTGGCCACAAGGGGATTTTTATTCCTCCTTGGATTTGAACCTGGGACATCGTGGTACTTTTGACCTTTGGAACCAAGCTCAAACCAATCAGCACTAATGCACCGGATCCCATCAATTATTAATATTATAAACTTACAGTTTCTTCAAGTATATATATATATATATATATATATATATGTGTGTGTGTGTGTGTGTGTGTGTGTATGTAGTGGTCCATTCAAGGGAGAACTGACTAGTTTGTGGTAACCGTGAGATCCAATCTCAACCACAAATCAATAGATAAATTAGGAAATTTATAATTTTGGTAACTTTTAATTAAAATTTTAATGCAAGGACATTTTAGGTATTTTCCCTCCTCTCTCTCCTCTATTCTCTTTTCGTCCCCGTCTTCCGGCCTCCAGTCACCTTCCTCTGATGATACCACATTGTGATACTTAAGCACATATAAGATGAATTGCGATACCACTGTGTTACATATCTGATCGACCACACAAACGACCTCAGTGTGATACCCAAACACATATAAGATGCATTGTGATACTACTGTGGTATCACCAGAGGACGACAGTGGCCGGAGGCCAGAGGATGGAGGTCGGGGATGGAGAGAGGAGAGAGGAGATAGAAGATATGAGAGAAAATATCTAAAATAACCTTACATTAAAATTTTAATTAAAACTTATCAAAATTAAAAATTTCTTAATGTATCTATTGATTTGTGGTTGAGATTGGAACTCACGGTTACCACAAACTAATTAGTTCTCATTTGATTAGGCCCCTATGTATGTATATGTATGTATGCATGCATGTATATGTATGTAAAGACAATTGAGCATACTTAGAAAAAGTGATGTCATTGGTGAAGCTATCTTATGTCTTGATTATGGATTATGAATTCATGATGAGTATGACAAATTTTTGTTGAAGGACTACAAGATCCTTTCATGCATTTCCCAATGTTTTTGTGGTTAATATTTATTTGTTTTTGTGTAGCTTTTTGATCCATGTTTGAGTTGCTGCCACATGCCCACATGATTTTTGCTGTAGCGTTTAATTTACTGCACTCCATGCCAAACACCAACCAAGGGTGGAGTTCACATGCTTTCCTCTGTCTCTTTCTCTTGGAAGTTTCACCATTGGGATATACCCACTAACATGTACATCCATGCATCCACGCATATATGCACCATCTTCATATATACTAACATACATGCCGCGACGTTCCGGAGAGGCCGGGTCGGACATACGTCCGGATAGTATGCCGTAGTAGTCGAAAAGAATATAGTTATATTAGAAAATTTTAATGTATATATTAAAAATATATGATAGGATGTTTTTTTTATGGTGGAACGAATTGACGATGTTATGTAAAAATAATTACTTATTGATTTTGCATCTAGAAATACTCTATGAAAATGGTTTTATCTGAATTATTAGTATTTCTTAAATTCAATATTATTCTAATGATAAACATGATACAAGTATAAAAGATTTTTTTTACTTATCAAGTGCCTTTTTTTTACATCTCGCACAGAACGTATACAATATCAGGAACGGGCTGCATATATGTAGGAAATCATTATATATACATGTGTATATATATATATATATATATATATATATATGTATGTATGTATGTACATGTATATATGTAAATAATATAGCAATTGCCCTCATGGCTATTCTTTTTCTTTAGCATTTTTTAAACAATTGTTGTACTCGATATCCTAACCCTAGCTAACTTGTTTATATAGTTCGTATAAATACTTTTCTCAAGTTAAAAAACAAACTTTAAATTAAGTTATCATTAAGCAACCCCGTTAGGGTTGGCCATCATTTAAAAAGCATATCGGATACAAGCAAATTATCCTTCACAAATTGTGATCGAATAAGTTCTCACGTAAAATCTCTTTCAAATGAAATGTTTTTTGGCAAAACGTATCACTACTAGAAAACCAGGTATCAGCGACGACTATCAGCGAGGGAATTTTTCCCTCGCAGATCAGCGAGGGATCAGCGAGGGAAATGACAAAAAACACATTCCCTCGCTGATCCCTCGCTGATCTGCGAGG
>NC_037537.1:2174063-2183987 GCF_001531365.2 Cynara cardunculus var. scolymus | reverse complement strand
GTCTTAATCAACTGTTGCACCCTGTGCTTCTTTTTAAGACTGATATTTTCTTAGTTGATAATCAAATCTCCTCATTTTAGATAAATCAAATCTCTCGTTTCACCTTCTGAAATTAGTTTTTATAAACTGGACTTTTTGAATTAACTTTRCAAGYTATCTCTGTGGGAACGATAATCTGGTACTTTTTACCATTATTACTTGTTACGAGACGACAGTAGTTCGAGGTGTATACTTGCGCCGAGTTCTATTTTTGTGTTGGAATCTAAGGTTGAATAAACCGACGAGCACTCCCCCTCAGAAAGATATATCTATCTGAACAAATTTCCCCCCCTTAAAAATAAATATTTTCCATCACAAGCAATATCTCTCCCTTGAAAATTGGGTATTCTTCTAACATAGAAGCACATTTAGCAACTATTATCACATCAATTAAAATAATTGTGTAGCCTATGTTCAGAGTTAACATTGATTTGTCTTGGATAGGACTTCGAGTTATCATTGAAGTAAAGTTATAGAATTAACTTCTCAAACTATTCTGGCAATATCACAAAGATATACAATGTGAATCACTAAGAGTCTTGAATGTGAATGTGTAAAAGAAAATATTATTATTAAAGCTCAAAATAGACTCAATGTGCATGATTGAAGTGCGAAGGTGGGGAAAACTTCCTTCTTTTTCAATATCCAAGTTTTTCACATGAAAACTAGATAGATTATATGATACTTCCTTGTGAAAAATTGAAAATTTTCTTTGTTAAGAAATAAATAAGTAGCTGATGGGGTTAAATCAAAAGTTGACATGGGCTCACTGTCTATTTCAATGATGGTCATGAAATATTTCTAAACCAATATAAATGTGGTTCCCCGACTTGAAGTGGTTAGGGCAAAGCTTTCTTTTCTTTTAACTTTGTTCTCTTATCCTATATTTTCAATAAAAATCCTCACTTCTAACCAAACTCTCATTTACATTTTTTTTGCTCAGCACAATGCGTTATCTCCCCCACTCTTTTATTTAAGACCCCTCGCCTCTTAATCACTCAAGGATTACTTCTTGGGTAGAACTACCGGTTTTGGTAGCCCATTGAAGCATAATTAATCTCACACATTGATTTTATGAAATACATCCTAAAACTTCAAATATATTATAATTTGAAAATTTTCAGAAATCAATATATGAAGTACGAGTTCTGAAATGATATGTTTATAAATCAAAACACTGAAATATGAGTTCTAGACTGATTTATCTAGAAGTCTAGACATGAAAACCAAGTTCTAAACAGATACTTTCATGACTAGAAGAGTAAATAAACAAATTCAAACGCTAAACAGAACGACTTGGTACACTCAGTGTTTACAACAAATATTCAATGATGAGAAAATTTAATTGTGAAGAACAAGTTGCAATTAATATATCAGATAAGAATATAATTATTGATATGAAATAAATTGAATGTAAGCAATGAGAATTCAAGTGAGTGTCTCTCCATCGAAAATTTCAACGAATATATGAGACGTGGAAATAACTAAGTCAAGAAAATTTTACTACCATGGTAATTCAAGAAATGATTTAAAATTAAAGAAGAAACAAACACAAGTAAGTTTCTCAAATTGAACTACCATGGTTTGTTGAAAATTCAATCACTTTGTAAAAAAATATAGTACTCCCCCTAAAAAGTAGCATAACCTTTTGATTAGTCAGTCATGTAGTATGAATATTCTGAATAAGAATGCACATGGCTTTCCTGCAGAACAGATTAGAAAGATTTTGGTACCAAAGTTTTGTTGGGTCCTCAGAGGTTAGATGTTTTAGCATTGAAGCTATTGAACTGAGAGTCGGGGATACTGTAAGTACCGTACCATTTATTCACATGCATTGGATTGACAAAATTATTTGTTCCACATGTTGAATGGTATAGCTTCTCTTGGTTCAGACTCATTAGCTTATTGATAGACCTGACAAAACAAGACAAATCAATCCTAGAAACAAATGACTTTGTATCAACTACATGAGATTGATGTGGTTTGTTTCCAACATTGTCCTCTATAGTTGATTTCTTTCTCCTCCAAATCGTTTTCACCTTTTTAGAATTATTATATAAACCAACAACAGAATCATTGTGAAACAGATTAGAAATATGAATCTGATATCTTGAAAACATAACAAGGGGATTTTAATTTCTCCTTGGATTTGAACCTGAGACCTCTTGGTATTTTTGACCTTTGGAGCCAAGCTCAAACGAATCAGGCACCATCCTTGTCTTTAATAAATTTTCAACTTCATCATTGATAACCTTATTGCTTTCTGGAGCAAACTTTTGTCCTTTCTATATGATAGGTTTATAGGTAAGGTCGATGTTGAGCTTGTTTGATATGATGTCAGGGTTAATGTCGACCATATCTTTACGTAACCAAGCGAAAAAAGTAGCATTGAGCTTCAGAAAGTCTCTAAGTTGTTCTTGTAATAGGATCCAAAAATTCCACCACTAACACAGTTTGTTCAGGTTTATCAAGATCAAATGTGACGTCTTGTAATTGTAGATCATCGACTTTGTCCTGATATCCATGTTGTTGTAATTGGTAAATAATACTATTTCGGGGATTCATCATGGATTTGTAACATTTTCTTGTGGTCTTCGTTTTGATGTTCATTTTTTGAACTCCCCTAAGGGTTGGAAATTTAATCGTTTAATGATACGTTGAAGAAAGGACCTCTGTAGCATGATCTAAGAAACAACAATAAACCTGGTTGGTTTATTGACAACTTTAGAATAACTGGAGTCTATCTCTTCAAAGGTATTAATAGAGTCACCATTGAACATGAAAAGGACTTTCGATCTTCTAATAACTTTGCTATCTTGATGCCCATGTTCTAGAGGATTTGGAGGAATATAACATTAGCAGAGTTTCCCCCATCGACCAAAACTTTTTTTGTTGAATAATTTCTGATAGTTAGATGAATAATCAACCCATCATGATATTGTTGCCAAGGATTGAAATTATGAAACTGGTCGACTGAAATTGGCGTCATTTCCAGCGATATTTCAGTCTTAGACATGTTTACCTTGAAAACAGACGACTTGTCTGGTGGCATGTCTTTTTGCTGCAAAATAAGTTAGTCCACATATATCAGAACCACCAATAATACAATTTACTACCTTTGTTTGCATGAGCGATTTGGGGTCATGATAATCTCTTGTAGGAACTTCTTTAGCAAGAAATTCTTTTTTTATTAACCTGGATATCCAACCCGCTATGCGAGCCGACTAATCCCAGGGCTACCACCGACTTTGTAGATAGCCCGGAGTTACCGTATTTGAACCTTCATGGCCACAAAGGGGTTTTTATTTCTCCTTGGATTTGAACCTGAGACTTCCTGGTACTTTTGACCTTTGGAGCGAAGCTCACACCAATCAGGCACCACCCTTGTGGTTTAGTAAGAAATTCTTTTAAATGTCCTTTTGGGACAATCCATGTTATTTCTCTCTGAAGTACAACCCAGGTGGAAAGGTCACAATCATCATGGCATCGCACCTCTTAGGTGGCGTTTGGTTCACAAAATGTTTTTTTTGAAGGAATTGGAATGTAATGGTGTCAGGTTTGACTACTTGTTTGGTTGGCAGACATTGAAATGGAATCTGTTAAGGAATTAGAATCTATCTGTTTGCTTCACAGAATGTAACTTCGAAATTGGAATGAAATATTGGTAAATGACCAAAATGCCCTTTTTTAAAAATTGTAATTTTTTAAACTAAAAATACTTTAATAAAATAATTATTTGATATGTAAAACAATATAAAATACACAACCCAAATATAACCATAAGTCAAACGACGTTACTAAATCAACGGTGGTCGACGGTGGTTTAGATCAGTGGTGGTCCACGATGGTTTAGATCGGTGGTGGTCCCCAATGGAGATTTTGATTCAAAATTCACTAAGGATAAAAGTCTAAAGACATAACTTCAGAATTCTACATCGCAGAATTACAGAATTCTGAGTCACGAGATGCGTACAAGTCTAACTCTGTAAGACTTAACTTCAGAACTCTGTATTGGAAGACTTCAGAGTTGGAGTACAAGATCTATCATGTGCGTGTCAATTCTGAAGAGTTGATCCTCAGAGTTATGCGAGAAGAACCGAAGAGCGTTCATGTGTTAATCTGAAGATGAAGTCTGAAGATCTTGAGTTCAGAGTTATTCTAACTCTGAATGAGAGAATCATGTTATCCTATAAAATAGATTATTTGTGATAGAGATTATCTTTCCATGTTTATAGGATTTGTTTCTTTGTTTAAATATATTATATGTTCTTTATTTATTAGATAAGATTCTAGTCTATTCATTAATTCTTACTACGTTCATTCATTGTAAGCAGATTGCTCTGCACATTATGTGTAATCAGTCTTCAATTCAATAAAGGAAAACCTTTGGAAAATCTCTTGTTCATACTTTCTGTTCTTATTGTTCTTATATATCTTGATATACGGGCACTTTCAATTGGTATCAGAGCCAGCGACTTTGGAATTATGTTCAACTCATCTCATAGAATTCCATATTGTCGAATCGATCTCACATTATCAAGATGTCAAAAGAGTATGTTAGCATCGTATCAGAGACTAAGCCTCCTGCTTTGTTTGTGGGAGAGTATCGACAATGGAGGATCCGCATGATCCAGTTCCTGGAAAACACAGATGAAGAATTGATGAACTCAATTCTGAATGGGCCCATTGAGCCCTTCATTGAGATACCAATCGTTCCCAGAATAGAGAATACTCGTACAATTCCTGCATCTAGGATTAGAAAAGATCCTAGTATGTTCAATGCTAAATAAAAGAAGAGAACAAAGATTGACAGGAGGGCTCTCAAACTCCTAACCATGGCTCTACCCAATGAGATATTCAACAGGGTGGACAGTTTAACTTCTGCTAAAGCCATGTGGGATGAAGTAGAGTCCCAAATGCAGGGAGAAGAGAAGGCTATGCAAAACAAAGTCAATATTTTCATAGGAGCCTATGAAGGATTCAAGGCAAGGGAATCTGAATCTATCTCTAAAACTTATGGGAGATTCAATGACATACTCAATGATCTTAGAAGGAATGGTGTGCACAAGATCAATTCTGAAATAAACAACAAGTTTTTGAAAAATCTTAGCCAAAATGGGATGTTTTTGCTAACAATCTCCTTACCAAAAATCTGGATAAGAAAAGCATCTATGACATCTTTGGCATACTAAACCAACATAAAGAAAAAGCCATTGAGAGAATGTCAGATAAAAAGAAGGTTCATGACTCCCTTGCCTTCATCTCTAAGAGGAAATAAAAGAGTAGCTCTAAAAGAGCTTGAAATATGGTGGAGATTCTAGAGGTGGGCCCTGCATCTGACTCTGAAAGTGATGACTCTGATCTAGAGCTAAAAAATATGGCAGAGAATTTGGCCTTACTTACCAAGGCCTTCAACAAAAATTTTGCAAGACGAAGTCACTCAAAGTCTGGCGACTACTTCAAAAAGGCAATGTTGATAGAAAGCATGGTTTCGAGATGAAAAACTATGAAAAGAAGACTGAAAGAAGGGATAAAGAGGAGGAGGAGATATTCTGACTACTACTCAAAGAAGTTGCACCTGGCCAAAAAGAAGGAGCAAGGCCAAGTGCTCATGGCAGAGGAAGAAAATTGGCTTAGTGGTCTTCTTTAGATGAAGAAACTGCTCATTATGCTAGGTTATGCTTCATGGCTACTGTTGAAAAAGAAGGGACTTTTGGATTTGACTCTGAAGAGGTACAAATTCTTGACTCTGAATTACTTATTAAAATAGAATCCATGAACTCTGAATTTGAGGACCTTAAAAACAGACTTAAAGGTAAAAGAATTTTGGTAAACAAATTAAGAGAAGAAAACGAAAGCTACAATGCATGCTGAAAAGCATAATGAAAATCTTGAGGATGAAAACTCCAATTGGTCTGAAAAGATCTATGAACTAAAGAAATATTTTGAAAAGATCAAAGTTGATAATGAAGTCTTAAGAGTTCAATATGAATTCATCTCTAAAGAGAGAATTGATTTGTATAAAAAGATTGCAAAATTGGAAGAATTAAACTTCAAAAGAGGACAGACTGAACAAACTCTAAATTTATTGACTAGTGATCCAAAGGATACTAGATTTTATAATCCAAATATAGGATTAGGTGTTAATGAGAATTTTGTTTTGAAAAAAGGTACCAACAAATCTTTATGACTTCTCTGCAATGGGAGGATCTCAAAATTTCTTTGAAAATGGTACAACAAAACAAAACTCTGAAGTTCTTGTTGAAAGGATCCCTCTTGGCCAATTTTTTGCCAAGTCTGGATCCATCTCTGAAGAAAAAATCACTTGTGAAGAGTCTTATGAAAAAACCTAACATTCAAATTTGTGACAGTCAAAAGAACTTTAAACATGGACTTGGTTTTGACCATTCTGAACTAAATAAAAGTTATGAGAATAGAGAACCACATTTTTCATTCAAAGACTATGAGTTCTCTGAACAATATTCAAAATCTGAACTAAAGTCTGAAAATGAAAATTCAGATTTAGTTCAGATATTTGAATCACGTGTCCAAAGTAATGAAAAATTTGAACACAACTCTGAAAAGATTTCACATAGTTCTTCTCAAAATTCTTCTAATAACTCTCAAAACTCCTAGTCAATAAATCTTTCTAATTCATGGAGGGCATGACTCGGGTCAAGTTTGATCAAATGATAAATGATTCTGAGTATGATGAAGAAATAGAGATGGAAACCAACACTAATTCTGATAAAGACAAAGTTTCTTCAAAACCAAAAATCAAAGAAACTAAGTCTTTAGTTGTTCCCATCTCTTACTTTCACATCAGAACCAAGTTCTTTGAAATAGGTGAGACTTCTTGTTGCAAAAAGGAAATCAATTTGAATCACAAAAACTTGAAGTAAAAAACATCCAATTCAAAGTCTTCATCTTTTTCAGATGGTGGGAAAAGGCCTTTAATTAAGAAAGTCAAGAAAAATGAGAGGAAGGATGAAGGAAAGAGAAAGCATGTTATTTTTAATAATTCTAATTCTGTCAAGACTTTGAAACCATTGAATAAAAGTACTTTTGTTTAATCTGCATATTTTGATCATAATTCTTTCGAATATATGTGTGCCAAGATGATTTATATGCTTAAGAAACATGTTCATTGTACTTATTGTGGACAAAGTGATTTCAAACCAAATTGAATTAAAAAGAACAGGATCTCCTCAGAAACTTCATCCCATTCAAAAAGAAACACCAAATAATGAAAAGGAACCTTAATAAAATGGACAAAAATCATTCTCCAGACTACACTATGCTATTCAGCAAACCAATAATGAAGTGATTAATAAAGACTTACACTGAGATAATTCAATCAAAGTCTGGAAAAAGGATTATAAAGGTGTGGAAACCTAAAGTTATGTCCTCACCTAACCC
Organism: Cynara cardunculus var. scolymus; assembly: GCF_001531365.2. NCBI lineage: Eukaryota > Viridiplantae > Streptophyta > Magnoliopsida > Asterales > Asteraceae > Cynara > Cynara cardunculus. The sequence continues at coordinate 2,176,529 of NC_037537.1, read as the reverse complement.
CAAGGGACCTATCTTTTTGCAGATCTGTCATGTGTGGATTTTAGGTTCTAGATGCTCAAGACACATGACAGGTTTCAAACAGTTGTTGAGCAACTTCAAAGAAAAACATGGTGGCACTGTTAACTTTGAGAATAATCAAAAGGGGTTTGTTAGAAGATATGGGATGCTCAATAATTGGACTATCACTATCATGAAAGTACTATATATTGAAGGGTTGAAACACAATCTTTTCAGCATAAGTCAATTATGTGACAAACTTTATGAAGTCCATCTCCACATTGATGGTTGCATTGTAAAAGATTCAAGTGGAGTCCAAGTGATAGCAACTAAGAGAGATGGAGATATGTACAATGCACATTTTCCAAGTATGATCGATGATAGTCGGTGGTGGTTCAGATTAGCGATAGACGACGGTGATTCAGATCGGCAATAGTTGGCGGTGGTTCAGTTTAATGGTGGTCTGTGGTGGTTCAGATGGCGATGGTCGATAGTGGTTCAGATCCATGATGGTCCATGGCGGTGATTGACGGTGGTTCAGATCGATAGTGGATCAGATCAGTGGTGGTTCAGATTGGTGGTGGTCGGAGTGGTTCAGATCAGTAGTGGTCGGAGTGGTTCAAATTGGTAGTAGTCGAACGTGGTGATTCAGATGGCGATGGTCGACGATAGTTCAGATAGTAGTGGACGTGGTGATTCAGATCGATGGTGGTCAAAGGTGGTCAACGTTGGTCATATTGGGTTTTATGAGATTAGGGTATATTGGGTTAAGAGTATATTTAGTATTATGAAAAAAGAGAATTCCATTCCATCAAAATACCATGTGGTTGCTAAGGAATGTTAAATTTCTTCATTTGTGAAATTTGTAGGATTTTGAAGATTCCTTTTGTGAAAAAAAAAATGAACCAAACGAGGGATCGAAGGGAATTTGGTCAATGGAATTCAACATTCCAATTCCATCAGATCCTGAAAGAATCTGCAAACCAAACGCCCCCTTAAACTTGTCTTTCTAAGCATCGGGCTTATCACTCTTTTTAGCCCATCTTGTAATCGCTTTTATTGTCTTTAAATCCTAGACCAAATTTTTGTTGGTCCCTTTAAAACTGTACTCTGAAATTTTTGGATGTGATGGGACTTCTTTCTTTATATGAAACCCGATGTTCGAAATTTGACGGTGTTGTTCTTGTCGAGGATGACTTTTAGTTTTAAAGATCGTTTATCGGGGTTATGTCTAGTTTGAAACACAATATCATCCTCAACGTGCATATGGGCGAGTGATGTGGCTCTCACATCTTCAAAGCTCTCGACATGATATTTGGTTAAATGCAAGTATAACTTCCATTCTTCCTCTAGTCGCAGTTATTGATGCTAATCATTTCTGAATTGAATTGGTTGAACTAGTTGCATAAACTTCTCCATTTTATGCATGATATAGTATAAGTCACTAGTTTGTTTTTCCATTTTTTTGTTGCCCGCGAATTGTTGGAATATTAGGTTAACTAGGTCGGCGAAAGAGTTAATGGATTTTGGTTTTATATTGATGAGCCATTTCAAATGTGGCTCCAATTAGAGTAGCTCCAAAACTTTTACCAAATGCAAATTTCTGATAATTTTGAGGAATTGAGGCTGCTAGCTCATTTGGATCGGTGATACTAGACTGAAGGTCAGGATTGTATTTTTTAGGGATGTCAACCAAAGCAATATGGTCAGCGAAAGGTGATGCTTGAAAACCAGTAGGGGGTTCCACGTCTACGGGAATAACGACTTTGGGAAGCATGGATCATAGTGATTGGAGTTTGTCATTTTGTTCTTCCAGCAATTTTAAGTGACGAGTTGTAAGATCATTTTATGGTCGAGTATTTGTTGGCTAAGGAATCGACACAAGAGGAGGAGTAATCCATGAATTACGAGCTTTAAGACTGATGGTTGCATGAAAACGATTGGTAGTTGTCGTGGATATCGATGACAACGAATTAGTGGTTCAAGGGAAGAAAGTCATGTTATATGGAAATGGTGATAGCGGAGGAAGAATTTGAGATTGAGTATTAGTGTTTATGGTATTGAGAAAAGGTGGTGCCATATACAAGGGCATATTCAAAGAATTTGGGGGTAAAGACTGGGAAATAGATGGTGCCATTTTATCGTCTACAAAAAAGATACAATTTTTAGTTTAAAAGAAACTTGTTTACTTCAAAGGAGAATCTTATTCGGGTCCTACGATGGGCAGCAAACTTTTTATGCCAATAAATTATACAAATATTGTAACATCCAATTTACTGAAAGCCCATTTAAGTTACTAAGCATGTTTAATTAATCTAGTATAGTATTTAATGGATTAGTACTTACATAAGTTAAAATGGAATATGGACTTTTGGATCGAGTTAGAGGCTGGAATTTTATATTTAAGCCTCTTATATATCAATTATGAGATCTGGAAAGTTTCGTGCGAAACGGAGTTGAAACGACCAA
>NC_037537.1:2167287-2172423 GCF_001531365.2 Cynara cardunculus var. scolymus | reverse complement strand
AGGAAAGTCGGTAGCTGCCCAAGGGAAAGATAAGACAGTTTAGATCTGCTTGTAGGATTTCAGATCCTGGACATCTTTTTGGTACTCGTTGTGCATATATCGTTTTGAGTTGGATCTAGATATATAATACTTTTGGGTAGATATATTCGTATTTTATGGATCCGACTTATAGTACTAAAAATCATCGGTTGCGGACTATGTTATTTTGTTTTTGATGGAAATTTACAACATATATCTCGTATTTGCTTGGAGATTGTTTTATGGAAAATCTATTGGATAAATAGTTTCTTTTTATTAAGAATTAGCGTAACCGATGTTACAATTATGGTATCAGAGCCGCGATTTAAGCGAACTAAATATCAGAAATGGTATTTAGACTTAAACCTAAGCATTGAGATCGTATAGTAACTAAGTGATGATTATACGAGATATGGACAGATAGAAAAGACCTAAGATGGATGGGGGACCTGGGATTAGAATTATAATTAATATAGTTATGTTACATTTTCAGCTCGATGTCGGATCACGACGAGGCGAGCCATACTCCACCGGACCCCAATGTCAGAGAAAATATTTCGGGTAACACCAGTAATAATGAGAATGCTCCGATATCACCTCGTACCGAAAGGCTCATGAAATGTATGACGGATCAGCTTCAAATAGCGTTAGAACAGCAACGACGTGAATTTGAGAAACGGTTAACGGAAGATCGTGAACGTAATAATGCTTTAAAACCTGATGATAGAGGTAATGGTCCAATTAATGACGACGTGCCACGAACTAAAATCGAACGAGTCTCATTTAAAACCTTTCGAAGCAGTGGAGCTACAGAATATACAGGACAATCAGATCTTGTACTTGCAATGCAATGGATAAAGAATACCGAAAAGGTGTTTCGGATCACTCGAGTACCCGATGATGATAAGGTGAATTACGCATCCACGATGTTCATCGACCGAGCACTGGTGTGGTAGGATAATACGTTCGAATCTCTTGACCCAATTACCCAAGAGAATATGATGTGGAAAGAATTTCGAGCTTTATTCTTTGAGCAATACTGTCCAACGGACCTTCAGAGACGCCTTGAGAAAGAATTTATGGATCTGAAGCAGGGAAATATGACTGTGATTGAGTATGAGACTTAACTTAACCGAAAGGCACGGTTTGCCCAATGGTTTATGACTTCTGACCAAGACAAGATTGACCATTTCGTCGATGGGCTACGACGAGAAATCCGTGACTTCGTTGCGAACCGTGATATTCCGAGTTTTGGTAAAGCTGTCGAATATGCTCGACGCCGCGAACATGATTTAACGATACCCGATGATACCGTTTCCACACCAAAACGGCAAAGAACTGACAGGATCTTTTCGGCACCGGCACATAAACCATCACGACTATTTACACCAAGACGGGCGCAGACTCAGAACAATCCTCGTGCTCCTTCTCAAGCCTACACGTTACAGTCGAGCACACCAAGAGACTGTCGGAGGTGTAGAAAGACACACCAAGGCCGGTGTGATACGGATAGATCTGTCATTAAATGTTTTTGTTGCGGTGAAGCGGGTCATGTTAGGATGAATTGTCCCCAGAGAGGTCTTGCATGCTTTTCCTGCGGAGTGTTAGGGCATCATATTAAAGATTGTCCCCGTATAAAAAGGGTTGAAAGCAAAGCCTCGGTACAACAACCAACGAGAGTGGGTACTTCAACCCAAAAGGGGGAAGTGCCCAGGGCACGAGCCAGGGCTTTTCAAATCACAGCAGATGAGGCATTGAAAGAACCGGATGTTATAACAGGTATTTTCCTTCTCAATAATAGACCTGCATGTATTTTATTTGACTCAGGAGCCACGAATTCTTTCGTGTCACTTTGTTATACTCAGTACCTCGATTCTGTGCCAATCATGCTTGAAAAACCTTTTAATGTCGACACTGCGAACGGAGTAACACTCGAAGCTGATAAAGTTTATAAAGACTGTAAATTAGACTTAGATGACCATGAGTTCACGATCGATTTGATTCCAATGGATATTCATAACTTTGATGTGGTAATTGGTATGGATTGGTTGACGAAGAACCGAGCAGAAATCATTTGCTCGCGGCGAATGATACAAATTCCGATGGAAAATGGAGAATTCTTATATGTCTACGGTGAACAATGAGTGATCGACCTTAAATTAATCTCCGTACTCAAGGCTCGACATTATTTAACTAAAGGATACTCGTCTTTCTTAGCGTATGTCCTARATTCGACAAAGGAAATGAAGGAGAAGACTCTGGACAATGTACCAATAGTACGTGAATGCCCGGACGTGTTTCCTGAAGACTTTCCTGGATTGCCACCAGATAGGCAAGTGGAGTTTAGAATCGACTTGATACCAGGTACATCACTGATCGCGAAAACTCCTTATCGTCTAGCGCCTCCAGAAATGAAAGAAATGATGAAACAACTACAAGAGCTATTGGATAAAGATTTCATACGACCGAGCACTTCACCATGGGGTGCTCCGGTGTTGTTTGTCAAGAAGAAAGACGGATCTTTCCGGATGTTCATCGATTATCGTGAGCTGAATAAGGTAACAATTAAGAATAAGTACCCGTTACCCCGTATTGATGATTTGTTTGATCAGCTTCAAGGTACAAGGTTCTTCTCCAAGATTGATCTCAGATCAGGTTATCACCAGCTAAAGGTACAGGAGGAGGATGTACCTAAGACTGCTTTCCGTACGAGATATGGGCATTATGAATTTCTGGTGATGCCTTTCGGTCTCACCAATGCCCCAGCTGCATTTATGGACTTAATGAATCGAGTATGTCGACCGATGCTCGATAAGTCTGTGATTGTATTCATTGATGACATTCTTGTGTACTCGAAGTCTGAGACCGATCATGAAACACACCTTCGACAGATGCTGGAGTTGTTGAGAAAAGAACGACTTTATGCTAAATTTTCAAAATGTGAATTTTGGCTAYGTCAGGTACAATTCTTGGGACATACTGTGTCCGGTGATGGTATCTCCGTGGATCCTGCCAAGATTGAAGCAGTGCAAAAATGGGAGCAACCCAAGAATGCCTCAGAGATTCGGAGTTTTCTCGGTCTAGCGGGATATTACCGACGTTTCATTCAGGATTTCTCTAAGATTGATGTTCCTCTCACTTCCCTTACCCGCAAAGATGCAAAATTTGTGTGGACCAAAGATCAAGAAAAGGCATTCCAGACTTTGAAAGATTGTTTGACACACGCACCAATCCTTTCTTTACCTGAAGGTAGTGAGGATTTTGTAGTTTATAGTGATGTCTCACGATTAGGACTTGGTTGTGTATTGATGCAGAAAGGAAGGGTCATTGCTTATGCGTCACGTCAATTGAAGGAATACGAAAAGAATTATCCCACTCATGATCTGGAGTTGCCAGCGGTGGTATTTGCACTTAAATTGTGGCGCCACTATCTTTATGGCACAAAATGCCAACTCTACACCGATCATAAAAGTCTAAAATACTTGTTTGATCAACAGACTTTGAATATGCGTCAGCAGCGTGCTATGGAGCTCATTAAGGATTACGATTGTGAGATACTCTATCATCCGGGTAAAGCCAACGTTGTGGCGGATGCTTTGAGTCGGAAAGCATACGCGAATCTTGTATGTTATGCTATCACTCATATGTCTATGAAAACCAATCTATTCGACGATATACGAAGATGGCAGCAAGAGGCTTTGAAGCCTGAGCATATCAAGTCGGAACGGATGGTGGGTCATGTCAACTCTTTATCTGAAGACTCTCGTGGTTTGAAAGTCTTTAAGACCCGAATCTGGGTCCCTAGATTTGGTGGTGCACGAAATATTGTATTGGCTGAGGCACATAAATTGAGAATGTCTATACATCCAGGAAGCACTAAGATGTACTACGATCTTCGTACTGATTACTGGTGGCCCGGGATGAAAACCGATATTGCACATTATGTTGAGCAGTGTATTACCTGTATGAAAGTGAAGGCTGAGCATCAAAAGCCATACGGAAGTTTACAGCCTTTAGAGGTTCCAGTGTGGAAATGGGAGGAGTTAACAATGGACCTAGTTGCGAAATTTCCAAAGACTCAGCGACAACATGATAGTATTTGGGTCATTGTGGACCGATTGACGAAATCTGCGCATTTTCTTCCCGTTCTAGAATCGTATCCGTTGGATAAGTGGGCACGACTTTAAGTTGATGAAATTATCGCTCGACATGGTATACCGACTAAAATTATCTCTGATCGTGATTCACGTTTCACGTCTAAATTCTGGTCGGGGTTACAACGAGAACTTGGGACGCAGTTGGCCTTCAGCACCGCGTATCACCCTCAAACTGACGGACAATCTGAGTTCACAATCCAGACTTTAGAGGATATGATTCGTGCCTGTATTTTAGAGTTTGGTGGTAGCTGGGATACTCATCTGCCATTAATTGAATTTTCTTACAACAACAGCTACCATTCAACAATTGGAATGGCACCGTTTGAGGCCCTGTACGGYCGTAAGTGTCGTACRCCTCTGTGTTGGAGAGAAACCGGAGAAAAGATACTTGCTGGACCCGAACTTGTACAAATCACACACGACAAAATACAGATGATTCGAGAGAGAATGAAAGCGGCTCAGGACCGACAAAAGTCATACGCTGATCGCCGAAGAAGACCGATCGAGTTCTCAGTCGAAGATTTGGTCATGTTAAAGGTTTCCCCGTGGCATGGAGTATTACGGTTTCGAAAGAAAGGAAAACTCAGTCCTCGTTTTATTGGTCCATTCAAGATTATTGAACGGGTCGGGAAACAAGCTTACCGTTTAGAATTATTCGAAGAATTAGCGGGTATACATGATGTTTTCCATGTCGGTTATTTACGAAAATGTTTGGGCAAACATGAGGAAGTAGTGCCATTGTCGAAGTTAAGATAAATGAAAAGCTTCGATATGCCGAATAGCCTGAAAGTATCTTGAAAGAGCAGACAGTGAAATTGCGCAATAAAGAGGTAGATTTGGTATTAGTGGAGTGGAAACATCATCGCGGGTCAAATTGGACGTGGGAACGCAAAGACGAGATGATGGCTAAGTATCCTTCATTAATTCCGCAACCATGATTTCGGGGACGAAATCTTCAAAA
>NC_037537.1:2163750-2165162 GCF_001531365.2 Cynara cardunculus var. scolymus | reverse complement strand
CAATCCTTAGCCCCGATAACTTAATAAAACTTTTTAAGAACATCATTAGCATCAAATTAATACTAACAATCTCCCCTCAAAGTTTTATTAAGCAAGCATCTTCAAGAAGTCTTCAGGTCTTCTCCCCTCTGCTTCCTTGACAGAAGCTTTAGTGAGCTTGGTATGAATGGAATTTTCAAGCTCCCCTCCGAATGTAGCTCTGTGGTCTTCAGTTTCAACTCTTGGCTCAAATCAGACTCAATGTGAATGTAGTACCACTGATTGCACATGATGCAGCTTTAATTAATCTGCCCACAATCCAGCACAAACTTTGAAGCACAGAATAGCTACTTACCCCAAAAGTAGCAAATTCATCCAAGAAGGGACAGATAACTGTGTGGATTACTTGACAAAACAATGCAAACAGTCTTATGACAACGAATCTTTCAATGAACCTCAAGTTGAGTAGGAATGCAGCTTTAGAGCTTGTTTCAAATGAGGATAACTTGAAAAACCGAAGCAAACACCATTGGAATTGAGAACGGGAGAGAAGATTTCAACATTTAAGCTTTAAAACTTTAAGAAACAGCAAGTCACATTCAAAGAGAATTGACAGATAAGCTGTTGATGCTTCTAAGGGCAAATCATGAACGAATCTGCCATAGACATGTAAGAATGGTGTATACAATCCCGAGAAACTGTAAGCTATTATAGATTCAAAATCATAACAAGAGAGAAGATGAAATATGACTCAAGATATTGACGATTAATATATGTTTGGCAAATAAATCGTCAATAGCCTTAGGCTGAGTACCATGAACTCTTGCTAACCACCTACGTGTAGATTTGACTTTAACAGGGCTCGAAATAATCGACTGACTCCAAGAAACTCAATAAACTGAAATATCCAAGATCAAAACAGGTTCGAATTCATCCAAGAACAAATCCATAAAAAGGAATTTGATTAAAACGTTAAGCAAATGATGAATCGATGAGTTCTGGGTCCAAACATCAGTTGAACAGCAAACTGTTCATGAATGAGTGTATTTCAAGAGAATTGAATCTACTGCAGAATGATCGTATCGATAGAAATTAATCGATTTTGCTTTGATACCAATTGTTATAACCCAAATCAGACAGTAGAACAATTTAATAAAGGAAATCAAGAGAGATTTGTAGAAGAAGAAGATGAAATAGAAAACAACGGCGCTTTCTTTATTGAATATGGAAATTACAAACTCTCAAGAACCCTAATCGACTCTCATGAGATCTGAATCTACGTATTACAAGGAATTCTCTATATGCTCTCGTCCTTTTTTTTCTCTATTTGAAACACTCTATTTATAGGCAGCAAAATATGATAATCTGAATAAGATAAGCATTATCCAGAATAGGATTAGCCTTATCCAGAATAGGATCGTGAAGATAGTCAT
>NC_037537.1:2155282-2163369 GCF_001531365.2 Cynara cardunculus var. scolymus | reverse complement strand
TATAATCTCACTAAGCCTCGTCGCTTATTTTTTTTAGAATAAATTTTCTTTCAGGAAAGTCGGTAGCTGCCCGAGGGAAAGATAAGACAGTTTAGATCTGCTTGTAGGATTTCAGATCATGGACATCTTTTTGGTACTCGTTGTGCATATATCGTTTTGAGTTGGATCTAGATATATAATACTTTTGGTTAGATATATTTGTATTTTTTGGATCCGACTTATAGTACCGAAAATCGTCGGTTGCAGACTATGTTATTTTGTTTTTGATGGAAATTTACAACATATATCCCGTATTTGCTTGGAGATTGTTTTATGGAAAATCTATTGGATAAATAGTTTCTTTTTATTAAGAATTAGCGTAACCGATGTTACAAATATAGTTTAAGGTTTGGCGCGAAGCTAATCAACTACAGACTGAACCCTCGAAATAAACAAGACAAATAACTAAAATAATAAAGAAGACAACTAATTTGGTGACATGAAAAACCCGCTGAGGGTAAAAACTGCGGACGATTGTGGATATTGGCGATGCACTATGGACGTCAATTAGGGACGTCGTCCTTTATAACAACATGACATGTCGTGTACAAACCAATAATAATAATTTTAGCAGCGAGGAATTCTTCGAGAGCTCTCCAGGGTGGTATCTTCTTATTCTTAATGTTGTTACTGTTGTGTCTCTTTGAATGCTCTTGAGTACTCTATAGGTAGATTTTGTAACTAATGTCTTTAATTGATATAATGGTATTAACGGTTATATCTTGATGGTTTAATTCAATATCGATCGCTAGTTATGCTTGGTATGTAAATGAAACGGATCTTGGTCATAAATCTTTAGGACCTGCAATAAATAAGAAAGATAAACAGCTGTTGTTTATGCCAAAAATTACACCAAAGATAACTTAAGGTTTGTTTGAGGAGCTTTTATAATTAAAGATCAATCTCTTTGAAATAAACACGATAGAAAAATAAATAAAGGAGACAGAGAAATTTGTGACGCAGAAAAACCCTTTAATGAAGGAAAAAATCACGGACTATAGGGGTGTACAAAAAATTGTCAACCCGTAAAAACCTACACAACCTAACCCGCTAACAACTCAATTAAACCCAACTCGCCTAACCGCCAAACCGCTAACCCGTCAATTAGGAGGGTTGAAATTAGGCCCAACCCTGCCAACCCGCCGCTAATATATAATTTTTATAAAATTTTATTGATGACAAATAATCTAATTAATAAGAGAAAATTATTGAATTTCTTTTTGCAGCAACAACAAATTGATATGTCGGAGAATATGAATGATATTGATAGATATTTGGTTGATGAATCTATCAATCTAAATACCCTGTCATTTTATGTTGTACTTTAGTAGAAAAAAAAAATACTTAGTTATACATTTTTCTACAACAATATTAGATCTTATAGGACACCTAAAATGTCTAAGCGTCTCAATATAATACCTTATAAGACGAAACAAGAAAATTGTTTTATCTAAAATAGTTACAATATATTTTTGGATGATTTTGGGCGTCTTAACAAATTCAATTATGCTTTTAAAATAAAGTGTCATATTAGTTATTTTATATGAAACGACTTGAAAAAGTGTCCTATAAATAGATGAGTTTACGGGACACTTCTAAAAATGTTTCTATAAAATAACTAATACGACATTTTATTTAAAAATCATTCTAAAACACTTGTTGGAATGTCCTATAAACCTATTGTAACATTTTAGATATGACGTTTTATAGTATAGTCTATAAACTTAAGTTTTATGAATTATTTCATTCGTCAAATTAATCTAACTACCAACCCGTCAACCCAACCCGCCTCAACCCGCAAGGGTTGGGTTATACTTTTGAATGGGTTGGGTTGGGTTGAGATTTTTCCAAGCCGCCATAATTGGGTTGGATTGAAAAAATGTTGTAGACCGCCCAACCCAACCCGCGTACACCCCTAGCGGACAATATAGGAGATCGTCGATGCACCATGGACGTCAATCAGGGACGTCGTCCTTGGTAACATTGATTACAATGATTTAAGTAAATGTGTGTCAGTTACGAAAAACTAGGTTAGATAATGATTGCTCTTGTAAATTACTCTAATGCTTGAATATCTCTGGATTTGTGTAGACGTAGTTGTATATGTGCTTTCTTGAGTTCTTTTGGCCTTATATAGGTGCATCTTTGGAAGGTTCCAATGGTTGTCTCTCAAAATCTTTTATGGAGGTAACAATTATCTTTAAAATGCCGTCGATGACTAGTCGTGGTTATTCCGAATTAATGAGGCAAATATTGATCATGACTGATTGAGAAATGTAATAAACACAAAAGATAACGAGATGTGGTGGTTAACATTTAATAACGAAGTCGTTAGTATGACATGTTGTGGATAATCACAGTCTTAGATAAATAATCTTCGATCAAGGTTCGAAGGTTTTGTGGTCATTGATAACCACAATCATAGGTACAAAAACCGTTGGTCCAACGAATCTTGATCCTTGTTGTTATAGTCGTGGAAAATATCCTCGACAGTCGAGGGTATAATTTTTGTTACCAAAATAGTTTTGCCCCCAAAATTTAAAATAGTTGTTCAAAATTTAAAATAGTTGTTTGAATTTCAATCTTGCGTGAAAAAAATAAATTAGTTAATTGAAGGGTTTCCTTTGGCATATGTCGTTGGAGGATTGAATTGGTTACTTGGAAACCAAATTTATTACATGGGAAACTAAATCAGTTGCATGGAAAACCTGGTCATCAGAGATTTGATGACATCTTGGGATGTCATGCGCGTGATTACAGTTTTTTAGGGACACGTGTCATTCATCCGACAAATGACACAGAATGACGCGACATGTGTCGATCATTGTATGATCGACCTATCATGCAGATTCGTATGAATAGGAGATTCTTTGAAAATCTTTTCCTTTTTACGCTTTAGATAAGTTCTTAAAGAGAGAGAACCAAATACTTTCCTACATGTACAATTCTTCCCCTTCTCTCTATATGTGTATGAAGACTCGGGGTAAAAATCCTAGGAAACACTAGGAGGCTTTAGCATCTTTAGGGAAAGTTTTATTCTCTCTGATTTCACCGAAATGGTGGATCCGAAAGTATATGAGGAAGAACTGTTAGAGTTTAGGTAGTTAGTAGCTTTGCTGGAGGGTGTACAGTTGTGCGTCCCCCGTGATCTTAGGTCGGAGGAGTGCCCGATTGGGTTCATCGTTTTTCACGAATACCAATTCAAAATTAGGATTTCATGGCCTTTCTCTCCTCTGTCAAAGTCGTTTATAGAGGCCTTTGACTTATCTCTAGGCGAATGATGCGCAATTTTGGAGAATCATTAGTATAGAACGTTTAACTTCTGAGTGGGAGTTGTCATTTATACACCATGAACTTTTAAAGACATTGATGGAAGCTAGATATTGTATCTCTACAACATTAAGTGGTAACACATGCAAGTATACACGTTTCAACACTATCGCATTCAAGTAATAAAATGGTAAGAACCAAGTATCGTATTCCACAGGGATAGGTATCTTAAGTTGCAAGATCTCGGGTTGAAAGACTAACTTCATATGGAGAATATGAAGACTTTGATTTGTTACTAAGTTAATTAAATGCAAATAACAGAATAAACAAAGGTAGCATAGGTGTAATACTTGTGGTGAGACTCAAACACGAATTCCAGTAGCCAATACTGTAGGGATGCTACAACAAGCAGTTATTCATAACTTAGTTCCACCGTCTATTTTGAGGGTATTCCTCTCGGACTTTCACCATTGCACTATATTATAGCTTTCAACTCATATCTCTATGTTGTATCTGGACCAGGGATAGCGACGAATGGTGTTCTCAAAATATATGGATAAACAAATGTCTTTGTTAAAAATCGCTCTCTCGAGCCGATTCCCATATCATTCAAGTTGGCATGTGTTCTTGGTGGTTCATCTCTGAATCTACCGCACTTTAACACTTTAACAAGTGACCAACCTGTCGAGAATTAATTAGTTTGAAATATATAAATGACAAGTCTCCTTGTCGGCAACTTTCTCAAGTCTACCTCTCATACCATTCAAGTTAACGTGCATTCAATTGCTTATCTTTAAGACCATGTCACTTTAACACTTTCAAAGTCATCAACTTGTAAAGAAGTGTCATTGATTTTTATAAAACTTGAATGAAATAGTGGAACATTATTATTGCAAAACAACGTCCACTTTCCTTCGGTTTAAAATCTTACCATTTGTCTCACACCCAAGCTATTGAATTAGCTATTCATAACGGGAAGTAAATGACAAGTAAAATACATAACAGAAAATGAAGACATAAATCTAAATTGCATAAAGTAAATGACGTAATGTAAATAACAGAAAAATAAAAGAGCAGAAAGTGAATAACGGAAATTAAATGACGAAAAGTAAAGAACAATTTTAGAAGCAATTAAGAAACTTAATTTTCTTCAAAGTGTATAGATAGAAATCAGCTTTAGGAGCTGATTTTGGATGGATATAATAAGAGCCCAACCCCCCCCCCCCCCCCCCCTATTTATACAAAAACATGGCACAAAAAGAAAAAATATCAAACTTGGGGACAAGCTTCCTAAAGTTAACTTTAAAGTACAATTAGAGGAACTAGATAGTTCCAATATTCCTAACAAAAGTTTAACTGTATTTTACACCAAAACTCAGCAGCTCCAAGTCTTCTAGAAACCAAAAAGAGCCAACAGCTTATCCCATTAAGTTCTTCAAAGCCAAAAAGCATCAGGTCGCGGCTGCAAGAATGTTGTAGTGTCAAACAGTCCAACAATTTTTGATATTAGTCCAAATGGTGTAGAAACAAGTAAATCACATATTTTAGCTCCATAATTAATAAAAGGAAAAATGAAGTAATAAAAATGACTCAATATAGGGATAAAGAGAAAACAGTCTATCTAAGAACTTGTAAAATGAGTGCTCTATACATTGAATTCTTAATGTATATCAGGCATACTTGGTGAAGCCAGAGGCAAACAATTGGTATAGCCTTTCCACCCGAGGTAGAGGTGGTAGAGTCCTAGTCCAAAACATTGTCTTCAACAACAGGAAGTAGAAGACTATGTATGTTTTTGGTAAAGTGTTGTCGTGGGAAGACGGGGACCAATAGATTGTCATTGGATGGAATGTTGAGCGTAGTATTTTTTTTTTTTTCCTTTTGTTGAGCATCGTTTTTGTTTTGTTCGACTGACTTCATTAACGATTTTTACATTTTTCTTCGTAGCAATCAACTTTTCCACGATCTCTCCTTCGTCGGACACTCAGGAGAAAATCAAGAATTTCCTTCAAATCCGTGATTGGAGCTTTGTTCTATAGACTAGAAGTCGCTCAATCAATGAAGAAGACAACGTCACTTTCCTAAGCGCTTCTAGGCTAGAGGTTAAGGAAGGAGTGCAATAAGAGGAGAGAGAGGAGATGGCAGGTGTGTTTATTCTTCTATGATGAGTTTCTTCTTTTGTTTATAACCACGACCAAGGATCGTGGATTTTCATTTATCCTAGGTGTCACCATTTGTTGGTTAAGTACTTATCTTTCATTGATAACCACAATCATAGATCAGGGGCCTTGAAATCGTTGATTAATATTTATTAATCATGATCTCTTTTGTTTTCAGGAGAATTTGCTAGTGGCCCTAATCTCTCTAAAAAGAAAAGGGACCCCATCCTTGCCCGTAAGGGTAAGGATTTGAAGCGGAAGGCCCCGACTCTTGTATCGGGGTTAAATAAAGCCAAGGTGGTTCCTCCTAAGAAACCATCTTCCATTGTCAGCAATCATCCTTCAATCGTCGAGGTGGAAAAGGTGAAGGTGCCAACTGGCACGACATCCTACATCGACAGTGGTGGGGCGTCAAAGACTACGACCCCTTCCCCTTCATCTAAGGATAAAGGGAAGAACAAGTCAGTCGAGGAGGTTCAAAAGCCGTCCTCGATGACTTTAAACATGAAACTTTTGGTCGACTTCATGAAGTTTGACTCCCAGGAAATAGAGGGTGTCTTTCCTTGGATGGAGGGGTTTTCCTTCCCTAAAACAGGGAAATGTATCATGACGTCCCCATCGACACAGTGGATACCCACGTTGTGGGTTTATCGTTCAGGGTAAACTTTCTGCTTTCCTCATGTGTAAATATTTTTTTATAGTTTCCCGTTTTACTCATTATTATTTTTTTGCTCGACAGACATTCTAGACTTCCTTGTCAAATTGAGGAACTCAGTAGCCGATGCTAATAAGAAGGTGGAGGATGTTGAGCCGTCCATACAAGCCTCTGAGGCCAAGCTAGGTGATACCCTCTCGTCTGTAGGAGGATGGTCGTGCAAATGTGTTGATCCAATACCCTCTCAGTGATTTGATGATGATTTTTTTATTTAGTAATTTAAGTTCTATTTTAATCTCACTCTCAGCGATCGTTATCTGAGTCTGTTCAGTAATCACTAATTAAATGCCTAGTTAGCTATTGAACTTACGTACTTTAAAAATACAACTCACGTCAATAAAACTTCAATGATGTCAAAGAAGTAGCTAGAGATAAAGATAGTCTAATCGTGATCTGAATCGGTATTGAGTGATACTATGTTATCTGAATAAAATGTGAAGCTTAACCAAGTTATCAGCTATACCTGAAGAAGGTCTCAACAATTCCTTCAAGATTGTTTGTATTATCCTCTTACACAAAGGTACATACCCCATGATTCGATCCAACAATGGTACAATACAATTTACTTTATTGTCTCCAATCGTGCTCATTAACTTTCTGAAGCAATTGTTCATATATGGCCAAAAGTATGCATTACCTGATAGACAAGGACATGCATTTCAGTCTTCTCTTGGCATGTAGATTGTACCTTCTAAGGTACATTAAATGCACAGATTATAAATAGCTGAAAAGACTCATCTTCTCAACACCTCTCTTTAGACTTTTCTTCTATCTTATCTTCATTTGTGTAAGAAAACCTTTGTGATTTCTTTCTTGACCTCTAGAAAATCTTACTTTCCAAGATCAAGATTTACATTGTTTAGATTAGGATCTTTCTTTTTCTTATTCTGCAACAAGCTGTAAATTATTGTGTTGATTTTTCTCTATAATCAATAAACGAATTTAAAAAGTGAACAAACAACTAGTGGTATCAAAGTAGTGTTTAACCCTTCTACAAACTGTTTAAGCCTTTCTTTAACCCTTCGGGACCAACAAGTGGTATCAAAGTAGTGTTTCTTCTCTTTTTCTCTCTCAGTTTATCTCAAAAACGGCTATGACCACAAACAACTATCACGAAAATGCTCTCTTGACAAACCTCCAAGATTTAGTACAGAAAACTTTATTCTCTGGAAAAATATGTCTCTCTCTGACTTGAAGGTGTAGAGCCAAAAATTCCACACTATACATACACACACACACACACACACACACATATATATATATATATACATACTCTCAACGATAAAACTTATACCCTATTGTCTCACTGACCGACATTACAACCCAATAAAAAAAGAAGGCTTCTAGTAGAATAGAACAAGCACAGAACATGTATATACACATACATAAAACACAAATAACAAAAAATACAAAGAGAATTGCCAAAAAAAACATATAAATCTAGGGTTAGCGGTTGGGGATGAAGTCGGTTCACAAAGAAAAGGGGGAGAGGTGACGGTGGTAGGTGGTGCTGGAAACGTTGACGGTGGTGGGTGCTAGTGGTGACGGCTCCAGCGCCGGCAGTGGCCATTTGAACGACGGATTCTCCTCGTTTCTTTTTAGTTGCTCCTTGCTTCTTGCTTTTGTTTCTATTTCACGAATGGGTTTGGGCTTCTGTCTTGGAGCCTGATTAATTTTCTTTATAAAACTTGCACATCAATCATCATCGACCGATTTTCGAGGGAAACTTCATTCCTTAATACCTTTTTAAAAATTATTTATTTATTAATTTAAATAAATTATTTTTAATTAAGATTTAAAAATATTTATTTATTTATTAAATAATAAATAAATCTAAATTAATAAATATTTATTACTTACTAAAATATTAAATATTTATTATTTACTATAATATTATAAAAATT
>NC_037537.1:2074997-2155205 GCF_001531365.2 Cynara cardunculus var. scolymus | reverse complement strand
TAAACTAATAAATAACTATTTTTTTTAAATATTTATTATTTTTTTATAAAAAAAATTCTTATAGTGTGTTTATCACATCTGCTTAATGCGGCGAGATGGGTTTGTCTCATCCTTGTGATGTGATGAGTTTGGTTGTCTCATCCTTGTGATATGACGATTTTGGTTGTCTCATCTGTATGATGCGACAAATAGAGGTTTGATGTGATAACTGTTATTCATATGTTGACATTTTAAAGTTTGACTTTCCAAAATTATTTTAGTGATATTCACCATGTAAAGCTATCGAGGGATTTTTCGCTAGACCTTATGGTCTAATCCTCATTTTGTTTTCAAAAATATGTTTTATAGGTCGGACACATCCTAATGGTAAAGGAAAGGGGAAGATATAATTGGGCGTGCTATAGCTTTTCATCTGATTATATGTTGAGCTTGAGTTTTGTGGAAATTGTGTATTGCATGAACTTGTGAATCTGTTATATTCAAGTCTGTAATTTGTGAGAAAAAGTTTGTAGTAACTTTTACAAGTAATATTATGTATATTTGGGACCAATGTGTATTATACGGAAGTTCATGTTATGTGAAACATGTATTGTATATGCAAATATGGGATGAGGTGTTACAACATAAGTAAATCTCTCAACTAAATTCATACCTATTTTCTATACATCTAACGTAGGAAACAAAACTAGGTTGCACTAAGTTTCACTGAATGAGCTACAAGGAGTTACCTGTTTTAGCAGGTTAGGATTGAAAAGTCTGTTAAAAGTCTCGTGGTATAACTCGGTGATTCTTTGATCAAAGAAGAAGACAGGTACGAAAGCATGTTGGGTCCTTTATTTATGTAATTCTAAAATAAGATCAACTATTTGATCTTATTAGAAGTTGTAAGGACATTGTTTTAATCAAATTTTACATGTTATAAATAATTTTGATATTATAGTAAAGGGTTTTAACAATTGTTATGACCATAACCATAACTGATAATATTTTAGATTCTCTTCACCCAGATTTTCCAGACTTTATCATGTTCTTTTTGGAACAAAATTTACAAAATGCTTTACAAGATAATATTTGGTATTATCTACAATATATTTTGGACCACTCTAAAATTGGTATCAGAGCCACCGGTTTTTCACTGAAGAAGGCGTAATAGAGAAATTTACAGATTAAACAACATACTTTGTTTCTTCCAATATATTTATTTCATCATCAATCTCTTTCTGAGATTAACAATATACACACGATTAATTACGATGATTTCGAAAATGAATAATTCTAAATTAATAAATATTTATTATTTATTAATTTATAAAAATATTAATAACCTGTTAAAGTCCAATATAACTGAATAAATCATAATAGAACCGATTAAAGCCCAATAAAACCGAATAAAATCCAGTATATCTATTATAGTCCACTAAGATCCATTAAAATCCAATAAAACCGAATACATCCTGATAGATCCATCAAAGTCCAATGAAACTCTTTAAACCCCAATAAAACTGAAAAAAGCACAATAGATCCATTAAAGCACAATAAAACCTATTAAAGCCCACTAAGAGGTTGTTTGTTTACCTCTTAATAGTTCCATTAAGAGGCAACCTCTTAATCGTTAAGAGGTGAATCTTGTTTGGAAAAAAAAAGTTTGTCTCTTAATGGTTCTAAAACCCCCTGAATGATTTTGTATCATGGATCTCCCTTAATCATTAAGAGCCCTAATTTCATCGTACACAATTACCAAACAATTATATTTCATTTTACACTATATCATGAGAGTCTATTAAATCATTCTGACCACTTAATCATTCTGCACCAAACCATTCAGCAATTGCCAAATAGCCCCTAAGATCTGTTAAAAGCCTAGTAAGACATTTTAAGACTTATTAAGTCTAAATAACACCAATGGTGACTTATCACATGTTTGCATGCAAAGTATGTACTGCATATATGCATGTGCTGTCTATTGGGCTCGATAAGATCGCTAAGACCCACTATAACTCAATAAGACCCACCATAAAACCGAATAAAGCCCGTTAAAACATATTAAAGCCCAATAATACTGAACAAAGCCCAATAAAGCTCAATAGATTCATTAAAGCCCAATGAAACCCTTTAAAACTGAATAAAACCCAATAGATCCATTACAGCCCAATAAGATCCATTAAAGTCCAATATAACCCAATTAATCACAATAAACCGAATAAAGCCCGTTAGAATGGATTAAAGCCCAATATAACCCATTAAGTCCCAATAATACTGAATAAAACTCAATAGATCAATTACAGTCCACTAAAGATCCATTAAAGCCCAATATAACCTATTAAAGCCTAATAGATTGGACTAAAGCCCAAGCCCAATTGATCCGTTGAAAGTCACTAAGACCCACTATATATGAATATGATGTCTATTGGATTTGATAAGACCGGTAAGACCCATTATAGCCCAATAACATCAATGGTGACTTGTTACCTATTTGTATGCGGTTACCAAACATCACAAGCACACACATTATAATTATCTATACATGGATTCACATATACACATACATGTATATATACACATATATACAACAAATATACACATCATATGCGGTTACTAAAAAAATACACACGCACATTATCTATATGTTCACATATACAGATGCATATAAACATATATACAACATATATACATGTATCTACAACAATATATAGATAGATCAAATCGCGGTTAGCAACGAACACACACACGTCATATATACATATGTATAACACGGAAAGACGGATATATATTTAATACATACACATGTGTACATATAACATATACACATGCGCATGTGTACATATAACATATACACATGCGCATGTGTACATATAACATATACAAATGAGAAAATAAGAAAAATATGCTAATTCCTCGCTAATTTGCGACGGATTACTACGAATGCCAAGTATTCGTCGCTCATCCGTCGCTATTAGCAAAGGATTAGCGAGGAATGAGACACAAACCAAATTCGCTGCTAATTCATCTCTAATTAACAAGGGCTTAGCGATAGAATGGGTTTATGGCCTATCCCTCGCTAATTAGCGACATATTAGCTATTGATAGGCTACATACTCATTCCATCGTTAATCCATCGCTAATTTGATAGGCCACAAACCAATTTCGTTGCTAACCCCTAGTTAATTAGAGATGGATTAGCAACGAATTGGGTCTATGGCCATCCGTCGCTAATTAGCGAGGGATAGTTCCATCGCTAATTCCTAATTTTCTTATTATGATATTAATTCAAATAACACCAATCAAAACATAATTAAATAATACTAATTCTGTTATGAATTTATATTTTATTACTTTTATGATAATGTTAAATTTTTTTGTCTTATTTAAAATTTATTTTTTAAGTATATATAAATATTAATTCACATGATAAATTTAAAAAACAAACACTTGCTATTTATAATTTATTATATATATATATATATAGGGGTACATTCAAGAGAGAACTGATTAGTTTGTGATAACTGTGAGATTCGATCTCAACCACAAACCAATAGATAAATTAGGAAACTAATATTCTTGGTAATTTGAGTTAAAATTATAATTAAAAGGTATTTTAGGTATTTTAAATTTTTTGTCTCTTTCTCTCTCCTACCTCCGGCCTCTGATGAATACCATGTGATACCCAAAATACACAATGTGATACCCAAAATACATATAATGTGATACCCAAAATACACCAAGTAAACTTTGAGACCATTGTGATACCAACTGTGGTACTACTATGATACTTACGTTGTATAAATATGTATGTGTGTACAGTGTGCACATCATTTGTTGTATATATGCAGTGAGTGTGTGTGTGTGCGTGCAATATGTGTATGTGTGTTGCAGGTCTGCAGGTTGGGTTGGAGAAGAAGGTTGGGATGGAGATGAATACAGAAGTGGAGGGTTTTCCCAGATGGAGGGTGATCGATAAGGGTGTTTGATTGGAGTGTCGATGGAGATGGTGGTTAATGGCAGGGATGGGGAAGGGAGATAGGTAGTGAGGGGGTCACAGGGAGAAAAATGGGGCTAGCTGTAGGANCACATGGACAAAGATGGGGCTAGCTGTCAGGAATGCTCACAGGTGGGTATTTAGTGGTCGATCATCGGAAACGGCGCAGACAAGATAACAGGATGAGGTCACCGAATTGGTGGTGGGTGACGGGGAAGGCCACCGGATTTGGTCCATATGTGTCCGTCTGTGTGTGTGTGTATATGTATACATATATTAAAATAATTAAACTAATTAAAATAAATTGGAATATTAAACTAATTAAAGTAAATTGAATAATCAACACAATTTACTAATTTACCATTTGTTTTATTTTCGTAAATAAAATTAATTATCTAAAATAATTTGCTCGTATTGGACCTCACAGTTACCACAAACTATCTAGTTCTCATTTAATTAGGTTTCTATATATAGGGCTGTAAACGAACCAAACGAACACGAACAGAGGCTTGTTCATGTTCGTTCGTTTAACTTAACCGAACAAATGAACGAACATGAACGATAAACGAACGAAAATCTTTGTGTTCGTGTTCGTTCGTTTAGAAATCAGGTGTGTTCGTGTTCGTTTATGTTCGTTCGTTAACATACTAAACGAACGAACATAAACGAACGGACTAAACAAACATAAATAAATATTATTTGAATTCAAAGTAAATAAACAAAGGATTATATATTAAATTTAGTATATAAACGAAGATAAACGAACAAATATAAACGAACGAACGTTCACGAACATAAATAAACGAACGGGACTCTTATTCATGTTCGTTCATCTAACTAAACGAACAAAATTTTTTGTTCATGTCCGTTCATTTATTAAATAAACGAACATAAACGAACTTCCCGCCGAACGGTTCACGAACGGTTCGCTGAACGTTCGGTTTGTTTACAGCCCTACCTATATATATAGGGTTGGATTCACGTGAGACAACCAGGTTGTGAGAGTACTTTTTTACACTTGAAACTTCATAGCAAAAAGTTGTGAAGGTAAAAAATCTGAACTTTACAGCAAAAACACTGTGAAAGTTACATTTACAGTGTTTTGCTGTGAAATTTCAAGTGTAAAAAAGTGGTCTCACGGGTCTCATGAAAACATGTTGGTCTTACATGATCCCAAGTCTCTCTCTGTATATATATGTAATAATTAGGTAAAACGAATAGTAAATATATATATATATATATATATAGAGAGAGAGAGAGAGAGAGAGAGAGAAAGATGTGAGTTATTATGCAACCCTTTACATTTGTACAACCAATACAACTCAATCTTAACCTTCCATAAAAGTTTTGATTGTTTCCTAATATAAAGTATTGACCATAATTAATGAACCATAATCATCTTTCATAAATATTCAAAGGGCAAATTGCATGAAAAAGTAACGTACTTTAACTTGATTCCTATTTTGTGTAACGTACTTTCAAAACTTCCATTTTGGTACCTAAGATGTAAAGTTTTAAACATTTAAGTCCTCGAGTAACCCAGTGAAGACTAATTTTAGACTAAAATAAAGACTAATTTTAGATTTCAAAAAATTCACGTCACTGACTAGGTCAGCAAATAATACCGAGTTGGATACCACGTCACTCGCCACATCGGTATGATAATCGGTTAATACTTCAACCAGGTACTTAAATGTTTAAAATTTTATATCTTAAGTACCATAATGGAAGTTTTGAAAGTATGTTACCCAAAATAGGAATCAAGTTAAAATACGTTATTTTTTCATGCAATTTGCCCATAATCAAATCATAATAAATGAACTCTCATCATTTCCATAAATATTTCAATTGATTGGATTGCATTGGTTGTACAAATATGATGGGTTGCATTTGAAACGTCTTCTCTCTCTCTTTATATATATATATATATATATAGGATCGGGTTCACATGAGACCATGATGTTTTCATGAGATCCGTAAGACCATTTTTACACTTGAAACTTTACAATAAAACATTATAAAAATTCGAACCTTTAAAAAAAAACAGTGAAAGTTACCCAAATCTCTCTCTCTATACATATGTATATATTAATTTAATAGAGTAGTGGTGGGACCCTGTTTCCATTCAACACGAACATATACATAGTGTATTAATGTTGGCCGGCATTTTCCTTTTTGATTTATAGGAAAGAAAACGGCAAATGAAAGTAGGGTTAGTGATGCTCTTTGGACGGCGACTACTTATCTATAACATCAACAACTAACGACTCCTCCAAAACAAACACATTCTTTGGAAACTCACCCAAACATCATCCAACATTAACTGCCACCACAAACGTCAAAATAAAAATAA
This sequence comes from Cynara cardunculus var. scolymus, assembly GCF_001531365.2. Lineage (NCBI taxonomy): Eukaryota > Viridiplantae > Streptophyta > Magnoliopsida > Asterales > Asteraceae > Cynara > Cynara cardunculus. The sequence goes on along the minus strand of NC_037537.1, from coordinate 2,148,876 downwards.
TACTACTTTGTGTATCATATGTAAAATTGTTATAATAAGTTTATATAAACATTTTTTAACGTCTCAACAAGTTTCTTACAACAATTTGTATTCTTTTATAATGACATTATTTTGAAAACCAACTTATATAACACACGTGTCATGTAAAAAGATTTGTTCATCGAACACTTCTTATTAAAAATATCATAAAAAACTTGTTAAGGATGTTCAAAAACGTTATATAAACTTATTGTAACATTTTTACAAACAACATACCCAATGTCTACAAACACTCTGATATTGATGTTTTATATTGGGATTTGAGGAACGGTTTTGAATCTCTCTGTAAAAGAGACTTTGTAGCGGGTTTGGAGGTTCCATCATAGGTAGAGATTTGATGGTCTTAGTCCAACCGATACCGACAGACTTACATTGTTGGCAGTAGGGTTCAAATTTTCAAGTAATTTAGGTAAAAAAAAATTATAAATTTATGTCCTTAGTTCCCTTAGTCACTTACGACAGTTTCACCTACGTAATCTATTTCGACGAAACCCCCCACTTCCTCATTGTAGTCATTTCCTTACACGTTGATTGTGTTACCGCTAATTCTTGCAACCATGCTACAATAACAAACATTGATTGATGGTTTATTAAATCAACTCACCCGTCAATTTTAAATATGCTCCGACCAATTCATCTAAAAGGAAATTATATAAAGTAAACAGTTGTATGTATAATTTGTTACCCGGTTAAACCGATATGGTAATGAAAATAATCGAAATTTATCTTATGTGGTTAACCGAACCGTTTAACCCGTAAAACGAATGAAAACCGAAACCATTTTGGTTTAGATAAGTTATTCAGTTTCGCAAATTTTTATACTCTTAAGACGTTAAGGTGGTGTTTGAGATTGTTTATTTGAAACAACTTGTGCTTTTCTATAAAAACACTTATCAACTTATTATAAGTCAGAAGGGTTTAACTTCTTCAAAAACTCTTTATCCAAACACTCAAAAGTGCTTATTACCGGTGTCACACCTGAATAAGTCAATAAGTTGTTTTGTAAGCAATCTCAAACACCCCCTAAGCAACCTAAGTTGATGAATCCGTCACTGTTAACCCATGCGGGACTTCAACATCCTATAAACAAATGGGAGTAAGAAAACAACAAGAAAATTAAGGGAGAGCCCACACTCTCTTTGGCTTATATATATATACACATTCATGTCCATATCTATATCTATATCTATATCTATATCTATATCTATAGATTTATTCCCTTAATTACCATCACTAATCATATTCCCACCAAGTATCCATGGTGATCAAGATGCCATCTTCTGATGTTGCAGCAGATCATATGAGTTCGTCTGATTCCCTCTCCTTAACTGGCCTCGTATGCATTCAAGAGCAGCACTCCAAATCCAAACCAACTGCAACTCAACCACACCACCATAGAAAAACCACTAAAGTTTCCGAAAACGACATTAATTTCGAGTTCAGTTACTCTGCACAATCGCCCGTTGCGGTTAACCTGCACAAGAAATCTCAATCTAAAGATCTGTTCGACCTGAAACTGAATCATCTGCAGCCGCAAACACACGGAAACGTGACCATGAAAGACATTCTTGAGCCTCGCAGTAGTAGAAGCAGGAAATCGAGAAGTAAGAAGGAGGTACGAAACAGTGTATCGGCCAAGAAAACGAGCACCCAAGTGAGCAAGCATGGAAGTAAAGACCACAACAATGGAGGGTTTGCTCACAAAGTTATGCAGTCGATCACAACGCCATGTAGAAGTTGCAGTGCAGCTGAACCATCTGTAGCTGTTAATAGATCGAACATGGTGCAACACATTTAAAACTAGCTTTCACATATTTAGATTTGTGTGTGTTAATTAATTGCTCAGAAATCATAATTATATGCAGTTTACATCTTAAATTTAGCTCCTTGGTGAAAGTTGAAACGTGGGTTCTACTTTCAGATATTGAAGGAATGGATCATGGGAAACATGGCTATTGTTAGATAATGTCACTTGATAAGCACTTACCCATATAAGTGTTCGGTAAACGGCCCTGAATCATATCCACTGAAATCCGTTTGAAACGGTCCCGCCCTTAGGACCATACCAGGGGCATGCCCCTAGAACGTGTGATATCAAGACCAATGATAGTGTCAAATGTTGTCCTTAAAATATATGGATTAGCAAATTCATTTGTCCAAAAATCACTCTTTCGAGTAGATTCTCATATCATTCAAGTTGGTGTGTTCTTAGTAGCTCATTCCTGAGTCTACCACACATTTAATACTTTGATAAGCGACCAACTTGTCGAGAATAATCAATTTGAAAAACATAGATGACAAATTCCGTTGTTATTAACTCTTCCAAGTCTACTTCCCATATCATTCGAATTGATGTGCATTAGTGACTCATTCTCGAGTCTACATCGCTTTAACACTTTCAAATGATCAACTCGTCAAAAAGTGTTTTTGCCTTTATAAAACTTGAATGAAATAGTGTAACATTGTTATTGCGAAACAATGTCCAATTTCCTTCGATTTAAAATCTCACCATTTGTTTCACTGCATGAATTAAAAGAAATACTAGGATCAACTTGAATTGAAATACTAAATCAGATGTAAATTGATTAGAATGAATAACAAAAGTCTTATGAGCCTCTATTTATACAAGGATGGACGAGGAAAAGACAAAATCCAACTAGAAGATAAGGTTCCTAAAAGTTCTACAAAGGTACACTTTAGGCAATCATAACAAATACACAAGGTACCATCCTTTAGAATCCTCTTCAAGATCATTAGTCTTTGCCCAAATTTGTCTTTACGTATGCACAACAATTGGATCCAGAAAGCACATCCTAAAAAGTCGTACTACAAAGACCAATACTACTTGAATGCAACAACACAAAAATAGTAGGCATACATGTGTAAATTAACCATCCAGTGTTGTAAAAACATGTAAATCACTTAATTTAGCTACATGGTTAAAAAAATATAAAATAACATAACAAAAAGGACCAAAGGGCCTTTGGCCTAGCGGTATCGTAGTCTTTAGCCTCCTAGGAAGTCAGGGGTTCAAACATCACCAAATGTGAAGAGGGTGTGTGGGTTTATTTGACGTATATAAATATTATATACTTAGAAAAACATAACAAAAAGGACTCAAAGTTGGGATGAAAGGCAAATAAATTACCTAAAACTAAAGAAATATGCGTTTTATGTCTTGAGGAAACAATGCATATCATTATTGTTCACTATTACTTGGAGTTCTTGGACTTATTTAATAACGGTCTTACTATCTATCATTTTATACTCAACAAATTGGACGACCACAAATTTATTGGCCCAGACATCTTCTATTTTGTATTTTTTTTCTCCAGTGAGTCTCATAACTCTTTAGCCGTTTTTGTCACACAGTAGACATTATAAAGTGAATCAACAAGGCCATTAAGGACATAATTCCTGCATAAAAAGTCAGAGTGTTTCCAAGCATCGGTTACACTCAAAGCTTGAACACCTTCTTCTCCTTCAGCAATTTTAGGAGCCTCTTCAGTCAAGATTCGTGCAAGATTCAAGGTAGTCAAATAGAATAACATCTTTTATTGCCACCTTCTAAAGTGCAACCTAAAAAACTTTTCTGGTTTTTTTTCATGATTAATCAACAAGTTAATCGAAAGGGTTTCCTTGTGCAACAGGATGAGTTCGTGGAGGTCGGGAAGTCCCAATGGATTGGTAGTCATTCTACAAATCAAACACCAAACCGAACATTTAGAATAACAAATACCCAACTCAATCAGTTTAAAACTACACCAAAAAATAGTTTTGTAAAACTGTACACGAAATGTCTTGGTATAATCACATAAAATTTTGTTAAAAGCTGCAGAAAACATTAAAAAATATGTAGAAAACTAGATATTAAAACATAGTTTATATTTGTTTTCAAAAACAAATTTGTTTTAAACTTGTAAGAACAGTCCATAAGTTATACGAAAGAACTACAAAGAAACAAATTTTTTGTTAAGTAATGTGTTAAACACAGTGCCCTTAAAACAAATTTGTTCCACTATCAGACGTTTGTTTCCTAGGATACAACAGCAACAGCGGTTCTTCAAGACCGCTGATCGAACCGAGCTAGGCTCGGAGTTTACCTTGGCAGTAGGAAGTTCACAGCAGTAGTAGGGAGAAAAAAAAAAAGAAATCGTAGATTTTAGATACGTTTCCTGTTTGGTGGAGAGACGTATTTATATAGCAAGTTTTGTAACTGACATAAAATAATCAAATTCTTTATTTAAGCCGAAAATTAAAACCAAAAATTGATTCATGTTTTAATTATCAAATCAAAATCCAAAATCCAATTTTAATTCAAATAACTGCTACCATTAATTCATCAGTTACGAAAAGAAAAGATAGAAACTGTGTCTGAACTTTTTCTGGTTGACGAGTGGTGCATTCATGTCCGCGCGACGTGCGTTTGCACACAAGTTCAGTTAACATACTCCAATTTCGATTCACATTTGCACCCCTTACATGCATAAGAGAGAACCTTGGTGCTATAAGTCTTACAACCCATGAATTAGTTCTACTTATAAACATACTTTCTTTTCACTCATCCACCTGTGTAGAATGGATTAAATAGCCATTTGTTCAAACCGTAACCGGATTTCTTCTACAATCGTGTGAATCACTTTCCAAATTCGACATTTCGACCATATATGTCTGGTATCACGAAATCCGAATTGGAATAATTGTAAAAGCAACAATCTTGATTTTGGCAGAAATCAAGATCAAAACCAGAGAGAATATCAAGTATGTCCAAACTTTCATGTGTCTCCCAAAAACTGACCATCCGAAAAATAAATCTCAAAACGGGAGTTACCAAGTTATAGAATTCACAATCATGCCACAGAAAATTCAAGAATTTTCCATTATACCCCGTTTTGCGTTCAGGGGGCGTTGCCCCCTAAAYATTACCGGGACCGACTTAGACTAATACAAGTGTGCACTCCACACTCTCCATACTTGTTTTAGAACAAAGTTCAATCCCCTTGAAACACACGTATAAAATCCATTACACTAAATGTAACCGGTGACACTAAAATCACCAACACCATTTACCCTCTTTAAAATCCATTCAAGTACCATATTTTGTTGATTAATTTCTCATTCATACAAAGTCCGATTTAGATGTTTGATATACCAAAACGAAGGTATCACGGAGAAGAACACAAATCTATAATAATCTACACGATCTGAGATTATATAAATTCCGAAATTTGTATTCCAAAATGAGTAAAAACCCATTTTTGCCAACATCTATAGCACCACATTATGTCCTATCTTTAACAAACAATTTTAACAATTCATTGTATTTAGAAATTTGTTCTCTCTTCCAATTTGCAGTATCATGCTTTTCCTATTCAAATATAAATAACTATCGTATTACAAACAATAAACAGTACGGAATCGTTTATCAAATACTTATCTGATAAGCGTTTATCGGTAAAATTTAACACTATCATTTTACTTATTGGGTAAGGTTTTCATTCACCAAAAAGGTATTGTATGCAACAATTTACCTGTTAAGCGCTTACCGTTGTAAGAGTCGTCGCCCTCACTTACCGGGTAAGACTCTCGGTCCAAATAATCTTTTGTCATTGTCAACTATATACCACATGGTAATCATGCATATATATCTAAAATAAGTATATTATAATAGTAATTAATACCAGAGGGCCTTTGGCCTAGTGGTAAGTGAGTCGTTAGCTTCCTAAGAGATCAAGGGTTCAAACTTCACCAAAGGTAAGGAGGGTGTGTGAGTTTATTTGTCGTATATTAGACATATTAATTTTATTGTTTGGGTACACCAAGTTACCACATCATAATTTATTTGTAAATGAACTTCTAATTTGTTCTCCTCTCTCATCTATGTCTCTTGGAGCATGAACTTCTTCTTCTTGCGTTCAATAGCATTTTGTAATGACCGCTAGGAAAAAGGGGCATTAGCGACGGAAGTAATCCGTCGCTAATAAGCCATAGATTAGCGATGATAAGGCCACAAAACTTATTCCTTGAATTTCCATTTTAAAAAAAGAAAAAAAAAATACACGTGTTCGTCGGTAATTAATGATAGACACTTGTATTTTATTTATAAAAAAATAAAGAATAAAATACTCGTGTCCATCGCTAATTAGCGACGGACATGTGTATTTTATTAATTAGTGACAGACATGTGTATTTTATTTATAAAAAAATAAAATATACGTGTCCGTCCCTGATTAGAGACAAATAATTTGTTGTTGTTTTCAGTTATAGTATATATATGTATTTGTGATATGTATTTGTCAGTCCATGTTATATATGTGTGTGTACATGATCTATATGTGCGTTAGTTGCTAACCGCATATATGTAATCATGGACGGACCCAGCTATGTGGTATAGGTGGTACGTGCCACCGTATTATTTCTCTATTGAAGGGTAAAAAAATTAGAATTCGTGAATGGTGCAACCATATTAATTTGTTGTGTGCCACCGTATGTAATTTGAAACTACAATGAAAACAAGTTTTATTTGGTAGAGTTGGTTTGTAAGACTTATAGTCAAACGGTGTCACTATTTGAAATATTTTCCCTATATTTTTTTTCTTTTGGTCAAATGATGTCACAGTTTGAAAAAAAAAATAGGGTTCGTCCCTGTATGTAATACGAGTCACCACTAGACAAACCAAGTGAATTATTGTTACTCGTTGCATTCTTAATAAAAAAAAAAGTATGTCATCATGCATTGTCATGTGTCGGAGGATTAAATGTGTAAGAGTATGAGACGCAAATTAGAGGTGACTTGTGCAGATTCCACGGACAAGCAACCTTAAACTCTTCGTTCGAACGAACAAATTTACAAACCTAATTTTAGGAATTATAGGCAATATTTGTTGGTTTATTTCTAGAAGTAAGTCTGGAAACACACCTACAACTACATGTGTACCTTTCAACATGATGTGCTATCAATGAAGCAATGTATCCCTTTGTTTTTTAGTATGCACCACACACCTAAGGGTGTGCATCGGGCGAGTTCAGGTGGGAAAATCAAAAACCCGATTGAATTTCGGATATGAAAATCAAGCCCTAATTTTTGGATTTCGGGTTTCGGATTGCTTCGGGTTCAAGATGGTCGGGTTTCGGTTTTTAGTGTTCCACACCCGTTAGTATTGATTAGTTTTTGTTATTATTAATTGCTTAAGGTTTTGTTAATCTTAAAATCCTTGGGATTAGTCAGCTTGCATAGCGAGTTGGGTATCTGGGTTAATTAAAAAAAAAACCAATTGTCTTAGAAGATGTAGTGTACATATGAGAATAATCAACTCGCAAGTTCTAGCAGAAACCATATTATTTTGAAAAAAAATAGACTTAGTGTTGATGATGTTCATCAACAAACACAAAAGGAGATGTATAAGAGGGATTTACCATACAATGGACAACATCGAGAAGGAGGACAAGGGGGCGTCGAAGCTTGATGCATAGGCGAGATGGAAGATGGAGGGGCGCCGAAGATGGCAACACATGTGAGTCGAGGACAAAGGGGCAGAGTGGCAAGGTACATTAGATGCTATTTGTTACGATTGAAAAACGAGGGACTTGTGAACGATTTGCATTTTATGGATGACTTTGTATTTTTGCTAACTTTTATAACAATTATATTTTCGTTTCCTTCCCACATTTAATAAAAATTATCATTTATTTTATTTCCGATTTTCATTTCATGTTTCCTGGAAAATCTCATTATGTGTCTATGTATCAGACATAGAGGTTACTGTTTTTTGATGGAAAAACGTAGACATCAGTGTTATTTTAAGGAAAAACATAAGATTAGTGTTAGGGGTGGTTGAGATTGCTTATTTAAAGTGTTCATTAATTTATTCTGATATGGTACCTATAATAAAGATCTTTTTTTAGTGTTTGGATAAAAAAAAACTTATACCGGTAATAAGGAGTTTTTGATAAGTTACTTCATTCTGACTTAGGGGTTGTTTGTTTACCTTAGGGGCTGTTTGTTTGGCTCTTAATGGAGACATTAAGAGCCAACCTCTTAATTGGTCAGAGGTTGAGGTTGTTTGGCAAAAAAAAATGGCTCTTAATGGTTACTTTAACCCTCTTAACCATTTTGCATCTAGGGTTCCACTAAACCATTCAGATTTGTATTTTTCCAACTTTGTCCTCCATACTCTCTCTACCCACTGCTCCTTCCCACTCCCCTGTTCGTTGCCATTTTCCGTCACCGGCGACAACCGGCCAACAAACAGCCCCTATCTACTCTACTCTCTCTACTGTTCCTTTCCATTTTCCGTTGCCTTCATCGCCTTCACCAGAATCTCTCTATTTTGACCATCATCGTCTTCACCATCTCTGGATCTCTTGAACCCGTCGGTGACCTCCATCGTCTCCATCGCCGGCGAACTCCATCGTCTCCATCGCCGCTCGCATCAGGTATCTTCTGTTTTGACCTCCATTTCTTTAACAGTCCCTTAACAGCCCTTTTGGCACTCAAAACAATCAATATATGGCTAATTTACGTGATCAGATTGCTAATCAGTTAATGTTAAATCCGTCAAATTAAGAATTGTTCAAAAACTATTATGTTGGAATTTGATTGTTATGTTTTTGTTTGGACTAATATAAAATCTTGTTTTGAACATTGTTATAGCCCAGATCTGACAATAGAACAATTTTAACAAGGAAATTCAAGAGAAATTTGTAGAAGAAGAAGATGAAATAGAAATCGACGGTGCTTTCTTTATTGAATTGGAAATTACAAACTCTCAAGAACCCTAATCGACTCTCATAAGATGAATCTGAATCTATGTGTTTACAATGAATTCTCTATTTGCTCTCATACTTTTTTCTATACCTGAAACACTACTTATATAGGCAGAAATTCATGATAATCTGAATAAGATTAGCATTATCCAAAATAGGATTAGCCTTATCCAGAATAGGATTCTGAAGATAGTCGTCTTGAAGGACCAAAGGATAGACCAGAGGTTAGACAGACCAGAGAGGCTCTGGTCCTCCAGAGGCTCTGGTCAATACAACCAGAGGCTCTGGTCCTGCTTACAGAGGCTCTGGTGTCTCTTACAGAGGCTCTGGTTCTGGTGTCTCTTCACAGAGGCTCTGGTTCTTCTCACAGAGGCTCTGGTCGTCCATACTTGGTCGGTTTAGCACAGCGGCTGGTCTTCTTCTAGACTTAGACGTTTTGGCACAAAAGCATCTTCAGATGTTCCATCCTTAGCCCCGATTGCTTAATAAAACTTTTTAAGATAATTATTAGTATCAATTTGATGCTAACAAACATAATGTTACGTTTGTTTGGATTAATATAAAATTTGTAGTTATAATTGCAAAATAATTGTTTTATTCAGATATCTGCCAAACAGGTCTCTTTCGTTAAAATGGTAATTTGTTGTCATTCAGAGAACAGTTACCAAACAACATTATTTCATTCAGCACTTAATCATTCTGACCCTCTTAACTATTCTGACCACTTAACCATTCTGCACCAAACCATTCAGCAACTGACAGCCCCTTATAATAGTTTCATTAAGAGGCAACCTCTGAACCGTTAAGATGTGCACTTGCTTGACAAAAAATATATGTCTTTTAATGGTTCCAAACCCCTTTGAATGATTTTGCATCATGAATCTCCTTTAACCATTCAACACCCTAATTTCATTGTAAACAATTATCAAACAATTATATTTCATTTTACACTATATCATGAGAGTCTCTTAATCATTCTGCACCAAACCATTCATCAACTGTCAAACAACCCCTTATTAAATTATTCCGGTGTGATATTGATAATAAGAAGTTTTTAGGTAGTGTTTGGTACGCAGACTGGACAGGACGGTATGGGACAGGACTAATTGTCTGTCCTATGTTTGGTACAACTAGGTCAGAACAGAACAAAACTGTTAAAATGACCATATTACCCATAAATATTGTTCAATGTTATTTTGTATCATATAATGATTGTAAATGGCAACAAATCAACCAAAATATATTTTAATTACATAGTTTCTGTAATCAAGTTTAATACATTAAATATAAATCCAAAAAAATGACAAAAGGGTGTTGGTGAGCCAATCCAGCAATCACACTTAAATATTACCCATTTTGACATGTTATTCAACCCATCTTTTTTTAACATTCCAAGACCACATGTAAATAACATTTGTCATACCACAAATTCTAAGTAACATTTGTCACGACATCATCAAAAGTTTAACATTCCAAGACCACATGTCAAATGTACCAAACATATCACAAAACGACAATTGTTTTCATCATCTCCTAAAATATATCAAATGCACCAAAAACAATTGTTTTCATCATCTCCTAAGACATATTACTTGCCTTCATCGTAAATTGACTTCATAAATTCTATTTTCATATAATCATCCAAACTCTTCAAAAAACGAAATTGAGATGGTTTGTCCCCAAAGTACCTACCTATTTGAATGATTTCCATCACACCAAGCCCAAGTCATGTCAACTTTTCTATCAAGCCATCCATTTCGGGTGTAGAATCTGAAATGACCGAAACCAACTTTTTCATTTGGTTGATTGCTTCATGAATTTCATTCTTGGTTTCTTCCACTAGCTTAGATAACCCGATTGTCCTTTTTCTCTTTTTACTTGATTCTTCGCCTTCGCTTGGGGGAATGAAGGAAGGAGAAGTTGTATCTAAAGGAGTTGGAAAGGGAGGAACACCAAATTCAGTTGCAAAATCTTCATTGTCTTCCATATTCATATTCTCTAGTGCGTCTGTAGCTGATTCAACCATTTTCCCCGTTGCTCAATCTTTCCCGAACACCAACTTCAACCGCTCGTAAGCCGGGAATGACTTATTAGCCGTGCAATTTTTGTTGGGATGTTTCTACGACAAAAAACAAAGAAACAATTATTAAGAGAAGTAACAAAAAGTATTATACATAACCCATTACCGTTACTAATATCTAACCTTTAAATACTTATCCAAAATCTCGGGAGCTTCCACAGTCACGCATTGATTTGCGTCATTCCATCCAAATCCACTTGTATTCAACATATCATAAGCAGAATAATACTTATCTTTTAGCCGCTTAATCTTGTTTTGTACATGTTTCGACATGAGGCTAATACCGGGAATTTTTTCTCTCATCTTTGAAGCAACAGCCTCATATGTACCTGACCTAAAGCTTTCGTTGTCACCTCTACCCCCCCCCCCCCGGTTGATGACAATGTCTTGAAGAATTGTGATCAACAAGTCCTCCTCATCCGTTGTCCACCCATGATGATCAACCATTTTTTATAAATCTATAAAACAATACCAAATACCAAAACAAGATTTCATTATGAAGACAATACCAAAACAAGATTTCATTACGAAGACAATACCATATACAAAAACAAATATAATTCATTTACAAACAATACAAATATAATTCCATTACAAACAAGACAAATATAATTCCGTTACAAACACCAATTCATATCAATGTCAATTACGGTTTAACATCCAAGATTCCACATCTCTTCGGCTAAATCATCTCTCCACTGAGACCACTCGTCACTTGCCTCAACGACATCAATGGACTTTGATGGTAAAGAGTGGTCTTCCCCAATAGGCATATCTTCAATAGTGATTGTTGAATTTTCATGAGAATCAATGGTCATGTATGTTCTAATAAAATTTTGCAACAAAGCACACGCTAAAATCATTCACCCTTGATATCTTATTGGATAGAAAGAAGGACTTCGTAATATAGCCTAACGTTTCTTCATGATGCCAAAACAACTTTCGATAATTTTCTATTATGTGAGTGCTTCATATTAAAGTATTCCTCCTTATTAGTAGGTGCACGACTAGCATCTTACCATTCTCGTAAATGATACCTAGTGCCCCTATATGGTGCCAAAAAACCTTCACCATTAATATATTATGCATCCGCCAAATAGCAATTACCGGGTGTGACTTTAAATCCATTTTGTCTAGTAACTGCATCTCGTAGAACTCTAGAGTCGGTAGCTGAACCTTCCCAACCGGCTAAAGCGTAGACAAATTTTAGATCACGAGTGCACACACCTAATACATTGGTCGCATTATGTCCCTTTCTTGTTCAATATCTTGGTTTATCATGCTTTGGTACAGTTACTTCAATATAAGTTCCATCTATTGCTCCTAGACAATTAAATAGGTTTTAGCTAAAGGATAAATGTTATATTATGTATTGTATAAAGATTGTTATAATAAGTATCTTAAACCATTTTCCATCGTGAATCCGTACAACCATCTTCTATAGGAGTTGGTTTGACAAGCAACACGTCTTCCAAATGCAATATAGCACACAAAACTCGATGAACATATTAACTTGTTGTTTCCGCCAACCTATAGAACCTAACTTGGATAGTCTTATTCTTAATGTGGTGTGCTAATATGTTTATAAATATAACAACTTGCTCCTTGATTGTCATATTACCATCATCTATTAATCCACCACGAGTTTTAAGCAAATCACACAAAACTGCAAAAGCATTTATATCCATTCGCAACTCATTTATACAATTTACATCACTTTCTCGTGTAATACGTTGTATTTCTATTGATCTAATTTGAAGTCTAGTGAAAGTTCTTTGACCTAAAGTTTCTCTTTCACGATTTCTATTCTCCAGTTCAATTAACCAAAGTGTAAGGGAAAAAAATAAATGAGCATTTGAATGTAAATATTCCATAAGTTAACGAGTACATCCAAGTGATTTCGGTCCATCACTATAAAAAACATAAAACAAAGTAACAAACAATAGTCAGAACAATGACCCAAGATGCATTTTTCAGATGCATCTTTCAACAAACAATGACCCCATTATAGAATTATAAACCATTATAACTCTAGTACGCTTTTAATATAAAGCACTCTTATTAAAAAGATGTGTTCATGGCATGCTTGTACAAACGTTTGCCGGTGATATTAATAATATCAAAGCATTGTAGTGGCCAACATTGCATAGGTTAATTACAAGCCCCCTCCATTTCAACTAATATAAGAAAAAAGCTTGAATTTTGGGACAATTTCCAAGAATCTTTGATAAAGTTACCAGAAATTGCTTCCTGACATTCTAGACTACATGAAAACCCACAGGTGATAAACATGCACTGCAAGAGTAGAGAGAGGTTGGTGGCTAGTCTCTATATTGGTAAAAAAATCCATATTGATTTTGCAGTCCCCACAGTGTTTGATTGCAAAAATGTTCATGTTTGATTGCACTTGTTACTAGCCCACAAGTGCATGAACAGAAGCAATGCTGATTAGATTGGTTTTAGTGCTCTGTGTTCTGGTTTTGAATATTTTGGGGATGCAATCCTAACCTCATGCTTTCTTATCAATGGTTCTGAATATTAGTTTTATAATACGGTTCTAAATTTGAAACATAGTCCTTGTCGAAACAGAAATAAGTAATATACTTATTTCCATTTGTTAAAAAGCAAATGTATTTTAATACAAAAACATAGTCCCTGTCGATTGCAAGGTTAATTGCAAGAACTCAACTTGATTAGTACAAAGATAAGAGAATCATAGCAAATGATCAAGAAAACACCATTCATAAAGAAGGGAAATCAAAATACAAGACCGATATATGCAAAACCACATAACTCCATAACCAATTTTCAAGTTTTTGTTGAGATTCACTGGTTTTTGCAAGAACGCATACAAAGAAAACGGAAAATCGTATGCAGGCAAAGAAATGAGAGGGAGAAATGGAGAAACCGTACCGATTGCAAAGGAGAGGAGGCGATGGATCGAGGCCGGTGGAAGAAGACAGAGATCGAGCCGATGTGGAAGACGACGATGGAAGGAGGCAATGTGGAAGAAAGACGAGTACGTGATGAAGGAGGCTGCACAGATGGTGGTATAATTAGGTTTTCTATTGGAAGAAATAACAAGAGTAATATAGTCATTTTATATTCAGTCCTATGTTATTCCACCTTTTTTGGTGGAACAAAAAATATCAAGTTTTATCCTATGAAATTTTAAAATAGTCTCATCTTGTCGTATGTATTTTTTTGTACATGGCATGCCAAACATGAGACTATTTTTTTTGGTCTCGTCCCATATAGTCTGCATACCAAACACACCCTTAGGTGGCGTTTGGTTCATAGATTCTGGAGGAATCTGATGGAATTGGAATGTTGAATTCCATTGACCAAATTTCATTCTCTCGTTTGGTTTATTCTATTTCACGAAAGGAATCTTCAAAATCCTACAAATTCCACAAATAAAGAATTTAACATTTCTTAGCAACTACATGGTATTTTGATGGAATGAAATCTCTATCTTCATTATACCGAATATGCCCTTAACCTAATATACTTAAATCTCATAAAACTCAATATGACTATCGTCGACCACCACCACCAACTACCAACTACCACCGATATGAACCACCGCCGACCACCACCGATATGAACCACCGCCGACTACCATCGATCTGAACCACCGCCGACCACCATCGATCTGAACCACCACCGACCACCATCGATCTGAACCACCGCCGACCACCACCGATTTGAACCACCGCCGACCACCACCAACTACTACCGCCGATCTGAACCATCGTCGATCTGAGCCACCACTGATCTGATTCACCGACAATCTAAACCACCGTCGATAACCGCCATCTGAACCACCATGGACCACCGCCTATCTGAACCACCACCACCTACTACCACCGATCTGAACCATCGTCGACCACCAACCGATCTGAACCACCGTCGACCACCACCACCGACTACCATCATTGATCTATATCACTGCCAACTACCGACGACTACTATCGATCTGAATCACCGTCGAACACTGCCGACCACCACCGATTTGAACAACCACCGCCGCCACCGCCTACCACCGATCTGAACCACCACCACCGACTACCATCATCGATCTAATCACTGGCAACTACCGACGACTACCATCAATCTGAATCACCGTCGAACACCGCCGCCACTGCCTATCTGAACCATCGCAGACCACCTCCATCTGAACCACCGCGGACCACCATTGATCTGAATCACTGTGGACCACCACTATCTGAACCACTGTGGACCACCACCAATCTGAACCACCACGACTACCGTCGATTTAGTAACACCGTTTGACTTATGATTATATTTTTGGTTGTGTAATTTATATTTTTTTACATATTAAATAATTATTTTATTAAAGTAATTTTTAGTTTAAAGAAATTCAAATTTTCAAAAAAGGACATTTTGATCATTTACCAATATTTTATTTCAATTCTAAAGCTACATTATGTGAACCAAACATATATATTCCAATTCCTTAAAAGATTCCATTCCAATGTCTACCAACCAAACAGGTGGTCAAACCTGACAACATTACATTCCAATTCCTTCAAAGTCAAATTCCTTTAACAAATTCCATTCCATCCAAAAACATTCTGCAAACCAAACGCCACCTTAGTATTTAGATGGAAAAATAGAAAGAATTACTTGGTAGCTTATTAATTTTGGTATCGTTATAAGTTAATCCAAAATAAAAAGCTTCTATATAAAACCATTAACTAGATAAAAAAAACATTTGTTGTTTTAAGTAAGCATTCCCAAATTAGTTTTGTGAGGGGTAATTTTGGTATAAAGTGTACCCTGGAACCAAAACCCTCGCATCCAAAACCACGCACACTACTCCTCCGTCACTGTTTTTGGCGTTCCACTCTTCACATTTCTCCTCATTCACTCTCTGTTCTTTCAAGGATTAGGGTTTCGATCGCAAGCAATGGATGATGTATGCGAAGGGAAGGATTTCTCGTTCCCAAAACAAGAAGAGAAGATCTTACAATGGTGGACTGAAGTAAAAGCATTTGAAACCCAACTCGAGAAAACCAAAGGCCTGCCGGAATACATCTTCTACGATGGGCCACCGTTTGCCACTGGCCTACCTCACTACGGCCACATCCTCGCTGGAACTATCAAGGACATCGTCACGCGGTACCAGACAATGACGGGACACCACGTGACACGCCGTTTTGGATGGGATTGCCACGGGTTGCCGGTCGAGCATGAGATTGACACGAAACTCGGGATTAAGAGCAGAGAGGATGTGATTAAGATGGGGATTGACGTGTATAATGAGGAGTGTAGGAGTATTGTTACCAGGTATGTTGGGGAGTGGGAGAAGGTAATTACGAGGACGGGAAGGTGGATTGATTTTAAGAATGATTACAAAACCATGGATTTGAATTTCATGGAGAGTGTGTGGTGGGTGTTTTCTCAGCTACATAAGAAGGGCCTTGTTTACAGAGGGTTTAAGGTTGGTTCTTGATCAAATTGTCTTGTTGTTCCTTGCAAAATGACTTCCTTAATTCAGCATTTGGTGAATTATACGCTATCAACTTAATACCTCATGTCATATGTTGTACGAAACTAAAGCCACACTGACTTTGGATGTCAATCATGTCATATTGGTTGCCTGTGTAACATCATAATTTGCATGTGTATATATAGCTTTCGTGAATTTTGGTAATTCATTACATTTCATGGAAATTAGTTGCTCTCTTTTTTATTTGGTCTTGGTTTTTCTTGGCATGGCAAGAAGTACTTCTTGGTGGAGTAGAATTAGCAGCAAAAGAAGAAAGATAGAAAGTTCAAACATATTTTATTCTTGTGTCTTGACGGTATTTTCAAATGTGTAATGCCTTTTTTGTGGTGTTGCTATTGATTAACAGGTGATGCCGTACAGTACTGGCTGCAAGACTCCACTGTCCAATTTTGAGGCTAATTCAAACTACAAGGTTTGAAATGAAAGTTGTCATGTTCTTCAAAGTATTTTAAACCATCTTTGTTTTTGTATTTTCTATTTCTTATGATCGTTCTCTCTTTTTTTAACAGAGCTGGTTATTCACTATGTGATTATTGTTATGGGTTGGGATCCCATTTTAGTAAATCATGAACATTATCAACTCATTGGAGTTTTAGTAACTACTGTAAATGTACACAAACAATAAGAAGCACATATATTCAAAGAGGAAGGCATGCTTTTGTTTTGGTTAATCCAACAATAGGATTGTCTGACCCAAATGGTAGGACACTGCATATATGGTATTCTTGGGAGTCTGGCTTGCCTGTTTTTGAAGTATCAACATTTATATAATAAGCCTTTATCATATTGATAGTGTAATAGCATAGTCTTGTCCTTAGTCTTGTTTGATGATTGATATTGTTTTAAAGTACTTAAATAGCTAATCAACATTTCTTGGTTGATAAAAAAGGCATTATGAATTGACTGGAAAAAAGTGAGTATGCAGAGACTAATTGGAAGCAGAGGATAAATAAACGATGCAAGACCATTGCTGGAGTCATTGCGAAGAACCATGACAAGAGTCGAGAAGAGAACAAACTATAGAAACAAAAGATCATAGAAAAGAGAGGAGAGGAAAAGGGTGAATATTAAGTCGTGATTCAACAACTATGAGGTTGAGAAAGAAGGATAGGAACCCCCTCAAGAGTTGCCACCATGACACACATAAGAAAAGCTCTTGACAGACAGATTTGGTTAACATATAGCACATAACACATATTTATACATTTTTAAAGAACCAATTTGCTGTACAGCAATTCATAGAAGATTCCAACTTGTTATTAAGTTTTAATTTGCTTCACGAATCAGACTGCATTGGATGGTGGCATTTACGATTTTAGCAACACTCAGAACCTTATTTCTTGCCAAATTTCAGTTTGGTATTTTTCAAAAAATTTATTGGGGTCATTGTTGTGAAAGACATGCCCTTGCATTTGCCTAGGGCCCAGACTCATTGAGGGACAACTTTGGGGCCTCGCCTTGGTTGAGGCCTATTGGCTTCTATGAGGCTTACGTCTTGCGCTTTGCTTTTAAGGGAAAGGAGTGGGGCTCATGCCTGATTGAGGCCTATTGGCCTATTGGCTTCCATGAGACTCATGAGATTCATTGAAGTGAAAAGCAACTCACCTTTTTGAGGGTTTTACTTTTTTACTGCAATTTTTTGTCTTAGTCTTTTCTAGTTTAAGTGAAATTGCTTTCAATTAATATAGTTTTATAGTACACAAAAAGAAAAAGAACTCGTGAACGTTACCTATGGCCTTCTCTTTAACTCAAATGTGCCTCTTGGTCTTTTCACTTGTGCTTTGTCTCTTTGTTGCTGTACTCTAATGTTCTTTTGATGATCAAGTGTATGCACTTGAGGGTAACTGAAGTTGGCGGTTGATGTGTTGATGATGTCCATTGATTATTCTTTAATTCATGATAATCGATATTGAAGAGCACGTCAACTTGTGTCTCAAGCCTAGACCATGGAGTGGTCTTTGCACCTCAGCGTGGCTTGTGCCTGGAACAACACTTGACTTAGATTACATAGATCACTGGAACCATGAAATGTGTTCATTGTATATTGTACGCTGAAATCTCACTGAATATGCTGCTTGTGATGATTGTGTA
Organism: Cynara cardunculus var. scolymus; assembly: GCF_001531365.2. NCBI lineage: Eukaryota > Viridiplantae > Streptophyta > Magnoliopsida > Asterales > Asteraceae > Cynara > Cynara cardunculus. The sequence continues at coordinate 2,130,364 of NC_037537.1, read as the reverse complement.
TTATAATTCTGATCTGTTTTTACTCTACCAGGTCATATAAATCTATTTTGAGTATAGACTTGATTTTTTACCCTGATTCAACACAAGTTCTGAATATTGTTTAGTACTTCAAGTCTTGTAGTGCTACACTATTATGACAAATACAAGTTAATTTCCCTTTAGCCTTTTCTCATTAAACATACATTGCTTTTCAGTTTCTGTTATCACTTTGCTATGCATCATTTTTCATCTTTCAAGCAGGAAGTGCCTGATCCTGAAATAATGGTGACTTTTCCAATTCTTGATGATCAAGAGGGTGCTGCATTTGTTGCATGGACAACCACACCATGGACCCTCCCTAGTAATCTTGCACTTTGTGTTAACTCAAATTTAGTATATGTGAAGGTTAGTCCCACTATGCCTTAGTCAAAAAGTTGGAGTTCTATTTTGAAGTTACATGAACATTTAATGTTAAGTTTAAATGAAATCAGGTGAAGAGCAAGTCAAATGGAAAAATTTATGTTGTTGCTGAATCTCGACTATCCGAGCTTCCAGTAGAGAAAGCAAAAAAAGGAACACCTAATGGAGCTGTGGATGACAATTCACTTCCCAAGGCCAAGGGATCTACTGGTGGAAAAGCAAAAAGCTCTGTTGTTGCTTATGAAGTGTTGGATAAATTTTCAGGATCTTCACTTGTGGGTAAAAAGTGAGTGCTCTCTTCTTTATCATGTTTGTGCTGACTGTTGACTAATTCAATGACTACTTCTTTGTTTGGCATTTCCTCACTCTTGTAGCAAATTTGGATGAACGAAATAGAATGTTATTTAACAAATAAATGGATATGTTAGACTTGGTAACATGGGATAGTGCTCATAGCAGGAATGGCACAATAGAGCCTATATTTATCACCGATAATCTTAAAAAAGCAGTTAGCAATTTCATGATACCGTTGGAACCCGTTATTGAATTTAATGGGGTCTCGAACCATTGTAAGGTTCCTCTTCAAAGCTTATAGTACCCTGCCCAGTCATCAACAATTCTTCCTGGCTGCCTCAGTATTCTCTCTTCATGTCTGCACATCCAATATTTTGGGTCAGCTCTCAGAATCCAACCTTTCTTGGAGATGGTAGGTGCCTGCCCCTCACGCATACATGGTCTCTTCAAGGGGAGGGGAGAGGAAGAAGAAAGTTGAAGCCTTGAAGGCACAATGCAAATAATAGATAATCAGACGTATTTACATTTTAAAGTGTTAACATTGACTTGTGCATGGAATGAATCTGCATTCTCCAACAGTAACTGTTATGGTACATTGCTGTCTTTTAACTCTGATTTTGTACAAATACTCTGTAATTCTTTCATTTGACACACAGCTTTGCCCTTTCTTTGTATGTGTGGTTGAAGCACAGTACCCAACATCTCCTTTCTTTTGGTAACTATCCTTGTCTTTCATTTCGAGGGCTAATCTTACATCCATCATACTCAGTTCCTGCACCTTAAACCTTTGCAAAATATCTTGGCCATGTTGGCAAGTCCTTTTTTCTATTAAGGAATGTGGCAACTTGTGAAGTGCATACAACTAAGACTTGGCAACATTTGACCCTATTATGGAACCTTTTTTCGAGTATTGATCTTGAAGCTATTCTGATGCAATAGCTGGTGGTGTCACAATGTAGACCAAGATGCTATAATGGTCATATTTGACAGGAGCAAGCTATAAAACTGCTAGTTTAGGGAGTGTGTGGCTGTGTGCCAAAGATGGAGGAGGGGTTCCTTTTACAGGGTATTCCTAGGAGTACTTGGTGTTGAATGCCCCTTTTAAAATTTCTCCTTAAATGAGTTTGAGAAGGAATACTTTATGTTGCAGTTAACTAACTTGTTTCCTTATTTTATTGGTGAATGGCTTAAATCTTGTATTGCAGGTATGTGCCATTATTCGATTACTTTAAGGAATTCTCGGATATGGCGTTCAGAGTTGTTGCAGATGATTATGTAACTTCTGATAGTGGAACTGGAATTGTGCATTGTGCTCCAGCATTCGGTGAAGATGATTATCGTGTTTGTATTGAAAATCAAATAATCAATAAGGTGTGACAGCTGCCTAGTAGATATCTCCCTTTTATTAAGTTTTTTAATTGCAAGTGCTTTGTCGATTTTAGGAAGGGCACCTGCTTGTCTATTTCTGTTGAGAAGTATCCAGTTAACATTGTTTTCAATGCCATCACATTTTTATAGAAGCATGTGAATTACATATGAATTGTTCCATATATATTTTTAGAAATAACCAGATTTTATTCCTTCTTCTACATATAATTTCTTTTTGTGCGTTAATGCATCTAAAACTTCAGTATTGATTCTCCAGGGAGAAAATCTAGTTATGGCAGTTGATGACGATGGCTGCTTTACAGAGAGAATCACTGATTTCAGTGGTCGCTACGTCAAAGAGGCAGATAAGGATATTATTCAAGCAGTGAAGGCAAGAATAGTTGAATGTTTAGTGTGGAACTTAGTCTTTTACATGCACTTGTATGATTATATATGACACATATGCTTGGAATAATGATGGTCAATTGCTTTATCCTTCTCTCTGCAGAATTCAGTGCAGATTTTGAGCACCTTTTTTGACTTTTAGCCAACATATTACCATAAAAGTTATACTGCTCTCTATGAGTGTGTTCCCATTGTCCTTGTCTCTACTTATATCTCATTTTCTCAATGGTGCATCATCCCTTAACCATGCTAATTTTGTTTGCAAGTAGAAACATAGATCTGACCCTATGATTGGATAATTATCATGCCCCTCTGCAAAGTTCATGTAGAAATGTGTACCTTTCCCATTTATGCTATAAAATCCAGTAGATTATGCACATTATTTTCTAGTTCGGGCTTGGAAATTCTCCTTTACACTTGGACATGGTATGCCAGTGATTCAAATAATGGCTCCCTTCATCCCATAAAATGTTACAAAAAACTTTTTAGGCACACAACTTAAGCCTTTAGGAGCATCTTGGTCTGTTACAATATTTTTTGAAGCTTGAAGGATGTATTTGAAAAGAATTCTCAAATGGTTTCATAAGAAGGAAATGTTAAACTACGTACGAAACGGCTGAACAAAATAACCCATTACTTTATTAAGTTGATATGGAAACAAATTTCACAATTGAGAACTCTTTTTACTGCATGCATGTTTTCTAATTTTGTCCCTAGGATATCTTATAGTTTGACAGAAGGATGTTGGTTTCTTATGAACAGTGTAGTTGAAGAGGAAAGATATAAGGTTAGGAAACCTTGTCATCACAATTTCCTTGGGGATATGCAATGAATTACCTAAAGGGGTAAGAGTGTCGGTATTTATTATAGACTTGATCCGTCTTTAGGCTTGAATTTCTTTCTCCGAGTTAGAGGAGTTTTCTGAAGGTCTTCTTCAAGGGCCACTTGGTTCTAAAAAAGACTGTTATGCCAGGCTGAGTATAAGTAGGCAAATGGATGTTTCTGGGGGGAAATATACTAGATTGAGAGAGATCATAATTAAGAACTATTGTTGGTTTGATTAATTAACTATTGAGAGTAATTTGTAGGTGGCAACATATACCTAGCTACTTGGTTAGCATCAGTATCTAAGAAAGGCGAGCATCATTGGAATTTGGAAGTTACATCTTTGTAGAAATTAACTGGTCTCCAAATTTGGGTTATGCTTCCAATCGTGTTATGCCTGCTTATGTTTCAAATGAATGGAGTCAAGTGTCATTATGCATACGTTTGGCCCTGGCTCTTACCCTTTTTGGCTCTGGGTGCTTTTTACTTCTTCTAAGTGAGTGAGGTGTTCCCAAATGTTGGACTTTGTTATTCCTCACTCTCCATTTCTTCTCAAATTTGACGTTCGTGCAGGGACAGTTAGAAGCCTGAAGGTAGCCCTGGCTACCACCATGGTGTTTCTAGGAACTCTGTCAGGCACCCATGGAACTTACCAAATTTCAAGTTCCTCCCTGTACACGTTATCATACGTTCTTTTATTTGGTCCTATGTACATAAGAGTATAAAAATATGTTATACATAAATTTGATTGATGTTAATATGAAGGCAAGAAACGGCAACTGTAACCTTTTGCAAGTATTTCTTTGAATGAAAACATGAGTACTTTATTGGTCAAAAAAGAAAACACAAGTATTTTAAGCAACAGTTTCTTTTATGTCATCTAAACTGTGTGGTTTCATTTTTTTCTACATCCAATTATCAAGGTATTCAGTAAGCATGATCCATGATAGAATTGATTTTCTGTAGTTTGATATGGTAATTCATATATTTTCTATGTAGAAGCTTTGTTGCTTAATCTGCCTAGGTACCTTAAAAACTTAGAAAATGTATAGGGGTTATTGTATTATAGTTACTGAATGCAAATAACTTCTGGCATCCTATGTGCATGTTTCCTTTTCCCTCTCAATATGTTAATTGTTGTATACTTATTTTTTCTGGATGGTGCAGGAGAAAGGAAGGCTGGTCAAAACTGGAAGCTTTACGCATTCATATCCATTTTGCTGGAGATCTGATACCCCTCTCATCTACAGAGCAGTTCCCAGCTGGTACACATCTTATCTTTTAGTACTTGAGTGCTTAAGGAAATCATAGTGATTGAGTTCTGGGAGACCCAGTAAATTCAAAGCTGTTTTTTCATTGTTTGTCTTATGTTTAAAGGATACTTATGTAAGCATAATCTTGGACATGCCCACAATTACTGTCCTATTTTAACCTCTAGAGGATACCATATTTTATGCGTTAGGCTTCATTTCTTTCTCTGAATAATTAGTAGGGAAACAAGCCAACTACAGATTTAGAGATGTGCGCCAACACAAATACAGGAGGGACGGATGCTTTCTTGCTGATCTTGTACCTTCTGTATGTCTTTCATCACTGAGGGAACACTTTCCTTGTTATAACAGTTGTATACCTCCTACGGATTCATAAGGCTTGCACTTAATAGAGGAGGGCTGGCACATGATTGGTAGTTTTCATCAACTAGTTAAGAGAAGGATTATGTTATTCCCAACATGTCAACTCGTTATTCTCTTCTGTGCTTTTTCTTAAGGAAATAATAACCATTTTGGACTTTTTGTTGAATGAAGTCTCTGAAGCTGACAGGCATTTATGTAAATTAGGAAACAAAGAAGGTTCTTTCTTGATATACAACTTTATCTCAGTGGTTTAAGGATGTTTTCTCAAAAAAAAAAAAAAAGGTTCTGCAAAAGTAGAACAAGCCGATGCATACTATTGATATTCCATGTCTAGTTAGGTTTTCTATTCACAAGTTTATGCTTTCAAGCATATGATTGAACTGCCCAGAAAGGATTTGGGAAGAGGTTCATCACTTCTCATGCAGAGTGAGTACAATCAGATTCTAGTGATGGAAATGTGAAATCCTTATATTGTTTTTTACTTAAGAATCTTGAACTATAATTTTGTCTTACTTTTTGTCATCATACAGCTTTTTTTCTACCGTTATCATGATAGAATTCGTCTTAATTTTTTGTTATTTGGTGGGATAAAGTGCTATCATCATTAGTTTATTCTTGTTTCATGGCCAAGGTTTGTTGCAGTAGAGAAGTTGAAAGATCAATTGCTAGAGAACAATAATAAGACGAAATGGGTTCCTGCTTTTGTGAAGGTAAGACCTTTATGTGAATGTTGTTTGATTTTCATTCAAGTATTCAACAATTCATTTGTCTGATTTTGTTTACCTTTTCCATTGCTTTGCCGTGTCCTTGCTTATTTCCTAAATTATTCTTGTTATTGTCTTCTTTATATTTGTTTCCACTCCGATACAAATTGTCTTTTCTTCAGCGTGAGGGTTGGTAGAACAGTCTAATCATTGTTGCCATAATTGAAGTTACTATACTTAGAAAATTTAGCTTTATACTAGCTACTGTAACATCCATACCTGAAGCAGTAGATCTGCACCAAGGGGGAGTCATGGATTTGATATTTGGAGAAAAGGCTGGAAGTTTTGAAGAACAGTGGATCTGCTTGGCTATGAATAGCACAAACTAATATTTATGTTATCTTAAAACACATTATTAGAGATGGCAAAAAAGTTTGTTTGGTTGAACAAAATCTGGTTTAAGAATATAGGCCAGGCTTTCTTCAGAAGTCTTTGGTTCATTGTTTGCGTAGCTTCCATTTGTCTTCCCCTTGTTTTTCTTTGACAGAATCAACAAATGTTTCACACTTGTTCCCTTCTCACATTTTGTCTTCTGTGCTTTCCAGAGGGAAAATTCCCATCACATGCATTTCTTTGACTTCATATTTACGTGATGTATATGTGTTACTTTGCCTTGTAGGTCTTCAATGCTATCTTACCGAAAACTATTAATATAATAATAGGAGCAACTAAGCATAACTTTTAGTTAATCTAAAACCCGTACAGCCGTTGAATCTTTTGGCTAATTACTAATTATTTATTTTTGCTTTTCTGTATGATAATGCAGGAAAAGCGCTTTCACAATTGGTTGGAAAATGCTAGAGACTGGGCCATTAGTAGAAGTAGGTTTTGGGGCACTCCACTTCCTATATGGATCAGTGAGGATGGTGAGGAGATTGAAGTTATGGGTTCCATCGAAGAACTTGAAAGGCGTTCGGGAATGAAGGTTTGTTCTTTGCCTTTGTTTTCTGGTAAACTTTTTGTTGGTTGCCACCTGCAATGGAAAGATATTGCTATCACATATTAATGACAAACAAGAAGCAGTTCCTCGAGGCAAATAGTTACTTCAGTTCAAACATTTCGAGCTTTGCAAGTAATCATAATTGCATGAACTTGCTCAGTCTACTTCGGATAAAGAACTTGTCTCCATTCCTGTAAAAAGGTGCACTTTAATTGAGAGCTCAGATAAATGAAATCTAGAGTCTGCCTTAAATATGTGAATATGCTTGCTTTTTTTTCACTCTTACATTCATAGTAAATTCAGTCGCTTGAGCCATTTTCAAAGATATTTGATCATCGTATAGTTGTTTGAACCAAAAGTCTAGAAGTGTGTTGTGTGGATATTAGAACATGCTCACATGTATCAAACACATAAAAAGTATTATCTAGTGACAACTCTGCATTGGTGATTGTCTATATCTGCCTTTTGCAATGCATCTATCTTTTGGATTGTCCAAACAAAGAAGGTATGCTTCATGATTGGCTTTATGTGTGGCTATAATATGAGATAGTAATATCCTAACTTGCTGGTTTATAGTGGTTGATACTTACTGATTACTCTCTCCTTCTCATAGGTCACTGACTTACATCGCCACAAAATTGATCACATCACACTTCCTGACAAGCGTGGTCCAAAGTTCGGTGTGCTTCGGCGTGTAGAGGATGTAAGAAAATCATATTTGCCTTTTCATTCTTGGATTAATTATAAGGAGCTTTTGCATATCTAATTAATTTTTGTGAGAAATATTTTGGTAGTAAATTAGATATCCTGTAAACTCTTTTTTCCTTGGCAGCCATTTTGTTTTGTTACAAACATCACTTGTATTTTTTTGATAGAGGGATTTCTATCTTTTCACCTTATTTTTTTTAATCTAGAATATCAAAAGTTGGCTTGGGTATTCTCGATTAAGATCCATCTCACTCAAATACGTAACTTGAACTTCAGTTATTGTCTTGATTGATCACAAATTTGTTGCATCATTTCAGGTATTTGACTGCTGGTTTGAAAGTGGGTCCATGCCTTATGCATATATCCACTACCCGTTTGAAAATGCTGAACTTTTTGAAAACAACTTTCCTGGGCATTTTGTTGCTGAGGGATTGGATCAAACTCGTGGATGGTTTGTTTTTCTTCCCTCCTTTCATCTAATGCAACTGGGAGTTAAATTTGTTTTTTTGCCATTGTTCTCATCACTATTTAGTTATTATATATGATAGTATGGGTACTTGTCTAGCTGCTCTGGCTCCTTCAAGTTCATTGCACTGTTATTCACCACACAAGTATTTTGAAATGAGTTGCTACACAATACTTGAATCTCAAATATGCACTGTGATATGGTCGAATCTGTTATTGTCTTTAGCACTATGTTGGCCCAATACCAAATTCAACGACCCAGTAACCGATTTGGAAATAGAGGTTTTCCAAATTGTTAGGGTTTTTGTATAGGAGAACAGTGAATTACTTTGATATATAATATGATCCTTGCTAACTATTTACATGTGTTCCACATGAATCAGGCAGCTGTCTCAGACTTGTTGTATTTACAGATTTAATGTGATCATCGAGAAACTATCTGTTGTACAATGCATAATGGATAAAGGAAATAGAAAGAAGATGGTTCACAAAAAGTTAACACATTTTACTATTTTGGAACAGATAGAAAACAAAAACTAAGTAGAATTTCTTGTAGGAAAGATCAATTTCATGGTGCCTCCATCAAATAGAATGCCTCAATCTTTCAGAACTCTTTTCAACAAAAAGAAAGCTCATATCTAAACTTCTTTCTACTGGTTTCTGATTTTGGTAGTCTTACTCCAGCACTGTTCAAACTTTTCTGGTGGAATGTGATTTTGATGGCAGAATTATCTTCCCAAGACATTCCTTTTTTCCTGCGTCTGTTCTATAATCAAAATGTATACTTGTTCGTGGTACAGGTTTTACACTCTTATGGTCCTTTCTACAGCATTATTTGAGAAACCTGCATTTAGGAATCTCATATGCAATGGGCTTGTGCTGGCTGAGGATGGTAAAAAGATGAGTAAAAGGTTGAAGAACTATCCTTCTCCTATGGAAGTCATTGATGATTATGGCGCTGTAAGTGCTTCAAGTATCCTCTTGGGCTAGTTGAACAAACATATAATCATTATCCTCCTTTGGCAGAATTTGTGACATAGAATTAGTTGTTTTTATCTTTTCAAAATTTTGATCTGACTATATTGTCATCAATATGATTACAGGATGCACTGCGATTATACATTATAAATTCTCCAGTAGTTCGTGCAGAACCTTTACGGTTCAAAAAGGATGGAGTCTATGGTGTTGTGAGTAATCCTTAATCATAAGCACTCAGTAGCTGTGCTTGAATTTTACACTGGTTTAAACTATTAGCCACATTTTTGACTTCTGGGAAAATCGATCATATTCACAATTGATATGAATTTGCTGAATAACAACATTTTTAATGAGTTCAGTCAGCAAAGTCGTTTCGGCACCAAACACATTTTATAACTTCTTTAAGTGGCAAAATGGGGTTTCAATTATGGGAAGGGGGAGTATATCATTTTCTGTAATATCTCTTGCAACATTCCGCCTTTCCTACTTTTTGCTGATCTAAAAGCTGATTTTCTGTGCAGGTTAAAGATGTATTTTTACCATGGTACAATGCATATAGGTTTCTAGTTCAAAATGCAAAAAGACTTGAGGTGGAAGGGCTTGCACCGTTTGTTCCCCTAGATCAAGCCACCCTTTGTAACTCACCTAATGTGCTTGATCAGTGGATCAACTCAGCCACTCAGAGTCTGGTTCATTTTGTTCGTCAAGAAATGGATGCCTATCGACTCTATACGGTAAGTTGGTTATCTGTTTGTAAATACACACACAGATACGTACATATCCATATAGTGCATACACACATACACGTATATGATATACACACACCATATCTATATTTAGAGTCCCCTTTTGAGAATCAGTACAAACCAATCCCAACCCTCCATCTAGTCTAATGAATATCTTGATCCATAAGTATTTCGATTGTTTCCTAATCTCAAACGTTGATGAACTCTGATCTTCTTTAAATATCCATATCATAATAAATGAACCCTTGTCATTTCCATAAATATCTCAATTGATTTTGTATTAATTAGGTGGTTTGCAAAAGAAGGAATATATATGTATATATGTGTGTGTGTGTGTGTGTACATTCATAAACACATTTATGCATCTCAATATGTATGAATATATATGTATACTCATCTATACACACATGTATATAAGTATGTATATGTTATATGTGCAAACATACATAAATACATGTGTGTATACACACACTTTTGCTACTTTTTTCACTTGTCTTTTGCTCACCTGCGTCTTTTAAAATTTCAATTGCAAGTCKGGTTTCTTTATGGAAACAGCTTCTCTATCCCTTTCAGATAGAGGAAAGATCTGCTTACATTCTTCCCGCTAGACCTTATCTTCTGAAGTTCTACTCTTTACAAGTGCTTTAACAATAAAAGATAGACATGTTTATAACAAGGCGAGAAACATATTTTCAAGTGAGAGGGGGATGCATAGAGATCCTCTTTAACTAAATCCCCATAACGCTAAAGCCTACAATAGAGCAATCTGGTAAGTAACAATTATTACATTTTCCATGCTGCTTGTGAAGATGAGTAAAGATTTATAAGCTGTGAGGCTTGTGCTAGATTAAATAACGGCTGTAGTAGCCTGTATCTGTTTTCATTTTTGTGGCTGTTTCTGTTCCAATGTATGGTGTGAGGGATATCTGTCGTATAGCATTGTGTCTTTATTGGTGCTTAATCTCCCAGATGAATACTTATCTCTAAATTTATTTGCAGGTGGTTCCTTATCTTTTGAAGTTCATTGACAATTTAACTAATATATATGTACGTTTCAATCGGAAAAGATTGAAAGGCCGCACTGGAGAAGAGGACTGCAGGACGGCGCTTTCAACTCTGTACCATGTATGGTTTTGATTTATTTGTTGAAATGCCCGTACAATCATCATACATTGTTCTGCTATCCTGAAATTCTTGCTTTTATTTTGTTCTATACTTTCACATGATGGTTTGCTTTGATTGGGTTTCATGATGGCATTAAACTTGTGCTTTTTATCTCATTAGATGCTTTCTGAATGCCATTGCCTTTTTCTTCCAGTGTTAAATATGGGTAGAAGTAGATGTAGCGAGTGATGGTCTAAACACTTGTTAGATAGTAATTAACTTTTGTGGTTATTAATTCTCGTGGAAACACTACCACTTAATCATTTGTATAGCATATATAATTGTAGAAAGCACAACACATCTTTTAGGGTGGTGTAACTAAGACATGATTAATTTGGTCACAGTGCAATTGTAGCAATTGGATGTCAGAAAATTGAAAACGATGAAATTTCCTAAAATTTATGATGTTCAGAACACTTGTAATTAATTATGTTTCTCTGACTGGGCTGTAGGTACTGTTAACTTCTTGTAAAGCAATGACTCCATTCACACCATTCTTCACCGAGGTTCTTTATCAAAACTTGCGAAAAATATCCAGTGGATCAGAAGAAAGTATTCACTTTTGCAGTTTTCCTGAAGTACAAGGGAAGGTACTACTTGGTTGGTTGCTAGGACACAACTTATATTCTTGTTCTTCCCATCTCGTAAAATATCTGATGATCAATGATGTTTTCAGAGGGGAGACCGTATTGAACAAAGTGTTAATAGAATGACGACAATTATTGATCTTGCACGTAATATTCGTGAGCGCCACAACAAACCTCTCAAAACTCCACTCAGGTAATGCTTAGAGCATCTCTCTTGCTGCCTTGTATAATGGTGCTTTACATAATAGTCTGCTGGTTTATTGTCCTTTTGTTTGTAATTGAGTTTGAATTACATGATTACAGTGAGATGATTGTTGTACATCCAGATGCCGAGTTCTTAGATGACATTGCCGGCAAACTAAAAGAGGTCAGTAGTGATGATTCTTTTTCTTTTATATATGAAATGATGATGGATTAAAGATAATTACATTTTTGGGTGCATGACATATTTAAAATGGCATGCACTAAGCTATGGCTGTTCATTCATGAGTTTTCTGGGTGATACTGGTATGTGCATTTGGTGAAGTTTGAATAATATGGTTTTGGCAAACAACTTACATTCACATGATATTCTGCACCTTTCTATAAGCTGTTATTTTGGTGGACTCACAAAAATTCCAATTCAGCTTTTAATTGTATTATAAAAAATTTACAGTTCAATTTATGAATAAGCAAACTTTCGTAATATCTTAGTTAGATTGCATGAATAGAACAGGATTTTTTTTCCTTGCGTAATTGGTAATGCATTGCTGATATCTCCTACAAGAAGTTTCATGACTTGGTGATGATGCAAGTAATAATATTTTGTAGTTTAGTCTGCATCAGTAGCCTGAAAGGCAGAAACATGGCTAGTTTTATAGTATTTGTTAAGGTGTCCTCAGTATTGTATTAATGGGAGTCTATAATGAATTCTATTCAATGTGATCTCAAGTCAAAAGTTACAAACTGTGATCAATGCCTCATTGTATTAATGGGAGTCTAAGGTGTTTGTAGGTTTGTTTGTGAAACATGCTTCACTGATATTTACTACCATTTTTACTTTTAGGTTGCAATTTTATTTATTGTGATTATTTGGCTGAATTTGCATACAGTATGTGTTAGAGGAGCTCAATGTCAGATCTGTTGTGCCATGCAATGATCCTTTGATGTATGCTTCCTTGCGTGCTGAACCTGATTTCAGGTACTTTTAAGCTCTTCTATTTCATCTTTATTTATTTATTTCTGTAGTCTTCCCCATTCCCTTTTCTTTGTGCATTGTTTCACCTTCTTTGTGCTTATGTTTGAAGCAGGGTGCTTCAATTTTTTTATTGAACTCCCGAATTAGGTCTTTGGGGATGTGCATTGCATGGGGTGTTAACCATTTCCTGGAATTGTTGACCAAGCATTCACGGGGATACAATAGACGTCTCGGTCTTTCTTTTTTACCAAAAAGAGTTAAAATTTACCAGACTGTCAAAATTAGAAATGAAGACCGACTCAAGTTTATGATTGAAAAACATGACTACATTATTATAGGTTGTTACTTTTTTGACAGTCTGGACTAATATGGATATACCACATAAAAACAACACCACGATAAGACTTGGGTATTTATCTTGCATATTTTAAAAGCTCCAAATGCCAGTAGGTGCTTATGGATTGTTGTTAATGTTGTGTAGTGTGTTGGGTAAAAGACTGGGCAAATCAATGAGAGTAGTTGCAGAGGCAGTGAAGGGAATGTCACAAGAAGACATTTTATCTTTTGAAAAAGCAGGGGAAATTACTATTGCTACTCACTGTTTGAAGCTGACTGATATCAAGGTTCTATTTTCTTATTGTCTCCCTCAATAAATACCATCATGTATAATCATGATTTATTATAACATTTGCCTAGATGTCCATAAGATCAACTTTGATTTTTAAAATGGAAGCAAATTGTTGGCATTGTAGATTATCCGTGGATTTAAACTCCCTGATGGTGTGACAGAAGAGCAAATGGATGCAGCTGGTGATGGTGAGGAATTTCTGTTTAAATAATTAATTAATGATCAATAACATTCTCATGTAACAAACATGACTTTTTAGGTGATGTTTTGGTTATACTGGACTTGCGCCCTGATGAGTCATTGTTCCAAGCCGGTTTTGCACGTGAGGTATTATTTAAATAATACCACTTTGTTTCCTTTTCAAGATGACCCATAAAAATTATAATATTTCCTTTTTAGTTAATTTAATTGAAAATTATTTACTTCCCCATTCTCCTATCTTTTCATTATTGAATGGTATATTAGGCATTTGGTTAATAATAATCAAGCATCTTTCTTAAAATTAGTTTATTCTTATAAATACTATTGTTGTAGGTTGTTAACAGAATCCAAAAGTTACGGAAGAAGTCTGCATTGGAACCAACCGACATGGTTGAGGTCTACTTCAAATCATTGGATAAAGACACATCTGCCTCTGCCCAAATGTTAAAATCCCAGGTAATTTCCCCTTGTGATAAAATTATTACAAGTTGGATTTTATCACTTAGGAATATTAATAAAATCGTCTTATTTTGTTTGTTTTGGCAGGAAACATACATCAAAGAGGCGTTAGGCTCTCCTTTACTCGACTTTAGCATGATTCCAAAACATGCTGTAAGATTTCCGTTTTTGCTAGTGAATTTTGCAAGTTTTTGTTTGTCGTATACTGATAGTAGTAAATTTGCTGCAGGTGATCATTGCTGAGGAGACGTTCCACAACATCTCAAATTGCAACTTTAAGATAACGCTGTCAAGAGCAGCATTAGCGTTTAACGAAAAGGCAATCCTTGAAGACTTGTATTCAGGTCAACTTTGCTCCTTTCTATCTTTCTTTTCATGCATATTTGTTGGTTATGGAAAATTAAGATTTGTTTTCGGCAGCAGGGAATACAAAATATGCACAAGGGTTGCAGATATATTTGTTGTCTAGGGACCACGCCAATCTCAAATCAGAATTTCAACTGGGAAACGGGAAGGTTTGTGTAAAAGAAAAAAGAAAAAAGAAAAAGAGTAAACTATGTTTCTTGTCCCTATGATTTGTTGAAATTGCTACTTTGTCCCTGTGCTTTTTAAATTATGGTTTTGGTTCCTATGGTTTACAATTCATTGCTATTTTTGTTCCTCATACTTGGCGGCAAAATCATAGACTGAGTTGGCCCCAGGATTAAAAACAGCATTGAATTGCAAACCACAGGGACTATAAACCGTAATTTCGAAATCACATGAACAAAAGTCGCAACCGTTCAACAGAACACGGAATGAAATCGTAGTTTACTCTAAAAAAGTACACGCTTTTCTTTTGTTACCGTCTCTGAATCAAGAAGTGATGAATGAGTTTGTGCAGATTAAAGTGGATTGCATCGAAAATCAGCCAGCTGTAGATGTGGTGTTGGGAGAACACGTTTTTTTGACAGTTGGGGATTATCTTGCAAGCACGAAAGCTTTGTGATAACGGATTTTTGACCAGAATATGAAAAGAAAGAACGATTACAGCATACAGTTACAAGGTTGCCAAATAATTGTTATATTTGTTGAAATTAAAAAACAAGATGAGAGAGGACTGCATATGTTTTCGGAAGGAAAGGAGATAAGTGGTGTTATTTTGAGTTTGAAGGCATTGTAGACTATTTATAGTAGTAGTAAGATGTGTGTTTTTGCACCTTTGGTTCTGTTTAGTTGCAAGTATTATACAAAGCTGTCTGTAACATGAAGATGGACGAATTTCTGAAGTGATCGGTTTTCGGATTGGTTACAACCAGGCCCTTCTTTTGGTCTTAACCGATCTCCTAGAGAGATTACAGTTACTGACAGATTACTCGACTGTCTGTCAAACAAAGTGGTTAGCAAACAGTCCACGGCATAAAAAGAAGAGGTGTGGGTGGAAGCATCACCTAAGTTCGGCAGACAATCGAGTTTAGTGGGCATTCGATATCCGAGTGTAGTGAATACTCTGTTTGTGAGAGGTCATTCTATCCCAAGAAGCAATCTCTCACAGTAAAGTGTGTAATGTCCTTTAGAAAGTAACCAATATGCCAACCTATGGATTTGCTATCAGTGCATACTGTTGAACCTGAATGAGTGAGAAACAAACAAGTAATTGTAAGGGGGAATAGAAATCGTAAAAATAGACATAAACTGACATATTACTAATCTACCCTCGTTTATTTATTATCCATAATAAGGTATTTGTTTTAATGGTCATCATCGTTTATTGCCTATTGTTGCCACCCCCACCAACAGCCATGGATAGCCACTGACGACCACCTCCACCATCTCTACAACCACTGTTGGCCACCTGTTGTCATCACCACCACTGTTGGCTACCTCCACATAATCACAATCACCACAATTGGCTACCATGACCGCCGTCCACCACATCGGCTATAACCATCTCCTCCACCATTGCCGGCTGCCAACACCACTACTCTCCACCATCTTCACGTACTTCATGATCACTGTCATTCACCAACCATGACTGCCTCTATCTCCACCTCCACCTTAACACTGTCATTCACCTCTGTCTTTGCCACTATCGCCACCTCCACTTCCACCATCATATCCATCAACACCACTTCTACCTCAACCACCACCAACTCCTTTGATTGCCCGTGTTGGCACATTGTCGCCGCAACCTTCACCCCACCATCGGGATCTTTCAAACCGAATAAAACATATATGAATCGCTTTTTTTAATACCATCAATTTGATATAAATTCTTCATTTAAATTTGATACAATTATATATGTAAATAGTTATGTATATGAAAATTGTGTATGTTTATAAATTAAATTATTTAAGTATTTATTTGATTTGTATAATTTATGACTATTATATGCGATATAACAATTCCACTTTCTTCCATTTACATTGTAATATACTCTATCAATTAGTTTTCATTAAACAGTTCTTTTTATAAATATGATTATTTTATCAGCTACCGATTAGATTATCAACTGATAGGTCAAACTAGTTAAAAAAATAAAAATAGCCTTAAATATTTCAATACGACTTTATGAATCTGTGTTTTTTTTAGATCCTCATATTTTTATAATAATATTTAATACATTAATCTATACTGTGTTGTAACGCATATTTCTTAAAATTTAAGATTACAAGTAAATTATGCGTAAGTACAACTTACTAAAGCTTCATTTTTGAATTCGTATAATTAACTGCAGATAAACATAATCAAATACAAGATAAACATCTCATTTTAAATATAAAAAATCTAAAATATAATTAGAATAATCATTGAGTTCTAACAGAATCATTATCTTTATAAAAAATTTATTGTTAAGCCAAAAATAAATTACTTCACTATTTGACTTAAATTAAATTATAATAAAAATTGAATTAAATAAATTGTACAAAAAACGAGAACTTTTAAATAGTTAGTTTGATAATAATATCAATATATTTTTTCAAATTTTTATGATGTCTTCAAATTTATTTTTATTCAAAAGTAAAAACATTATCTTCATCAAAACCATATAAACCGTATTATATCACCAGAGACAAAAATTAAAACGAAACATTAAAATGAAGATGTATCCCGCTGCATTGTGCGGGTACCCTTCTAGTTATTTATAAAAGCATTGATGGATTAACAAAGATAGAGGCGGATCCAGAATTTTTTTCAAACAAGGGATAAAACAAATAGCATTATACAAAATAAAATAAAATATTAATTATAAATATTACAGTTTCATTAAAAATAACATACAAGTGGTATCGTTTTTTCCCCCTGCAACTGTAACCAAAAACTTAGAAAATTCAAAGGGATTCAAGTCAACGACTTAGTATCTAATTCGAACGAAACTAGATTAAGACTGGTGTTACTATAACTCTCACCGAAAACCGTTATCTCCAACGATATGAAAATGTCACAAATATTTAAGTCCTTCATGAGTCTCGAATTAGCACTTGACTTTGGTCAAGTTTCGCTAACATTGCTTCCCACGAGGACCAGATGCACATGTCGATAAGAAAAGGTGTTTGGCTTAAAGCTTAGTGAATTCAAACAATTTTTATCGTATTTATAAGACAATAAAACAAAAAGACTGCTTATTAAATCATAAGTTTTCAAAAGAAACGTTTTTATCATAAAACTGACATCTTTCCAAAACCCAATATTTTCGTGTTGAAAACTCAATAACCCAAACACCCATTTCAATAAGAAACCAAAACCCGATACTCACCTATATTATGAATAAAACTTGGTATTCAATTATCAGAAACATGGATAAAACTCAAGTATTTAAAGCAACAAAATATGAATAATATACGACATCCCAAACATCAGATCACGGGTACATTCCATATCAAAAACTACACCGATAACATGCATAATATCATATCCAAAACATATATTTTGATGTCGAGGGAGACCCGATTCCATTGAACGTGACAAAACACAAAAGTAAGTCACATATCATTGTTAATGAGCCCAACTACGGATCAATGGCCATCAAGTTCAAACACCCACAGTCTATACCTTGCTTGAGACCCCCGATGATCCTAAATATGTTCGTTCACTAGAAAAAACACCATATGGTCATGGTCGATGTTCAACTTCATGATCACGCACTGCAATACCCCCCGATGACCCAATGCCTATTTCTAACTACAATACGGGAATTACCATCCCGTTTTAAACCACCAAACCGACTCAACAAACTACACCGTATGGTCAATGATAGGTGTCTGATTCCAAGAGCCCACACCATAATGTCCCTGATGGCCCAATGCCTATTTCTGGACATAATACGGGAATAACCGTCCAATTTCAAACCAACAAAAGCATACTCCTATGCTTATAGATCCATTACATTATAGTTTACATTAAATGACTCCAAATTAAATGAACAATACATTCAAAACATGTAATTTTCAAATAAATATGCAATAAATGCAAATTATGTCAAAAGCTCAACATTGAGCATTTTAAGCGGGACAAATGTTCTCAAAACTTATCTGAGTCAAAACCAAACTAATAGCTCAAAAACTCATTTACTATTTCCAATTTGGTAACTGAATAATTCCATATATCCCGAAAATTTATATTTTAATAATAATAACGGAATTATGGGTGTTACATCACAAATCAATTTAAAACAAGAGCACGTGTTGAAACAAATTGAAATTACTCATCAATTTGAAACGGATTGAAATCACTTATCGATTTGAAACAGGTCGAATTTGATATTGTTGAAGTAAATAAGTTGTTGAAGCAGATCGATTATCGAGTTTTTTCGGTGATCCCTGTAGAGAGGGATAAACTCGACCGGTTGAATCATGGTACTTTAGTGCGAAGAGAGGGAGATGTCACACCTCGATTTTCGTTTGAGTGTTGTGACGTCAATCTTAATAACTTATGCCTTGAATAAAATACAAACGTTAAAATTCATACATATATAATGTGTTAAACATAATTCATTACATAATTTTGAAGCGTAAAACATTTTAACAGAATCAATGTTAATTAAAATATCAAAACTAGCATGATCTAAAATATAGTCCTGTCTTTCTTCATTCGAATCATGTGATGGCAATCGGTACCTGCGATATATACATGTATATTATAAGCTAAAAGATTAGTGAACACAATATGGTTTTATGATAACATGCACATATAATAGTGTTTTAGCTATTATCTTGCAAGTGAGATCTCGACTCATCACTTGTCTTTGCGTATGCGGCGTATTTTATGGACGAGGACTTCAAAACTTTGGAATTGAAAGCCATTCTTACATGTCCACTCACCCGATGCACACATAATAGTGTTTTAGCGTGTTTCAATCAATATCTTGCAAGTGAAGCCTCAACTCATTACTTTTCTTTGCGTATGTGGTGTATTCTATGGACGAAGAGTTCAAGACCTTGGAATTGTAAGTGCTTCTTACATGTTCACCCCACCCCGTACAATGGACGAACCTTGTTGAATCATACTAGTTGCATACTATTTATTTGCAATACTTATTAGTTAATGCAAATCTCATTATGACATGAAATATACATCTCATGAAAGCGAAAATATATATCACATACACATCGTCATTATCTTTCCTTTATATACATATACTTGAATATCGTATCAATGATATTAAGTCACCATAATCTTTCTCATTATTATCATCAACAATATCTTTCATATCATGCATATACTTGAATATCATATACATCAATACAATCAAGTTATCATCCTATACATATAAAGACATAATGCAAATATCATGGATAAAATACTTTGTAATAATCATGTATATATCCCATATAAATCGCTTGAATCACTAATGTTTGATATGTCGTTTTCTCAAAAAACGCAACCTACGTGATAATTTATATCGTTTCTAAGCATCTTAAATAATCGTAACTAAACTGATCATTACTTCCCAACGATCTTAACATGACTAACTTTTAACAAATTTTATTGATCAACTCCCAATACCATCGTATCTCATTTTCACTCAAATATTAACTTGAAATATTATTATAAATACATATAGTCCTTATAATGTTTCTTGAGTTTAATTGACTTTTGCACATTTAAAAAATGTGCAATAGACTTCAGATTATCTTGAAAATGAATATTTTATCAAAATGGCTAAAATAAATAGCTTGCAATGTAAAAAACATTTTATGGCCAAAACATATTTTTTAAAATTTATAATGAATTATGGTGACAACATCAAGACATAACTTTAATGATAAAATAATTAAACACTCAAAATAACGTTTAGAATACCAATTTTCCATGTCTATGGGCGTTTCGGTAATTTTGAGAAGTCAAATACCAAAGATATAGCTTAAACCAATTCACTAATTTGGGAGCTTATTGGTATATTTCACAATTCAAATATTTAAAATAATGCTCAAAATATCAAACCCAAAGCACATGCATTTCAGTATCATTATAAAGCAAATACTCAAAGTATTGCTAAAATACCGATTCCTTAATTCTGAGGTCATTTTAGTAATTTCATAAATATTAGATACCAATTTCTAGGACATAGGGTCGTTTCAGTAATTTACAAAACAAATACGTGAAATATTGCTAAAATACCCATTTTCTAATTGTAGAGGGTTATTTTAGTAATTTCATCAACAAAATAATTAAAATAAAGCTTAAATATCAATTTCCAAAACAAATGATCATTCTAGCAATTTTATAACACAAATACGTGAAGTATTGCTAAAATACCAATTATTAATTGTTAATTGTAGGGTCATTTTGGTAATTCCGTAAAAAAAGTAATAGAAATAAAGCTTAGATATCGATTTCCAAAATATAGTGTCATTCCTGAAATTTTAAAATGTAAATATGTAAAATATTGATAAAATACCGTGTCTCTAATTATAAGAATATTTTAGTAATTTCGTAGGCCTATATAAACTAAAATAAGGTCAAAATTTATATTTTATAAGTCCAAAAAAACTTTTTGAAGTTTTTAGAAAGTTATGTTGCTGAAATTAAATTTATAAAACATCAGGGACTATAACGAACATTATTGAAAGTTGTAAATAAATAATAATAACAAAATAATAGGAATGTGTTGTGTTAATAAAACACAAGTCACTAGCTTGCTTGGTTCAGGTGTTAGGCTATCACTACTGAGGTCATAGGCTTGAACCGAACATTTTTAATGGGTCAACGCACACGGGTCAAATTCCGACCCGCCCGATGCAATCGTAATGCAACAGAGCAGCCACGGTTGCATGTTTCAAGTCCAAACTCGTTTTTTGTTCATTCTTTTTGCACCAAATCCTAAGTAATTCTTTTACCAACATTTTGACATAAAGAACACAAATTTTCGTCAAGTAATGAGCTTCAATTTCTCGTTTAAAGTTTTGGTTTTTAAAACTAAAACTGAACAACTTTGAACACTAACTTGGACCATAAATACACAAATATGAAACAAAAGACTATTAGGGTTCGGTAGGCCTCTTAAAAACAAAACTAACCATATTAAGAACTCGAAGATTGGTTTAGGATGTTACCTCTAATCTTTAAAAAAAAAGCCGAGAAACTCAACCTCTAATTCCACCTGCAATTTCTCTCTCGTTTTTTTTGCTTATTTTTCAAACTATATGAACCAAAAAGATATTCAATCCGTGACCTATATTTATATGTCAAGAGTTTTGGTATATTAGTTGAAAAATCGAGCCAACATGTTGTTAGAACAAGAGGGTCGCCATCAGATCCTTGATTTTCAAACAGATCTGTTCTTTTCACGAGATAGGTCCTTCATTTTTGAAAAAGATGACATTATTTTATTACTAAAAACCAATTACAGTTGCTATTCCAAAATACGGAACATGTCTTGTGCATCTAAACTAATACCCAACTCTTCCTGGTGTCGCTAGTACCAATCCCCAACAAGGACCTGATACACATGCCGACAAGTAAAAAGGTTAGACTTAATGCCTAGTGAGTTCAAACAGTTTTTATCATAATTATAAAATGGTAAAATCGAAAGGCTACCTATTTAAATAATTATGTCTCAAATGAAATGTTTATATCTTAAAGAAACATCTCAAATCAAAACTCCCATTCAAATAAATTCTCAAAATATGAATAAATCTCAATATTCAAATATTGAAACTTGGATTAAAATTCTATTATCTAAAACATTCAAAACATGATAAGGCTCAATACCAAAGATTACAAATTATGGAAAACACTACATACTTAAAAACGTCACCAAAAACATCGACGAGATCAATACCCAAAACAACACCTTTCGGTGACGGGGGGTTTCGTTTCCATCGATCGTGGCGAAACACAAAGTAATAAAACATCTTTGTACTTTCACATCGATTTCGGTCTTAACTTTCCCTTACACCGCAAGCTAAGGTGTTTATTTTATTTATTTACTTTGAATTCAAGTAATATTTATTTATGTTCGTTTAGCCCGTTTGTTTATGTTTGTTTAGCCCGTTCGTTTATGTACGTTCGTTTAGCATGTTAACGAACGAACATAAACGAACACGAACACACCTTATTTCTAAACGAACGAACACGAACACAAAGATTTTCGTTCGTTTACCGTTCGTTCAGTTCGTGTTCGTTCGGTTCGTTTACAGCCCTAATCATACTGCCAAAAAATCCCAAATATGGGCATTTTACAAGATTTATAAACTAACTATACCAAAGATCCAAATCTGATAAAAAATCAACACACTTTTGATAAATAAGAAAGCATGTTTAATACTCCAAAATGGACATTTTTCCATATACAAACCAACTTGAACTCACCTTGATAGTTTCTAAAATCTCAAACTCTAGCTTCCGTGGGTGAAGGTTTGAGATCCATAACCAAAAATCCTTCATAAATCGTTCTCAATACAATAACCAAAAATCCTTCATAAATCGTTCTCAATACAATAACCAAGTCTATAAAGGTACCAAAAGCAATCACAATATCAGATCCCTTGGCTTAGGCCACACAAGAAGTCACCTAGACCTCTCAAAAGCCCAGATTTCACCATTTTTGATTTGGATCTAACCCAAACCAACTTGAGACCAATTTGAACACATCTTAACATCATTCCTCCAAAGTTCAATACTCAATCCAACGATAGTTACAATATTTTTGAAATACAAAATAATTCATAAAAATACAGGTGTCACAATATCATTTATTTATTTTTATATTTGAAATTTTGGGGTTTACAGGAGAGGTAGAGGAAACGCCGATGATTGAAGCGATTCTCTCATTGTTGATCGAAGCATTAGATAGTGTGACTTGCATAGTTTAACCCAGTATTTGAAGACATTGTGTGTTTCTGGGAGTAAAATATAGATTTGATCCCTGAGATTTTGTGATTTGCTACAACTTTGGTTTTTTATCTTCATTTTATTACATAATAAACCCTGACATATGCAATTTGTCTTGCATATGGTCCCTAAGACTTAACTATCGTCCACTTTCTCTACGAAGAACGAGGGCAAATTGGTCATTTTGCAAATTTTATTTATTTTACCATTTAAAATTAATTTAATTATCTTTTCTTAAATATTAATCAATTAGAAGCAAAATAAAACCCTTAAAATACCCCCCCCCCTCCTGTCTTTTATCGGTCAGCACCACCAAGTAGTCCAAACCTAAACAAGATATAATACCAATATTATCAACAACAACAAATCAAACACAAATACAAACTAAATCAAACACAAAATTCATAACGATCTAAACCAAAACTAAGATTATTCATCGTATCAAATCATTATGTAAAATTGGATCGTTCCAGACCTTAATCTAAATGGAAAACACCAAATTAAAGAAAAACCCTAATTATAAACTATAGATCAAAAACCCTAATATAAACCATAACTCTAACTAAAATCAAACCTCAGTCTAGATGCAAGGGATGCAGATCCACTGCTGGAATCCTCGACACAAGATGCAAATCCACGACCATGAAATCCATGGATCCACCTTGTCTTTCGTCGTAGAAGAATCATCCGTTAAAGCAGATCCAAGAGCTCCGTCACAGAAGTAATGACACAATTGCACGCCTCACTACCACTACCAGACATCATCGCAATTGTCGACATGTTTTTATCACCCCGAGGGTGAGGGAAGACGATAAAGAACAAGAGTAAGGGATGAGGGGAGATTGTTGTGTATATTCAGGTTTTACTTGTTTATTTTTTTGACCTCTATTTTATTAGGTGGAGAGTTATTATGTAATAAACGAAGATAATTGACCAAAACCGTAACAAATTACAAACCTTAAGGACCAAATCCATAATATACTAAATGTTTTTTCTTTGTAAATTTCAATACCCATAAAACACGTGTTTTATGCAAAACATGTTATAGTTTCTATCTTATTAATTCTATTTATTATTTAAAAATATAAATTGTATTAAAATAAAATTTATTATTTATTTTATTTCGATTTTTATTATCGAAAACCTACTTTTAGAAATTTAATTTTAAGATGCATACTATGTTTTTCTTTTTGCAATTAAGAAAACACATTATATATTTTTATGTAATTAAAAAATATATAATAACTTTGTAAACAAAAAATCAGGTATTATACTTTGTAAAACAAACAAAACGACAGCGATTATTAATGAAATATGTTGTCATCTATACTATATTATAAAGTATTTAATAAAAACTCTTAAAAATAATCTTTTAAGCATTATGTACTGCTATTAATGCTAATTACTTAATTTTCAAATTTACAATTTCTCAATGCTTGGATATAACTTATTTTAAAACTTAAGCAAGAGCTAACATTCATCCATATCCTTCTAAGTCGTTAACCTTCATCTATTAATTTCAACATATTTAGAGATGGATATACATATGATTTCAACAGATTTATATATATATATATATATATATATATATATATATAGCGATCAAATGAAAACCACACAATTTGTACAAACTATGCAAACCACTCTCATCCGTCGACTTTATTTTTTGATCTTACGAAATTTTTTCACTAAATTGTTTAATCTTGTGAAATTGTTTCATATAATATTTTTTTTTATGAAGTTGTCTCATATATGGTTATGAAATTGTTTCCTTTATATAGGAGAGATTTACTTTG
Source organism: Cynara cardunculus var. scolymus (assembly GCF_001531365.2). Lineage (NCBI taxonomy): Eukaryota > Viridiplantae > Streptophyta > Magnoliopsida > Asterales > Asteraceae > Cynara > Cynara cardunculus. Next base: position 2,105,510 of record NC_037537.1, on the reverse strand, counting down.
CAAACCACGTTATTTATACAAACTGTACAAACCTCATTCAACCAATCATAATTTTTTATTTTGTTCATTTTTTTGTAATTATGAAATCGACGGATGAGAGTGGTTTACACAGTTTGTACAAATTGGGTGGTTTGCTTTTGATTGTTCATCTCTCTCTCTCTCTCTTTATATATATATATATATATATATATGTGTGTGTGTGTGTGTGTGTGTGTGTGTGAAGCAATATTGTTCAATTTATTGTTTTTTATTTTTGTTCTTCAAACGGATTCAAAATCAAAGGTTCATTTATTTACCCTTCACTCTTTTGTTCTTGTTTAGTATTTGATTTCTTTACTCTTCAATCTTCTATTTTTGCTTTACAAGATTCAATTTTTATATCTAAACACAACTTTTAAGAACAAGTTTAAAAAAATAGGAATCAAAACACAGTATTAAAAAATAAATTCTTATTTAATTCAAAATTTTATTATAATTTAAAGATTATAAATTATTATTTTTTGATAAAACTGTTTAATTCAAAATTTTATTATAATTTAAAGATTATAGATTTATGATAAGGATGTAATTATTTTTTAGTTTTAGTTTTAGTGATTGATTATTATGTCACATTAATAGAACTTAATAATTAATCGCTCAATTCGTCTGATGCACACCCCTAAGTTTAAGGATGTCGTGATTGATAAATCACTAGTTTTGTACCCGCGCAATGCGGCGGGAACCATGAATTTTAACGAATTTGAAGTTCCACTGGTTTTATAAGATACGATTTAACGATGATATAGGTTACACTTGGTCTTTACATATCAATACAGTTTGAATAAATAAAAGTTATGGTTCCAATTACAGACTATCGATAAAAGATATTGTATGACAGTTTAAAATTCAATATATTTAAAATCCAACATATTTAAACGACTTCACAAATGTATTCGATTTACATCAAGAGCAAAGAACCAAGAAATTTGAGTTTTAAGATAAACACTCAAAACCAATAAAGAAAACTACAAATTTGACATATCATAAGCCATGAAAAGACAAAAAAAAATAGTTTTAGAATGAAATTTCAACTGTTTACCCTCTTTCTTGTCCAGAAACTCAGATTAAGGTTGAATTAATACATATATATATATATATTTCAAAAAAAACCCAAGAACATGTTAATTCAAAACATATTATACAGTGCAATTTGGGCAGCATAACCCCAAAATATATAGTATATATATATATATATATATAAATAAATAACTATAAAAGTATAAATCGTAAATATTAAAAATATTTTTTTACAATATATATATAATATATAATAATATAATTAAGTCAAAAACTATTYAATATTRGACTCATTTCGAAKGTATTAACGAGATGATTATAAYGGTGTAACTTGTTAAAATAAAAATGTATTTTTTAAACATGTTTTAATTGATATACGATTATGTATGTTAATTTGATAAAGATTTAAAATGAAACATTTAAAAGTAAAAGACGTAAAGTAAATTAATTAATTAATTATAGGGGTATAAAGTGTAAATTTAAAATTATAATTTAAAAAAAATCGGTTGTGAGAGGATGAGTGTATGGGAGGAGAGGAAGAGGTGAAAAAATGAGTATAAAAAGGTATTTTGGTCATTTAGTATTTTAAGACTTTAAGACTTTTGCTAAATTTGCTTAATAAGATAGTATAGATAACTCTAACTAAAATCAAACCTCATTCTCGATGCAAGGGATGCAGATCCACTGTTGGTATCCTAGACACAAGATGCAGATCTACGACCACGAAATGTAGATCCATTAGAATTCGAGGCATCATCCATGGGATCCACCTTGTCTTTCTTCGTAGAAGAATCAAGATCCGTTGAAGCAGATCCAAGAGCTCTGTCACAGAAGTAATGAGACAATTGCACGCCTCACTACCACTACCAAACATCGTCGCAATTGCCGACATGTTTTTATCACCCGAGGGTGAGGGGAGACGATAAAGAACAAGAGTAAGGGAAGAAGGAGAGAGATTGAGGGACGAGGGGAGGTTTTACTTGTTTATTTTTCTTGACCTCTATTTTATTAAGTGGAGAGTAATTATGTAATAAAAGAAGATAATTGACCAAAACTGTAACAAATCACAAACCTTAAGGACCAAATCCGTAATTTACTAAATGTTTTTTTCTATAAAATCCAATTCTCATAAAACACGTGAAATTCAATAAAATACCTGCTTAACACGTCTTTTTACCCAAGTCAAAGTAAACCAACGAGTAAACTACTCACTTTGACTTATTTTACACGTGTTTTATACAAAACATGTTATAATTTCTATCTTATTAATTTTATTTATTATTTAAAAATATAAATTGTACTAAAATAAAATTTATTTTATTTTGATTTTTATTATCGAAAACCTACTTTTAGAAATTTAATTTTAAGATGCATGCTATGTATTTTTTGCAATTAAGAAAACACATTATATTTTTTTATGTAATTAAAAAGTATATAATAACTTTGTAAACAAACAAAACCACAATGATTATTGAGGAAATATCTAGTCATATCTATACTATATTATAAAACATTTGATAAAAACTCTTAAAAACAACGTTTTAAGCATTATGTACTGTTATATAATGCTAATTACTGAATTTTCAAATTTACAATTTCTCAATGCTTGGGTACAACTTATTGAAACACATAAGCGGGATTTAGATAACCTCCATTTTCCAGCAAGAGCTAACATTCATCCATATCTTTATGAGTCGCTAATCTTCATCGAGATCATGATATTTATCGATTTCAACAGATTTATATATATATATATATATATATATATATATAGGGAAGTGTTCAAATGAGAACATCTTCATTTTATGAGAACGTGAGAATACCCTTTACTATAGACAATCATATGTGATATTATTATTCTATCACATATGATACACATGTGATACTAAATCAGAGAAGCAGACGATTTTCGATGCGATCTTGGTTGCGGGCCAAGTCGCCCTTATACCACTAAGCCCCTCACAAGTATTATCACATATGATGAGATTGTTGTTGACATGATACTATAATCCATCAAGACCATTACATGTGGTGCTAAATCATAGACGCAGACAACCTTTGGCGCGGCCTAAGTTGTAGAACACGTCGTCCGCACATCACAAGCACTACTAGAAAAACAGGTATCAGCGACGAATATCAGCGAGGTAAAATTTCCCTCGCAGATCAGCGAGGGATTAGCGAGGGAAATGCCAAAAAACTCATTCCCTCGCTGTTCCCTCGCTGATCTGCCAGAGAAATTTTCCCTCGCTGATCCCTCGCAGATCAGCGAGGGATCAGCGAGGGAAATGCCAAAAAACTCATTCCCTCGCTGATCCCTCGCTGATCTGCGAGGGAAATTTTCCCTCGCTGATCGTAAAATGAAGGTGTTCTCGTTTGAACCTCCACCTATATATATATATATATATATATATATATGTGTGTGTGTATGTGTGTGTGTGTGTGTGTGTGAAGCAATATTGTTCAATTTATTGTTTTTTTGTTTTTGTTCTTCAGGATAGAAACGGATTCAAAATCTTCAAAGGTTCGTTTATTTACCCTTCAATCTTTTGTTCTTATTTAGTATTTGATTTATTTACTCTTTAATCTTTTGTTTTTGCTTTACAAGATTCAATTTTTATATCTAAATACAACTTTTGAGAACATGTTTAAGAAAATAGGAATCAAAACACAGTATTAAAAAATCAATTCTTATTTTTTGATATAATTGTTTAATTCAAAATTTTATTACAATTTAAAGATTATAAATTATTATTTTTTGATAAAACTGTTTAATTCAAAATTTTATTATAATTTAAAGATTATAGATTTATGATAAGGATGTAATTATTTTTTCATTTATGTACTTCGTCATAGCCGTGTCAAGTTAGTGTCACCAAAAATAAAATCATTTGACCAAGTCTTAACATTGACCATGCAACTAACTAGAGATAGAGATTGGAACCATCCTGACTATAATCCTTCATGATTTTTCCTGTATTTCCTCCCATTCTCCTCTCGAAATTCTACCCCTCGACCCATAATGTTATGTTGACTTTTTGTTGGTCATGAAGATTGCTATTCGACGATTACTACACTCAAAGAAAATAAAAAAATTGCAATCCCCATAAGTCGTTATGGGTTTGGCACCTAATTCAAACTTGGTTGGAAAAGCAAAAAACATCCCTCCCTGACTCCAGTAGGGTGTAGATTGAAGAAGAAGACATTAAGAAAGGAGCATTATCGTCAAGAAGAAAATGCCAATAAATGACTTACCGTTGGAAAAAGAAAACCTAAAAACAGGGACCAATGTGTCAATATTACACTCACGATGATGATGATGCTAGAGGTGTTGGTCTGTCGATGAAGAAATAATACTGATGTCGATGGTGGATGTTAGTTGCGGGTGGGGGAGGGCAGATAAGACGAGAAGAATTAATGCAGAGAGGTTGACGATGAATGTCATTGCTCCTTTCCCGTGTTTGATTAACCCAAACCTATTGGCTGAAACGGCTAATTAGAATAAAGTATATTTAAAATTGATTTAGAAAGTTAATGCTTGAAATTTCAATTTATTTTAAACTATAAAGATTTTATTTTTGAATATTATGTTGAGTGTCAATATAATTTCATAAAAGAGAAATCCAAAAAATATATAAAATATTTAGTAAACAATTTTCATTAAATATTTAATACGAAACATATGGTAAATAAAATTTTAAGTGAATACTTATTTCAGACAAAAGGATACAATGGTAATGGTATTCTCCCTTCAATCAAGGTTGAATATAAAACATTCGGTAAACAGTAAATTGTCTATTAATACTTTTATCGGTCAAACTCTTGTCACAATCAACATTTATTTACACCCAACAACTGGCAACTAATAATTGTACCCTTTCAATCAACTTTACAATCTACATAATCAGAATCTGAGAAACCGGTTAGATCAAAATTATGAGTCCTTAGGATACCAAAGACCTAGACTGAGAGTACCCTTCAGGACCTGAAAATGCGTTTAACAGTTGCCAAGTGATATTCCTTTGGATTCGCTTGGTATCTTGCACAAAGACATGTGAAGAACATGATATCTGATCAACTAACAGTTAGATAGAGTAAAGAGTCGATCATTCCCCTATAGCTGGTCACATTCACAGATTTGCCATCGGGGTCTGCATTTAGTTTCAAGGGAGGTGTCATTAGTGTTTTCATGGATGAACACTCAGAGAATTCAAATTTCTTTAAAAGATCTTTAACATAATTACTTTGATTGATAAATATTACTTTATCGGATTGTTGCACTTGCAAATCTAAGAAAAATGTGAGCTCACCCATCATACTTATTTCATAATTATTTTGCATGAGTTTTGAAAACTTTCTACATATAGATTCTTTAGTGGCACCGAAAATTATATTATCCACATAAATTTGTACAAAAATGATATTATCTTTATGTTTCATAAAAAAGAGGGTATTGTTAATCTTACCACAAGGCCTTGTCTAACTTATAAACATAACCTGGATGTTTAGGATCCTCAAAGTCTGGAGGTTGCTTCACATAGACTTCTTTAGTAAGTTTGCCATTTAGAAAAGCACTTTTTACATCCATTAGGAGAACTCTGAAGTTCTTGTATACAACATAGGAAAGGAAGCTTCACATAGCTTCCAACCTCACTATCAGAGCAAATGTCTCATCATAATTAATACCTTCCTCTTGTCGATATCCTTGAGCAATGAGTCGGGCCTTGTTTCGAGTCATCATTTCGTTCTCATCCATTTTGTTCCTAAACACCCACTTTGTGCTAATAATTGTTTTGTTGGTTTGTTGGGACCTTTCTCCAAACTTTGTTATTCTCAAACTGCAACAATTCTTCTTGCATGACACTGATCCAGCTAAGATGATCAAGTGCTTCTTCATTCCTTTTGGGCCTGATGAGATATAAAAAATTGATAAACAAACAAATATTATCAGTACCACGATGTGTTTGGACACCTGTTTGTTGATCACCAATAATTTGCTCTATCGGGTGATCTCTAGTTCACTTAGTGGCAGGAGGAAGAGAGGTAGAGCCAGCTTCATCATTAGTGGGATGATTAGAATAGACGACTACTAAGGTTGCATTATTGATGTCCCTAGTAGAAGAAATGGGAGCATCGACATTAGTTAAGGGTTCCACACAAGAGAGCGGTACCAGATCGGCTGGTTCTTGTACAGGACTGACCGATGGTATATTCATATTGAACTATAAATCTCCATTCTCATCTTCCTCAATAGGTGGAACATCATCTCCATTAGATTATGGAGATCCACCAATTGGAGTTGAATTCTCATAGGAGTGAGATTCCAACCACTGGTTAAGCTCTAGATCATCATTTTGAAATGATGTTGTTGTAGGCACCGATCCAGATTCATCAGATCTGACATTTACATATTCATCTATGTACTGGAAACGCATATTGTACACCCGATAGGCTTTAGAGAAAAGTGAGTATCCGAAAAACATTCCTTCATCAGATTTAGGATCAAACTTTCCTAACTGATCTCGATCATTAAGAATATAGCATGCACTTTTGAACACATAAAGAAACTGATATTTGGCTTTCTACCATGGAACACTTCGTAAGTAGTCTTATGGTGTCTTTTCACAATTATGGACCTATTTTGAGTAAAGCAAGAAGTATTGATAGCTTCAGCCTAAAAGTAGGTCGGAAGACTTGCTTCACTTAGCATTAAACGTACAGTTTTCACATAGTGTACGATTTCTCCTTTCAACAACTTCATTTTGCTATGAAGTCTGAACTGCTGAGAAGTTTTGAGAAATACCTTTGTCATTAAAGAATCTTTCAAGAACACTGGTTTTAAACTCAGTGTCATCGTTATTTCGAATTGATCTGACAAGTTGACCATTCAAGACTTCCTTTCGTTTCACAAAGTTGATAATTTCTTCGGCTGCATCACTCTTGTGTTGAAAAAAAAGACCCAATTATATATTGAGTACTCATCTACAATAACTAGAGTATAACGTTTTCCACCCAAACTTTGAACGCTCATAAGACCATAGATATCCATGTGAAGAATTTGCAAATGACCATAAATAGAAGAACACATCTTGGACTTGAAACTTTCTTTGGTTTGCTTGCCTATTTCACAAGTAGTACACAACTTCTCTTTGACATGTGACATCTTAGGGAGTCCGATGACCAGATCTTTTCTAGAAAGATTGTTGATGGTCTTGAAGTTGAGATGAGACAACCTTTTATACCATAGTCAATTTTGATCAGGAGTAGCCTCAAAGTAGAAACATATGTTGGCATCATTAGAGCTAGGTGATCCTATGTCGAACGCATAGACATTATCCTTTCGAATACCGGTTAGTACCTTTTTTCCAGAAGAATCAAGAATAGTACAATGGTTTTCTTCAAATTTTACAATGAAGCTAAGATCACATAGTTGACAAATACTTAGCAGATTATACTTTAGTCCATCCACATAGGCTACTCGGTTGAAGGTAACTGAGCCATTAGACAGTAAACCATATTCTTTAGTAATACCTTTGTCATTATCTCTAAAGGTTACAGAAGGACCAGGTTTAGACACATAGTTGATGAGCATAGACTTATTTCCAGTCATGTGTCTTGAACATCCATTATCCAAGTACCTTACCTATCGGTGTTCTAAGCCTTGAAATCACAGATAAATTAGTTTTTAGATACCCATTTTACAATGGGTCCACTAGGGTTAGGAGACTTTTCTTCTTTCACTTTTTCTACCGGCTTAGTGATTCTTTCCTTCATATAGTTCTTAGCCAGATGAAAAATGTCACCACAGTTACAACATCTACGATAAATGAACACAGGTTTAATCGATATCAATGGTATGTGCTTAACTATGTTAACATGCTTCTTAGATCTTTTGAAAGAGGAAGAAGCTTTTGAAGATGAGATAAAGGAGGAAGAGCTTTTTGGACCAAGAATCCCTTTTTCAGACTCAGGTAGTGGTTTCTGAGAAGAAGTAGAAACCTTGGGAATCTTTTTCAAGGATACTGTTGATCCTCTCTCACAATGATTTGATGATAATCTCTTTTCTCTTTCACGTTGTATTTGTGTTTCTGTATTTTCAGTTCCAGTAATTTTCACTAAGTATGTTCAGTGATCACTAAAGAACTTGCATTGTAAATCTATCAGAGACARCAATACTTCAAGAAGACAACACTCACACCAAAGAACCTTCAGCAAACGTCGAAGACTGAAACTGAAGATTAGAGACCGGCGAGTACGTGATCTGAAGCGGTATTCAGTGATTACAAGCATGTCTACATATGTGTGAAGACTGCTCTAGCTTCAGCGAATGATGATGAGACCTACAGGTCATTCCAGCATTCAGCGATCAAAGGAAGCTTGCTTAGCACGATTGTTGTTGTCCTGTCATTATGCACATAAAGGACAAAACTCATACCCTTACAAAAGTTAGTACGGTACGGAGCCGATTAGTCGACTCTTTGTCCACCAACTTTAGGTAAGGATGTCTGCTCAGAAATAGTGCTTTTGTACTATTCACTGTAGGAAAGGACAAGCCTTTCGCTTAAGGTTTGACACGCACTCTAAACCTACCATATTGCATTAAATGGACATTTAATGCACTGGGTATAAATAGAAGTGTTTCTTCTCCATGCAGAGAGCACGCATCTCTCTCTAACCTTATTCTTACTTCAAGCATCTTCTAGCTTAAGTAAATGATATTTTCTTTTAGCAACTTCTTTTCTTGTAATTGCTAAAGCTTTGTGTGTAACCAAAGATTGTTTAGATAGGTTTTTATTACCTTATCTTTCCGCAAACAATCTTGTAAAATCTGTATTGATCTTCTCTATCAATAAATATTTTAAATTTGAAAATATTGTGTTTGTATTCATCCCCCCCCTTCTACAAACTGTTTCTCTTCTTGTAGACCCTTACGGGACCAACAAATGGTATCAGAGCAGTGTTTTCTTTCTTTCCTTGTGTTTGGCTATTTTTCTGTACTAGTTTATCTTTTCTTAGATAACTTACTGCTTACAAATGACTTTACAAATTGCAAACACACATACAAAATATAATGGCTCTCTTGCCAAACCTCCCCGGTTTGTCCGTGACAACTTTAGTCTTTGGAAGAACCGGATGTCTCTCTTTCTGGAAGGTGTAGATTCTGAAATTCCACATTACATAGAAAATGAACCATATATTCCATTTGCTATTGTTCCGGCTGTTCCAGAAACAGCTACGACTGCCGCGATTCCTGAACGGCAGATTCCAAAGCTTCCACATCAGTGGAGCGATGAGGACAAGAAGAAAATAGCATTTGACAAAAACTATTAAAAAATCATTTTTGTGCATGAAGTATTGTTTATTGATGCATATTACTTAAAATTTAAGATACAGGTAAATTATGCATAAGTACAACTTATTAAAGTTCCATATTTGAATTCGTATAACTAACTACAAATAAACATAATCAAATATTGAATAAACATTTTATTTTGAATATAAAAAATCTAAATATAATAAGGATAATAATTTAGTTATAACATAATACTTAATTATTATCTTTATAAAAAAATATATTATTAACTTAAATTAAATTACTTCGTTACTAAACCTAAATTAAATTATAATTAAAAAAATTGAATTAAGAAATTACACCAAAACAAAAACTTTTAAAAAGGTTAATTTGATACTGATATCGATATATATTTTTTTCAAAATTTTATGATATTTTCAAATTTATAATTTATTAAAAAATAAAAACATTATCGATTTCTCAAAACCACATAAAATCGTATTGTATGGACATAAAAAACGAAACATTAAAATAAAAATATGTCTTGATACATTACACGAGTATTATTCTAATTAACGTTTTGATTATTTGACAGGTTGATGATTCGACGAGCCAAGTTTAATTGGGTTTGACGGGTTTAGGGGTGATGTTTTATATACCCCTACTCAAAAATAAAGGAAAAAGAAAGATTTCCTTTTTGGCACATAGTCTAAACCCCTGTTCATGGTCAACTTCATTTTGTTCACCACCTCCATGACAAAACCAAGGTTAATGAATCAAGAAATCTTGAAACCCTAATCATTTGCAGGATACAAACGGTACACGACAAAAGTAATCAATTTTCGTTTTCCGAAACCAAAACAAAGTCAACAATCTCGGTAAACAATGATTTGATTTCGTCAAAAATATCTCCATACAGTAAAATTCGTCATTCGTTTCTCTCTCTAGATTCATCAAATTTCAAAAACCCAGAAGCTGGATTCAAGGAACAGATGTCTTTCTACAAAACCAATTTCTTCGATCCTCAATCGGCGGCGGAGAAGGCCGTTTCCGTCATCGGAAACGGGTACGACCTCAACTCCGATATCCGATTAACTGGTTGTAAACCTGGTCCCTCTGGTTCGACCTTGATCGATCTCGACGGAACCGTAACTAAAGACCTGCTGGTTCCCGGTGGCATCGTTGTTCCCAATGTTTCCGCCTCTATCAAGTGCGATAAAGGGGAACGCACCAGGTTTCATTCCGAAGTCGTTTCATTTAATCAGGTAAACTCATCTTCCCTCCCATTTTGTAACCAAATTTAGCTCAATTAAACCACTATTTCTGTTGTTGTTCTTGAGAGTCAAACAAACAAATTGAATTGAGCTGCTGTAAGTGTAATTGGAGAAAATTCGTTGAATTATCGACAAAATTTGATAACCTATTAGGGTTTTTTTGATTCCCGAGTTCGAACTACATTTAAATCACCATTTCCATCCATCTTCTTAAGTGGAATTGAGCTGCTGTGAGTGTAATTTGAGTTCGAAATTGGATCAAGCTTCTTTGTGAATTGATAACCCTAATGGGTTTTTAGAAGTGGATTTGACCCCAAAATACATATTGTTTGCAGATGTCGGAGCGATTCAATCAAGATGTATCTTTATCGGGTAAGATACCTTCTGGTTTCTTCAACTTGATGTTTGGTTACAAGGGGTGTTGGCAGAAGGACGCCTCTACAACCAAAAGTCTAGCTTTTGATGGTTGGTTTATAACGTTGTACAACATCGAGTTACAGAGATCGCAGATCGCATTATCTGAGAAGGTGAAGATCGACGTGCCGCCTTCATGGGATCCTGCCGCCCTTGCTCAGTACGACACTTTTATGCTTATAAACCTTCGTTAATGAATATATTCTTATGGAACATTGTCATCAAACGTTTAACTTTAGGAGCTAATAACTTGATCTATTCTAAGAAAGTACTATAAAACATCATAAACGGAGACTGAGATCACGCACATGATGGTGGCTCGAGGGATTAAAACGAGCCTCTGAAATTCATTATGTCTTGAGAAACACGTACCTATTGTTAGGATATGCGAAACCTTTTGAATACAGAGCCCTTATAGAGAGATGAGAGGTTCCTACATATATATAGGTTTGATGGTCCTTGTCTAGCTGATGTGGAACTCCAACAAGCTCCTTCAAACGGAGGCAAGACGGTGCTTCTAGAACGGATTCAAAAGAGTGTGTCGAGTCCTTAGATGTGGTAGACCCTGACTCTGATGCCTCGTTAGGATATGTCTAACCCTTTGAATCTCTCGAAAAAGTCCTTATAGAAAGAGGGAGAGAGGAGAGAATCCAACATATATACTAGTTTGATGGTCCGTGTCTAGCTGATGTGGGACTCCAACTCCCTCAAACGGAGGCTAGACAGTGCCCCTAGAATGGAGGCGAAAGAGTGTGTCGAGTCCTTAGATGTGAAAGACCCTGACTTTGATACCATACCATGTTAGGATCCATGGACTCTTTGAATCTCTCTCTATACGAGCCTTTATCAGGAGGACATGTTCCTACATATATAACGGTTTCATAGTCCGTGTCTACCGAAGTGGGACTCCAACACTACGGATGCCTGAATTCTGATCTTCTTATCAATATTGGGTGCGAATTGGATACATACATGGCTTGGGTAGATTGCTTTTCGTCCGACATCTTGTATGTGGTTAAAACGAGCCATTTTGTTTATAGGTTTATTGATAAGTATGGTACACATATCGTTGTTGGGGTTAAGATGGGAGGCAAAGATGTAATCTATCTAAAACAGCTACAAACTTCAGATCTAGAGCCAAGAGAAGTGCAGAATATATTGAAGCAATTAGCAGACGAAAATTTATCCGAGGACGTGAAGAAAACTTCCGAGAAGTCGGTGAAGCAAAAGGTACGTAATCTAAGTACCACTTTTTCGTTTGGCATTATTGTTTATGAATAAGAAAGCAGATGTAACATGAAGTTTTGATGATCGATTCGATTTTGTCATCACACAGGATGAACGGTCTGTAGCGTGGGACCTCCCTCCGGGTTTCACGAACTCGCTAAGACCATCCATCAAGTTGCTCTCGAAGAAAGACGTAAGTTTGTGGTTTTGTTTTCTTTTTTCCGCTCATACTTTCAGGACTTAAAGAAATTATCTGAAGCTAATCGACAATGTTGGATTGTTTTCTTCAGGATTTAATAAGCATTCATGTTCGTCGAGGAGGGATTGACAACGATCAAAGTCACAACGAGTGGCTTTCGACTGTATCACAATCGCCTAACGTCATCTCCATGTCGTTTGTTCCAATCGTTTCGCTTTTAAATGGTGTTCGTGGCAGCGGATTTCTTACTCACGCAATTAATCTGTACCTTCGATGTGAGTGCATACATTTGTTTACGTCAGAAAAAAGCATCTCTGTCTCTTGGGACAGAGGTAATGTTTGCTTACATCTTACCCTCCAGTCCCTACCTTCAGGTGGGATATACCGAGTCTGGTTGTTTTATTTTTCTTGCAAGACGCTAAGAAAAGGAGTCCACTAAATTTAGTTTTTCCCGATCGTAACATTTGCAATCGATTAGCTTCGCTTTGGGTTGTGTTTTGCAGATAAACCGCCATTAGAGGAACTCGAGCAATTTCTTGAATTCCAACTGCCACGGCAATGGGCTCCAGCATATGGTGATCTTCCGCTTGCTCCTCGACACAAGGCTCGATCATTGCCATCTCTTCAGTTTACGTTCTTGGGCCCTCGGCTTTATGTCAACACAGTGAAGGTAAAACCTTGATTCGGACCGTTTTGAGTCCCACATCGGCTAGATGACCTTTTCTCTTCCATATATGTTGGAACCTCCCCCTAACCTCAAGGGTTCCTTTGTAGAGTAATCTACTGGGATTCCACATGTTCTCACACGGTATCAGAGACGAGATCTACAGCTTTCGAGACTTGAACACTCTGGGGAAATCTCCATCGGAGGGGTGGGGGGGTTGGAGTCTCACATTTGGCGAGGCTTGGACCACTTCACTTCGATATACGATGGAACCTCCTTTCTCTACTCGAGGGGTCTTTTAGATAGTAATTTATTGAGGTTCCACATATTCTCACATGCAGCTGTCCATCGTTGTTTGTATTATATGCATTGATGGTTGTACGTTTACAGGTTGATTCTGGGAAGAGGCCGGTTACGGGGATACGGTTGTATTTAGAAGGAAGGAAGAGCGATCGGCTTGCCATCCATCTTCAACATCTATCTACGCTTCCAAAAACGCTCGAACTTTTTGATGATTTCAGTGACGAACCAAGTGACGAGTTTGCTGGAAAGGGATACCTCGAACCAGTCAAGTGGAGCATCTTCTCTCATGTGTGCACCGCCCCGGTTGAGTACAACGAGACCCGCATCGACGACTCGGCTTCCATCGTGACCAAGGCATGGCTTGAGGTCAAAGGCATGGGCATGAAAAAGGTTCTTTTTCTTCGGTTAGGGTACTCGATGGTGGGGTCCTCAAAGATCCGCCGGTCCGAGTGGGACGGACCATCGATGCACTCTAGGAAATCGGGAATGATGTCGATGTTGATGAGTGCACCGTTTAGCACAGGGCTCACCCCTGCTGATCAGAACTCCCCCGTGAAGGTGGATTTGAACTCCGCCATTTATCCAAACGGGCCACCATCGAGTGCACCGAAAATGTCGCATTTTGTTGATACGAAGGAAATGGTGCGTGGACCGGAGGATCCACCAGGGTATTGGGTGGTGACCGGAGCGAAACTGTGCACGGAGGGCGGTCGGATTCATGTAAAAGTGAAGTATTCGTTGTTGACGATAATTTCGGAGGATTCGATGTTCATATGAGCAGCCATTGCATTGTTGGATTTATGATCTTCATGTGTATATGTGATTTCATATAAATTGTACATCCGGATTCATCAAATATAGCATCAGTGGTATCATTTCATTTAATTCAAACATGTAAAAGGTATACCACTACTGTAGCGGGGGCGATGGGGGGCGGGAGATCGGGAGTGGGGTGGTGGCGAGGGGCGAAGTTGGCAGGGTGGGTTGGTAGCTGCGATAACGATCATAGTGACATGTTACCTTTTTAAGTAATAAGAATATATTTAACAGGTTTTCTAAAGCCCAATGATTTATTTAACAAGTTTTAGAAAGTCTGATAACTCATTTATTCGAAAAATATATATTGTCCAATTACTTAATCATTCCAAACAAGAAAGTTCGTCGACTTTTTTAAACTTTTCCTTTTATGTTAACTAACAATTAACTTATCAGCTAGTTTGCTAAATAAGAAGTGTCATATAGGAGTGTCAATTTTGTACCAAACAAAAATAACATCCATACCAATCTTACCAATTTATTTGGTACATACCAAATAAGTACACTTAGTTGATACACAGTATTAGACATTATATACCAGAATACTATTGTACCGAATTTATTTATTAATTAGTTTATTTTAATAGAGTAAATTGCATATTTCGTCCCTGTGGTTATGTTGGAATTGTGGATTGGGTCCCCAAAAGGAATAATTACATCTATAGTCATCGTGGTTTCTCTTTTATTACGGATTGCATCCCTTGTTATAATTCTACTAATGGTTACTCCGTTAAATCAAGGGCATTTTTGTCTTTTAACAATTTTCTTTTATTTGTACAAGTCACGTACCCGATGCACGATGCCACACAAATCATTTCGATTATAAAGCTGAGAACCCGAAAGGACAATCTTGTTTCACATATCAGTAGACAAATCGAGAAATCTGGAGAGTGTTTTCATTGTCGTTGTAAATAAAAGAAAGGAAGTAAAAAAATGAAAAGAAGAAAATAGAGGAAGAATGCTTACCTAAACCTACGGTGTAAATTGTATGTTCTATATTTAATTCTTGTGTTTTCGATTCATAGGAACTGACATAAAAGAATAACGACTCGTTTAAAACCTGGTTGCTCAAACGGGAAAGATGAAATGAGAACCGCCATTATTGAGAAGAATGAAATGGGGAACTTTTTAAGATGTAGTTGAGAGAACGTACGTTGAACGTTCAAAGAAGAGAGGGATAGATGTGTTACCCAATCCAAATTGAAGAAACAACAGAGATCAGGTTTTCCAAATGCGCCCAAGGTTTGAGCGAGAATCCTAGTTCCTTGTCAATTATTTCGTTTTATTGGTTTACAAACGTAATAGATGTAATTATTTCTACATAACAAGAAGGATGAAAGCTTTAATTTACTCTTTGTAATATTTCATTAATTATTTCTTAGTCATTAATTATACTTGATCTATATACTTATGTAATCAACTAAGGGGTCGTTTACTAAACACTGACCCATTAAGTGCTTACTGGGTAATTTTCCTTATGGGATGAATATGGTAAATGCCGAGAATCTTACCCGGTAAGAGTGTTGATAAGGATGAAGAGTCTTACCTGGTAAGTGAGGGTGATGACTCTTACCTGGGTAAACGCTTACCCGGTAAAGTTGTTGCATACGATACTATTTTGATGTACTATTATTTTACGCTGTAAGATAAATTAGTAGTGTTGACTCCTATCGATAAACGCTTACCGGATAAGCATTTAGGTAAAAAGCCTCTAAGCAACCTTCAACTGATTCCTGACCTAGTTACACTCTTCACTCATTCATAAACATCTTAAGATCAATCACGAAGACCAGAAAAGAGCGGAATTTCGATAACGAGGATCACTTTACAGTTAGCACATATACAATCCAACGGACAAAAAATAAATATTAGCGATTTCATTAACATGAAAAGATTTGCTCGTACAACGCAGGTCGAGAGAGCAAAAAAGATGAAGAAAAACTTCTACAACAGAGGTTGCTGAACGAATATTGTAATCTGCTTGATGAAATAATCGTATGCAAATTACTTACTCGACATTTAGTCAGCAGTTAAAAGCGTTGATACGAGCACATCTTGAAGAAAAACTGCTCGGCCAGTTGCCTGTCTCATTCTCTTTTCCCGTTCTTCAGAGCTTAACGAAGGATCAAAACTGTCACGGAAACATCGTGTCAAAGCACACTACCAGTAGTCATATATGTTTGAAAAACTAGATGATAAGCTAGATGAGAACATAAAATGACATAATGGAAAAACGTAAGGGCATTTATGTAAAGATACAATAGAAAATCACCAAAGTAGCATATTTTGTCAAAGCACACCACTAGTATTCATATCATCATATCTTTGAAAAACTAGATGATAAGCTAGCCGTTTCTCGTATCCATGTGGGTCCCATCTTTATTGAATGGGACTCACAAGAAGAAATTGAGAAATAAACCAAATGGGCTTTCTTCAGAATGAATAATAACACACTACCTTGATTTCCATATGTGTTGTGGGGTTGCACTCTTCACGGAACTTTCCTCCACATTCGACGCTATCGACTTGGAGATTTCTTCGGCTTCAGAACCGGGAAAGTTGAGAACCAAAGAAGAAAGGAACGGATCAGAAACCGCAGAACTTGCTACTGCTGATGAAGTGATATTCGACGGCCTGTAACCACCACTGCCGCCACCACCACCACCAAGAAGCACCTGCAGATGAGCCTCTCGAAGATCCCTGCCCAAAAGGGAAAGTGCCTGACTGTTCGGAACGGCTACTCTACGTAGTCTACGACGCCGCTGCAAGTATTCTTTCAGTTAAAGAAATCTTTAATACGAAATTAGACGATACCCCTAATCACTCCCTCAATACCAGAATAAATGTCGACAATGAAAAAGACACATGGTTTTAGAAATATGTAACTATTACACTTTTTAATTAATTAAACCACAATTTCACCCCGAGGGAGTAATGAATTTCTTCATCTCATTATCAAGGGCAGAATTAGAATGTAGACACATACTTTTGAAAGTGCAAACTTATTATGGGACAAACTAAAGTAGAAATTTGGACACTTATTTTAGGGACGAAGGGAGTATGTCAACTACCGGTGATTAGAAAGGTGTGCTTTCAATGCAGGGTGTAACTTGGGTTATTTAGGAGAATAACCATTTGTCAGTTTTTTTTAAATGCATGACCTTCTGACAGATTTTGAGGCATTTTTTGTTTTACAAAGGAACATTTAGGGATTATTGGGGAATGAAAATGAGAATGAATCCCCCAGTTTAACCCTGAATGAAAATTTGGGCTTGTGAGGGGAATGATCCATTATATTATATAAAACTAAACAGCTTTTTTTTATTAACCTGGATATCCAACCCGCTATGCGAGCTGAATAATCCCAGGGCGACCACCTGCTTTGCAGATAGCCCGGAGTCACCGCATTTGAACCTCCGTGGCCACAAGGGGATTTTATTTTCAATGCCATTAACCAACCATCCCCTTATTTATTAAAAGCCATTATTAAATCTGTCAGAAGATCATGCATTTAAAAACAAGTTGTTATTAGAAGGGTTATTCTCCTAATAACCCTTTGTAATCTCAATATCTTGATTTTGTAGTAAAAGGATATTTTGAATAGGTGTCCATGCTGCAGAGTGATATGGCTCAACATATCTCTTGTCATTTTAACAGAGTAAACTGGGCAAATCTGCAAACACAAGTTGATGCTATGAGATTCATGTAACTAGAATTATTAGCTTAAATCCCCTCCCAAAAAATTTACAACAAATTCCATCTTGGGTATCAAGTGCACCGTTCCCAAGTTCCTAAATTTACCTTTTTTCCCACTCGTTATCCTTACACATCATTGATGGTGTCATTGTTGAAGGGTATTTCAGACATTTGATGAATAGTTGAAGTTTCTATAACACTAAATACATGTACTCCCTCGGTCTAGTGAAAAATTGCAACAAAAATATTCACGCAATTCAATGCAGCGGATGCCTAGGTACATAACCAACTGAATCAATCATTTGACAAAGGGTAAATAAGTAATTTTAGCTTCAGAATGTACGAAAATATATCACGACTAAATGCATTTTCATCAAATAAAGCCTTGTATATAAATCGGGAGTAGGGTCTGGGTCCATATCAAAGTATGCATACATTGACGTCAAATTCTGTTAATTTCAAGGTCTCGGTCTACCTGCCCTACACAAAATGCATTCAAAGACTCGAGTAAAATTTTCAAAATCAAACACAAATACAAGAAGCTTTTTGACGTCAAACCTCTTACTTTCCAAATGTCAATTTGATACACATTATACACAGAAGTTCGCGTTCTATTTGTAGCAATTGTTATAAAGTTGAATATAATCAGCAATTCTTTGTTGTAAAGTTCAAAATCTTGCTGGCTTTAGAGTTGGCAAGTGCAGAATTTGAAATCAAAAGGAAAATATAACACTTTTTTTCAAAAATTGTAGTTAACAACATTATAAGCATCCAACACCACCAAAGTTTGTAACCCAAAGAGCAAACCGGCCTAGTGGACGAGACTTGGGTCAGGCTATTTTTGTTAAACGACCTCCTGTGAAAGTGACGATTACAAACTAGCATTTTTCAAGCTTTTTTCTTAATTTAAAACACATTTTTAAGACAAAAGAACCCGACTTGGAACTTGGTTCCAAAGGGTCTTAACTCTTAAGTTCGAATGGGGATTCCTTTGAGTTTGTCTAAGCAATATAAAGGAGATGGGGGTACCTGACCTCCCACTTGGAATAAGCCATGATATATCCTCTAAACTCCTTCTTTACACCTAAGGGATAAAGAGGCACTGGATTGCATAAAATGCTAATCTAATTCTTTGTCAAGCCAAAAAAGGTGTTTTTTGAGAAAAAGCAAATCAAGAATCTGAATCCATGTACAAGGAGATAAGCTTATAATCCTATGAAAATAAGAGTAATTCTAAGAGTATCAGCTTAATATGAATTGAAGACAGATGATAGGATGGATTACTTCAATGTGTGACCAAATAAACATCAAATTATGTTTGATTCTCAACAAAATTACTAGAGAGAGAGAGAGACTCACAGTGGCTTTGGATTCACAAGAATGTTCATCTTCGAGATGGGAACACAAGGACCCGATATCAAAATCCTCATAACAATACGGGCATGGAAAATCGGGTCGGATTTCGTCTTCGACCTCGAAATCATCTACGTTCAACCGATCTGAGAAATAAACAAGAAATTAGAGTAAAAAAACAACCTAGATCATAATACACAAATTTTCATCATAGAAACTCTCAGTTTGAACAATAATTTGATAAATTAAACAAACCCTAATCGTTTAATTGGGAACAAAACTCCCATCTTTAATTTCCAACGATTTGATTGATAAATAAATAAATAAATAAAAGAAACCGAACCGAGATGGGAGCTCTGATGGTGGTGGTGGTGGTGGTGCGTCGTGAATTGCCGCTTGGCGACGGCTAGACGAGCGGTCCAGAAATTCGAATCCATTAGGGTGGAGAAAGAAGAGAGAGACGTTGGTTGAAGTATGCAATAAATTTATAATGGAAAGCAACAAAACGATTCCATCAAGAGAAATTGTAATTGGAATCGAATTAAAAGAATCAAATCAACAAACGCATTTCTTTTGTAATAAATGTTTGGATTTGATTTGAAATTACGAGAGGGTAAAATTCATGGTTTTGAGAAGGAGATGAAGAAAGAAGGTTGTTACGTAGTCATGGTAGGAATTTGTCGTTTCTCAAGATTTCTTTGATTAACTACATGAGATTTTGTCCTAGTGGTCTATATTAAATTACTCTTTGGAAAGTGTAGGTTATCCATTTGTTCCTTGAGTGATTTGTTTCGATTCGGTGGGAAACCTAGTTCAAATGATCTGAATGAAAATAGAAAATCCCTGTTAAAACGGGTCCCAGGGTCGGTGATCCCCGGTAGACTCAAACCGGGGTCGGGGTCGGGGTATGTTACTCAAACGGGGTCGGGGATCATCGGTAGAATCAAACTAATGGATATTCTTCATGGTGTTTGACCGGGGATTGATAGATGTTTGACCGGGGACGGGATGTTAATCCCCCGTACCTGTCGGGGACCGGGGCCGGGGGATACTACAAACTGGGGCCAGGGCCGAGGATTACAAAACCCGCCTCATCACTGCCTCGTTGTCATGCCTAGTTCCTTAGCTCACAAAAAAAAAGAAGCTAAAATCTATATATCTATATTAAAGGAAAACCCAATAGTGCTGACATGACATCTCCTAACATTAGAATCTTCATTTCTCTTTTCTTTAAATTTTTTGGTTTTTTTAAATGTCTAATATAAGAAAAAGACCATGTTGTCCCTATATAAATTTTTTAAATGTCTAATATAAGAAAAAGACCAATTTTTCATACGCTAATAACCTTTGTAACTTCATATGCTGTTAAATTGTGGCTTTCTTCTCTATTAAATGTAAATATTTTAAATACATCTTGCAATATAGGTTAAGCTAATACTCTCGTATGAAGTATGTGAGGCCAAACAATTTCCGATGGAACCTCCTGCCCCTCGAAAGGTCTATTGTTGTTTGATCGTGTATTAAGCATACCAAGTGTATCAACTTCAACACCAACTTTTCTATCTGGTCATGGTTCAAATATACATGAACTATTTTAGTTTGCTTATGCATACAAATAATTTCAATACTCGATAAGCAAATAATTTTTGGGTAAACATCATTTGTTAGTGTTATATTCTTACAAACCTTTAGCATTTGAATCCCTTCATCAAATGTAAGTCTGCAAGTTATTCCACATGTACTACACATCTAATGATATCAACATTGAATCATAAAGATATGTTATGAGAAGTATTACTCCAAATCTTTTATTTCACAAATGGAAGAATAAAAGTTTAAACTACTTTTAAAGGCTTAAAGGACACTGGTTCCTAATGGCTTTAACTCTTTTTGGCATATTTGATTCAAATTATCAAACATTTCAACAAAAAGGCAGTCCATGATATACATCATTTATATGGATCCATTAATCTTTTTCGCATTCAAGTCTCAAAGGGGTTGACATTTTCATGAGCAAAAAGAAGGTTTTTTTATATGTGATTTTGTCTCTGAATTCCATTCTTTTTAGGGAGAGAGAGAGAGAGAGATAAACACTGTGTTTGAAAATGGATCTCTATCATTGAAAATTTGCAATTATATTTGTAACAAAATTTGCAATTATATTTGTAAATCTGTATTTATGAACAACAGTGTGAAGGATTAAAGCATCAAATGACCTACTTTGGATGATGATATTGAGATTCATATTTGGACTGGTAGTAAGACCCAAATCAAAGGAAGATGTAGATACTTAGTTAACCAATATTGTTTGTCGTTAAGAAAAAATACAGATTTACCACGGATAATTTCCTAGAAATTTTTTGTATAAAATAGTTCATAAAAATTGAATTCGCATCTTTTGACAATTGGAATTGTACATACAACTTCGTTGTTTGGTTCAAGATAAATGTCTTTTCAAAAATAAAAAATGTTAACAAAAACTAAAAATTGTATTTGCCTACATAGTTGAACCTTATTAAAGAAAATGATATAAATGGTAGTTGAATCAAAAGAGTTCCCTTTTTTTGCTCGAAAACATGTCAACACAGAGAAATCGATCTCATTAGCTATATTACATGGTTTATTTAATTTTGATTGCACGCAGGTGGCTATATGGACATGAAATCATATTAAAAAGTTCCTATAATATGTTTTTTTTAACAGCTGAAGGATTTCATACATAAGGTATAAGACAACACCAACCATAGTAAATAAAGAACGTTCAAAGGTTTACAATGTCATAATACAACTTTTTGAAAAGGGAAATAGCATGTTGACAAAATGAGAAAACCGGTATGCTGCCACATGATGCCTTCCTATATGCCAAGCTTATTGATGAACACCTGAAAAGCATGTCGATGAAGAAGGTCAACTACTGAAATAGTTGGTGAGTTCACAGGTTTTAAAATAATAAATAAGATGTTTAACTCGCAAAACAGTTTAATCCGCATGATGGATAAGTGACTGGAAGTTTGTAACGCACAAGGTAAATTGTATGCTTAAATGCTAAAACCACGAGCCCACTACTAAACCTAATGACAACACGCCCTATGACTACATGTTTAATCACCAACATGAGTAAACGAAACACTAATTATGCACTCACGCACAGTGTGAGTGGGGTGTCAACCAAATAGCGCTATCCATAATTACCAACAGTTCAAATAAATGAATTAATAGGTAGTATAAGGGAAAACGGGGACCTAAGAGCAATAGCAAAAGAAAACTCAGGCAAACTAATAGAACAACTGGTGCGTAATAATAGTAGCATGCTTTTCCCCCAAAAATGTGAAAATAGTAAAAGGGGGCTGTGAAAACTCACCGAGATATGCAAAGACTGATTCCAAAAATCTACCAAATGCAACTAAGGTCCGGTCCTACTTCGGTCCTACGAAAAATCGAGCTACTAATGAGATTCGAGCCTAGATCTTAAGGTTCCGGTGATGCTTAATATTATAATATGCCATATGAAAAACTGAATTTTATTTGAGTTATTATTTTAAGGAAGAAAAAAATAGCTTTTATTATTTCAATAATTTTATGAAATAGAGGGGTAAACAATTCTTTACGCATGAACACCTCATTTTTATTTTTAAACTTTGTTGTCGGGATTATTATGTTATCTTATGCGGTTCTTTATTTTTGTCTTCCAAATTCATTTGAGTCAGGGTTTTTTTACCCAAGTTAATATATCATGTTAGGAGACTTTTGGCATAGGAAACATATATTTTGAAGATGGGTTGGTCCCTCAAGTAGGTCTTATAAGATCAACTATCCAGAAGGTTTAGCTGTTTGCACACTTGTTTTATGTCGACTGTTTGGAGGTTGAAATCTCAACTTTTTTAGGTGAGAATACTTGTGTTTAAAAGCTAACACACAGACTTATTTTAGTACTTGAGATATGAGATTTTATCACGTGCATGAAGTTCAAAATTGATATTTGATGAGTCTAAAAGATTTTTATGATTTATTTTGAAACCAAAGTGATAGAAACTTGAATACACATTTGGGATGTTAGTTAAAATCTCCAAATGTTCTTTCCTTGATCTTAACTTGGGTTTGATCATGAAGGAAGTTATGGCTGGCCAAGGAGGGGAGGGGAGGGGAGGGGAGGAGGAGGAGAAAGGGTGGTTTTTGGGAAGAGAGAAAATAATGATGAAATATTTATAAAAAGTTTGAAAAGTAGGTGATAATTAATAGCTTTTTTTTTGTATTTCAATTTAAATAAATACTATATGAATAATTTATCTAGTTTCTAAGATTTTTTTTTTCTTTTACCAAACATATATATAAACATGAGATATGTTACTTGAATTGACATTTTATGAACTAATTAAGCAATTCACTCTCTTAAGTGCAAAATAGGCAAAACTTCTAAAATTTTCTAGTGGAATCATGAATTAGCTTCTAATTTCTAAATTCAAAATGTGACGAGCTTATACTTGCCAATGCGAGATGCTTAAGTCTAGAACTGAGAAAAGAACAAAGTCTTTAGAGTTTGGTGTAGTGAGGTTAGAGTTCATAAGGTAACTCTGGACACACTTATCCTTAGTTTGGTACTTAATCATTTCTATGTGTTCATCTAATTTTTGAACTTTGAAAATTTGAAGACTATATGATAGTAGAACACGTGTCATTTGTAATTAGACTGTTTTGTAACGTTGTATATAGTACTTCTATTCTAGTATAAATAGAGTTGGTTGAGTTGGTTAGAAAAACTTTTGTACGTACTTTGCCCTTGTACTTTCATGTAATACTTCTCTCTCTTGATTATCTCTCACGTATTCGAATTTAAAGTTCAATGACATGCCGACTTGCTTAATCCATTTTTACGTTGTTCTTATCTATTATTGAATCTTTGTTACTCCAATTAGAAAAACATTATACGGGAAACTACATCTTCACCTCAAACTCATGTCCCGTATTCCTCTCAAAGTGTTTGGTATACATCATGTGTCTACTATACTTAGCTAACCCGTAGCAAACTTGACCTACGTTCATTTAAATGTATATCCCTTGGGCACTCACTTAACCGAAAAGGGTACTAGCACTACTATCCATCAACAAACAAAGTATACAACACCATGGTTGTTACCTTCATCGAAAATCAACCATTTTATACCAAAATTGATACTTTTAGGGAGAGTTTGCAAGAATACCAATTCCTCGCATACTCAGACATCTCCTTAGACACCTTATCAGGCCCAAACTTGGCACCACAACCATTCAAACCACCAGATCAACCCACATCTACATCAAACCTTCCTTCGACAACTATACATCAACCCTCACCAGCTTTAATTTAGTCCTCGACAACCACAAATCAAGCACCACATGTCGCAGACCAGCCTTCGACAACAAAAAATCAACCAAGTGGTACTGTAAACACAACCTTAGAAGATTACATTATGTATACAAGGAGGTCACATATACCTATTATTCAACTGAAGCACTGTTAAACTACTTCTCCAAGGTCGTAACCAACAAATGATCATATAGGTAGTACTCCTTCCTCTTCAGGTAATATTGAAAATTCTACTAACCTGGAAATTACAATATCTCTCAAGAAAGGAAAACGTAGTAGTACGATGCATCCAGTAGGCAATTGTGTATCTTATGAGAGATTATCACCCACATATACAGATTTTACTACCACCTTGGATGAGATACAAATTTCCATGAATATAAAAGAAGCTATTTTTTAGAAGGAATAGAATGAGGCAGTGAACTAGGAACTCAAATCCCTGAAATCCAATGACACATGGAAATATATAGAGCAACCAATAGGAAAGAAGACGGTTTACGGTAAATGGGTGTTCTCCGTAAAATATAATGTTCATGGAAACATTAGTAGATATAAGGCTAGGTTGGTGGCCAAGGGGTTCACTCAATCATACATAATCAGTTCCTTTGAAACATTTGCATCAATTGCCATGCTTAATCCTCCATGTGTGTTACTATCAATAACTGCTAACTTAGACTGGCCTCTACACCAGTTCGACATCAAGATTGTGTTTCTAAATAGAGAAATGAATGAGATTTACATGAATGTACGTCCAAGACTAAAATCTAGAAAGAACGAGGGAAGAAATACAAACTGTTAGAATTGTTCTATGGTTTGAAACACTCCCCACAAGCTTGGTTTGATAGGTTTGCTCAGGTACTAAAGAGGCATGGCTTCATTCAAGAGAAAACTAACCACACACTATTTACTAAACACTCTTTAGATGGTCGAATTTCCATGATGATCGTCTATGTGGACGATATTATCATTACCGAAGAGTTTTTCTAGGAGATCACCGCCTAAAAACGGTTCTTGGAAGAGAGTTCGAAGTTAAAGATCTGGGACACTTAAAATACTTCCTAGGAATGAAGGTTGCCAAATCGAAAAAAGGAATTGTTGTCAAACAAAGAAAGTAAACTCTCAATCGTCTCTCTAAAACCAAACTTCTAAGATTCAAGCCAAACAATATCTCAATAGAACCCGTCGGCAGGTCATCTCAACCAAAAGAAGATGCAGAGCTACTAGATAATGGGAGATACCAATAGTTGGATGGGAAGTTAATATACCTCTCTCATACAAAACTGGATATTAGATACACAGTTAGAATAATCAGCAGGTTCATGAATGCTCCCAATAAGCAACACGTATATGCAGTGTTCCAACTCCTACATTATCTCAAGAAAAATCCAGGATACAGACTCGTCTTCAAGAAGACAAACAAGAGAGACCTTCAAGTTTTCACTGAGTCTGATGGGAGGTTCAAGAACCGATGGAAGATCCACAACCCGTTATTGCACCTTTCTTTGGGAAAATCTAGTAACTTAGAAAAGTAAGAAACAACAAGTAGTTTCAAGGAGTAGTGCAAAGGATGAATTCATGACCATGTGTCATGGGATTTGTGAAGGAATTTGGGTTAAAAGGATGCTAAGGGAATTGAGATTTCTCAACAGGAAATCGATTTGGCTTCTATGAGACAACAACGCAAAAATAGTTTAGTAATCAATCCAATCATATTTGAAATGTTAACTTCAAAATAAATTTGACCTTAATGTTTGACAAAAGACAAAATAAAATAAATCAAATAAGGAATTCGTAACATAACTTAAAGGAAAAAAATAAAAAATTAATAGATAATGTAAAATATATTAATTATTTTTATTTGATAAATGATTATGTATATATAACATATATTTAAAATATATGGGTAAGGTTTGAACCACAGTTTGATGATTCAAAACCGCGAACCGTAGCAAAGTATGGTCTAATGAAAATACAAACCGCAATGTAAAAGTTCTAAACCACGTATTGCAGTGCAATGCAATGTTGATGGTTTGTGCATTTTGATGGTTTAGATGAACAGTTCTAAATTTATTAATTCACGTACAGGGTCTCTAACGAGTGACACTAAATCTTACACGAAGTCCATAATTTTGGTGTAAAATTTGATGTAAAAAGTAAACTTTCTCCAAATCTTAAGATTCTTGATATATATTTTTTATCTTTAATTTGTTAAATTTTGAATAATATTATGTTATTGACTTTATAATTTATACCCATATTTTATTTTAACAATTTATTAATAAAAGATTTATTCATTATGAATTAAATTATTTTAATATAATTGTTTATATGGTAATGAAAGTTGCATTAAAAAACAAACACAATCAATATTACATACGTATTTAGACATTATCATTACTATATATTTCTCATAAATGATCAATTAACGCATTTCGAAGTCTAAAATATGTTTCTTTGTGTTTAATTCGTCTATTACGACGGTGAATCCGTTCCCGGGTGCCCGTCACACTCTAGTGAGTTACAGATAGGGTTCGAAAAGGTAAGTCTTTAATAAGGCCTTAGTGAGGGTTTTAAGCTACCTTTTTTTTTTCCTTTCCGAGTATCTTAGATCGAACATCACAAGCCTTATCACCAGATTTCATGATAGAAGTCGGATCCTAGATGTAGAAATATAAGATAAGAAGGTGGATCTCTTACTAGTAGGGGCTAATCACAGTAAAAGAGTTCAATCTATGAAATAGAGCTTAGTTTGTCCAAACTAGTCAAGCAAGTCCACCGCTGAATCTATTAAACTGGGCCGCTTCTTCCCCATCCGTAAGAAGACTTCCTTCTTTCTCTTGCCTGGCTGGTTATCTCAATATTGATTCCTCCACACAACAATTTGCTTCTCGTATTGACGACTTAGAAGATATGTCACGAGCAATAGCAGTTGGAATCGAGTCTTATCATCCATCACTATTTATACCTCCTTCGGTGGCACTTCTGTTACAACTTCAATTGATGCATCAGGATCACGTTCATCCTCGATTATCATTTTATGTAAAATAATACATATAACTGTTATGTCATACATCTTATTCATCATTGGTTTACCTGATAATCAGATTATTAGTAATCTTATTTTGGTTATTCATCCTTCTATTTCACTGATTATTATGTATTTTTAACTTGTTTATGGATTATGTTTTCGTGTTTTATTACAAGCATTGTATTTAAATAAATATGTTATCATGTTCATATCATTTAAAAGTTGTTTAGTTTTTTAACTAGTTAATTAATTAAAACTTAAAATTAAAATTTAAAATTAAAAAAATAATATCTATACTATATTATAAAGCATTTGACATAAATTCTTAAAAATAATTTTTTATGTATGAAGTACTGTTTATTGATGCATATTACTTAAAATTCAGGATTACAAGTAATTTTGCATAAGTACAACTTATTAAAGCTCCGTTTTTAAATTCGTGTAACTAGCTACAGATAAACATGATCAAATGCAGAATAAACATCCATTTTAACTATAGAAAATCTAAAATATAATTAAGATAATTATTGAGTTTTAAAAAAATATTTAATTATTATTTTTATAAAAAATTATATTATTAAACCAAAAATAAATTACTTTGTTATTAAATCTAAATTAAATTATAATAAAAATTTGAATTAAAGAAAATTACATAAAAAAACAAGAACTTTTAAATATTTAATTTGATAATAAAATTGATACATTTTTTTTTCAAATTTATATTTTATTCAAAAAATAAAAACATTATCATTTTTTCAATACTATATAAAATTGTATTATAATATCGATCGAGACAAAAAAAAACACACATTAAAATCGAGATGTATCTCGCTGTATTGCACGAGTATCTTTCTAGTAAATATAAATATTTTTATAATTTATAATATAAATAACAAATAAAACCCTATTAAAATTTTAACACCTTTAAAATAAAAGTTGATTTAAGGGTATAAAATGCATAAATTTAAAAATAAAAGCTTCCAATTTGTCACTTTTTAAATCCTAAGGGTTCTAAATTGTAAATTACTCCAAACCTGAAATCCCCCAAAACGGAACAATGATGGTCATTTAGGGTTAGGGTTTTTGATAGAGGAACAAACTGAACCTCGATTTCCATCAGCGGCGATGGCAGAGACGGCAACGGTGGAGATAAACAAGCAACAATCAGAGCAGGTTGGAACTGGAGTAGTGAAGAGGAAGCCGGTGTTTTTGAAGGTTGGTGAGCTAAAGCCTGGAACCACCGGCAACACTCTCGCCGTCAAGGTGTTATCTTCCACCACCGTACTAGACAAGAAATCTCGCAATACGTCGTCGTTCAGTGGCCGTTCAGGCGCTGCTCATACTCACATAGCTGAGTGCCTTATTGGTGATGAAACCGGCACCATTGTTTTCACTGCCCGTAACGATCAAGGTCTGTCTTTCCCCCACTCAATACATCCAGATTACACATTTTATTCGCTTATTGAGTTCTTACTAGATTGAATTAGATGTTATGTCTTCGTCGCAGTCGGTTTCTATATATATATATACTATCCCGTTCAATCAATTGTGTTCAAGGTTTTCTATCGAGCTTTGATTCATCGACATTCTTTGCAGCTTGAATGAAACCCATTGTGTAATACCTGAAAACTGCACGTATATTAATCTGTGTAGATTGAATTCTGTGTCCCTTCATTCAAAATTTTCAGGGGTTGCTATTTGCACCACTTTAATGTCAAAATCAGGTTGATTCATGCATTGGGAATGTAAAAAGATGAGTTTTGATGTTGATGTATTTGAGGAGAAAAGCAATGCATTTAGCAATCTAGAAGGGTGCAATTAGCCTAGTCCATTTTCAGGTCTATGTGAAAGATTTAGTGCAAAAATGTTTAATAAAGCTGATTCCTTTTTGCCGTTGTTCAAAGGCCTTAAGAAACTTCTTGAAAATTGTTGGAGCATCTCTAACGGATTCTCCAAAATGGAGAAAGTGAAGATTTTGGGTATTTTAGGTCACTTTTCTGTTCCACCAGATTCTCCAAGATGGGCAACAGGTGAAAGGAGCCCTTGTTCTGAATCCACTCATCACCTACTAGAGAACCAGAAAGCTTGGGGACGTCTCGGTTCCGCTTCCCCCATTTGACAACCGCATCTCTTTTAGATGATTCTCTGAAACCCCTTTAACTAGGAGATGGTCAAATTCTCCAAATTTGGAGAACTCCCTAAAATTAAATGTTTATGGTAGAGATAATTTTTCATTAAATGTATAGAATATATTAGTAATATAACTAATGTTGGAATCTTCAAGATGAAGTTGATGTTGGAGTTGAATGTAATTTTCTTTTTGTAGATTTTGACTTTTGATTCTCCCTGTGGAAAAAAAAAGTTGGAGAAACTGTTGCAGATGCTCTTAGGTTTGGGAAGTAGGTTTGACTGCCATTGAGCAATCTCCTTTGAAACAGGATTGGATATCGTTTGAAGAACTTACTCTTCTACTTGCAAGTCATCAGTCATATGATTGCCGAGACGAAAGCTGCCGTTCTATTTGCCAAGTTTCTGACTATTTCTTTCTTTGTATGTATAATAGTATAACGAAACCATATATGCCTAGAATGTCCTATGAAGTAGGATTGGGATAAGATGTAAGCATACCTGACCTCTAGCCTAAAGAGTAGAGCGGTTGTTTATGTGCTTTGTATGTATAATTTATTTGATTTCCTACAATATACGCTGTTTTTTTTCCATCTATAACCTATAATGATAAGAATTCTTTTCATGCATATTCCATTCTAAAGTAAACCTCTAGAACAAAATTGGTAAATTACTAAACTACTCGTGTCAAATTAAAACTCTATAACCTTCCACAATCCCCC
>NC_037537.1:2049824-2074951 GCF_001531365.2 Cynara cardunculus var. scolymus | reverse complement strand
TACCGTCCCCCGGCCCCGGCCCTGGCCCTGGCCCTGGCCCCTACCTCACTCTCCCCTCAATCTTGCTCAATCCAGTTTATCGAGTCCCATCTGTGTACCAAACTTCGTTGATAATTGTGCATTCTTATTATAAACTTATTGCAGTTAAGTTGACTTGTTTTCAAGCCGCTGATTTTTTGTTGCACTCTACTCAAATACTTGCAATATGGTATTGTTTTACGGTGATGCTGATGATGATCCTAACTGTTACGCAGTTGACTTGATGAAGCCTGGAACCACAGTAATAATCCGTAATGCAAAGATTGATATGTTCAAAGGCTCAATGAGATTAGCCGTTGATAAATGGGGTCGCATTGAAGTCACTGAACCTGCAACTTTCACTGTCAAAGAGGACAACAATCTGTCTTTGGTCGAATATGAACTGGTAAATGTTGTTGATGAATGATTCGGGATCATCTTGAGGTACGATTCTTCTTGGGGTTTGGTATACGACTACTTTTGTTGGGGGGTCTGTTTAGTCTTTCTTGTTGATATCGTTTAACTTGAATAGAACTAGTCTATTGTCCTAATTGGTTTCTTTCTAAAAGAATCATCTTTTGAATTCTCACGATTCCTCATCTGTTCATATGGTTGGAGTGGTTTACTTTTACGCGAAAGAAAGATTCAGTATGTTAATAGTAATCCGTAAAAACAATGGTTTGTACTTGTGAATTCTAATCTGAATCACTTATGGAAATTTTCCCAATCTGGGATGAATCTAATATGGTTTTTTATTCAGTTAAGACTTCTTTTAGTCATTTGGTGGTTATTCATTTATATAGTTTAGGGGCCGTTTACCAAACACTTACCGGTAAGCGCTTACCGACAAAATGTAACACTATCATTGACTTATCGGGTAAGATTTTAGTCCACCAAAACGATATCGTATGAAACAATTTACCCGGTAAGCGTTTACCATGGGAAGAGTCATCTCCCCCACTTACCGAGTAAGACTCTTTGTCCTTGTCTCGCTCTTACCAGGTAAGATTCTTGGTTCTTGCCATATTCATCCGGTAAGATACTGTGACTTGGTGTTCACTTACCCGAGTAAGCATTTGGTAAACAGCCTCTTAATTTCATCACACAATTGAAGTAACATGGTCATTATGCCCCTTAAAGGTAGTTGCCTAAGGGGTCATTTACCAAACGCTACTTACCTTATCGTGTAACATTTTTTGCCATCAAAATGGGTTGTTGGTACGCGCTTGGTTTTGATTGGAAAACTTGGGCGAAACTTAAAAACGAAGCGCGTTTACAGTCGGGTCTAGTTATAACAATTACAGGGGCTAACAGGTTATACCAGTTATGGTCCCGATTGTAACGGTTGTCAATTGAAAAAAGTTCGTCCTATTTCTAACGGAAGTGATGGAGTGCAAGGGCTGTATTCTGCTGAAAATGAAAGTTATGGTGAGAAGTGTAAGAGGAAGTCTCCACCTTTATATCAATTCTAATTGAATGTCAACACTAATGAGGTGCACCGAGATGCACCGGATCAATTCCCGTCTAAAACGCAATTCATGGGTGGACATGGGATTAAAAGTTATCAAGAGTTTAAATCTTTTCTTACGCTTTTTGTTCTCAACTCATTTTCTCACACGACCTTGATAAAACACCGATTATATCAAATAGCCAATTCAAAATCAAAGTTCAAAAGTACAACCATACCAAAAAATACACACAAATCAAA
Organism: Cynara cardunculus var. scolymus; assembly: GCF_001531365.2. Taxonomy (NCBI): domain Eukaryota; kingdom Viridiplantae; phylum Streptophyta; class Magnoliopsida; order Asterales; family Asteraceae; genus Cynara; species Cynara cardunculus. Next base: position 2,073,225 of record NC_037537.1, on the reverse strand, counting down.
ACCCAATAATTTTTTTTAAAGAATATAATCTACCTTATTTGAATTTGTTAGTTATGTGGATATGGAGAAGGAAGTGCACATGGTAGAAACAACCAAGCTTCAAACACCTCAAAAGACCGTTTATCAAACACTTACCTGTTAAGTGTTTATCGTTGAATTAACACTATCATTTACTTAACGGGTAAGGTTTCAGTCTAACAAAACGGCATCGTATGCAACAATTTACCTGGCAAGCGCTAACCGTGGTAAGATTCGTCATCCTCGCTTACCGGGTAAGACTCTTGGTCATTGTCTTACTCTTACCGGGTAAGATCGTTGATTCTTACTATATTCATCCGGTAAGGTAATGTGACCTAGTAAATGCATACTCAGGTAAAAGTTTGGTAAACACTTGAGAAAGCCCAAAAACTTCTAGTTAAAGCTTGAAAAATCTGGTCTTAGAAAGCCTGATTGGACCCTTTTCCAAATTCCAACCCTAAAACCGGAGTTTTTTTTGGCTTACAGGTATATGGGCTTGAAAGACCGAGACCCATGCAAGAAAAAACACAAGCCTCGTGCATCTCTCAGTACAAAGCGAACAAGGCTTCAAACAACTTAAAGCTTACCGTAAAATTATTCCAAACTCATCGACAAAAGTTTTAGTTATTTCTTAAATACTTTACGTACTTGTTTATATGCATTTCAAACTTGTACGATAAATAGAATTAGTAAACAAATAGGTTAAATGATCGATTGCTCTTCCGTCAAGGGCATTTAACGGACCCAACTAATGGTGCTAGGACCAGAGACCAAATCCATATGCATTTAACGGTTGAAACCTCGAGCTTATAGCATCCATGTTTATTTCTTAAAAGTAATCCAAATAAAATCGAAAATTTTACTTGTTCAAACATCTTTGATCAATGGGTTCAATTTCAAGAAATCAAAACCGAATAAAACCAGTTTGATTTCCAATTCCATTCAAAACCGAACTAAACTCCTAGTCAAACCACTTGGTAGTCCTGGTTCGTTCCTAGATTTTCACGCGCAACACAACCAAAACCGAAATATCGAAACGACAACAAACGTCGTCATCCACACTTGGACCATTCATGTTTCTGATAACCAATTCATCGAATCCATTAATTGTTCAAGCAACCAAAACTTCAGATTTTTGCAAAAAACACTCAAAGCCGAAGTAGACATCAAGTCTATACATTGTCGGGATTGGCTAACCACGAGCTCTTTCTTGATTCTATGAGATGTCATATCAACCGTTTTTAGCCGATCAAGCAAGTTGTCTACTTAGATTGTGAATTTGTTGCCAAGCTTTTTAGAAAACTGATTGGCTATATAATGGGATTGTGAAAAAGCCCACAACAAAAAACACCACCATTGTGCATACTTCTAATTATGTTAACCAATAACTAACGAAAATCAAACCAAACGAGCCTCGCTATATCCCACCCAAAAATAGGGTCTTGGGAGCCAGATGTACGTACACCTTTCATCATTTTGCTAATTAGCTACATGGAGGCTTAGAATCACAACACATGACATATAATACCCCAACACAATGTAGCAATACCTTTCGGTTTACGTTGGGGGGATAAGTCATTGTACACAATATTGCATTCCTTTTCGGATGACATTCAGTAGTAAAGGAGTTATGGTCACTATACTCAAAACCAAACCATACCAAATGAACCTGGTAAATCGCACACGAAGTAGGGTCTAGACAGACCCTAACTCTATTCTAAGAAGCAAGAGTAGAGAGGTTTTCCATAAAAACCACTGCTTGTGAAAAGGTTACGAGAAAAGGAATTTGCAATCAAATATGGATCAAAAGGGTTCAACCGCAGCTCCATTGAGCATAGAAGACACCACGCCGAGCAAAATAGAAGTATCGATAGTAAGACATGGAACCATCGGTTTCAACAGATATGTGACTCATCTAATCTGATCAGCTACATCTAACAAAACCACCTGGAAAACAATCAAATGGGCATCGAATTATCGTTAGCATTCTGCATTACAGCTATGACCAAGCCTACTTTCCAACATTTGCACAAGGGTGCAGTACATTGACCAGACTGAACAAGAGTGCACAGGTAAGAGTGTAAGGTTTTACGAATTTTAATTTGACATGGGTAGTTTAGTAATTCACAATCTTGTCTCGTCTCCCTAATTTTCCTTCCACATATATTCGTGAGAGTTTAAAAGTGCACTTTTGTCCACTTCCCTGTGCCAGACTAGTGGCGAGTGAAACGTGGTACAACAATATTTGTTTTGTCATGTCCCATTCCATCCCCTGTACCAAACGCACCCTAAGAGAGAACCTGTTACTGTGGCTTAGGGGGTGGCAACATAAACCAATGAACCTAAAATGGTCAACAAATCAAATATTTGGTGGGTTTTTCTGCGGCATGTGACACGATGGCAGATATTATTTATTCTTTTAATCCCGGAAAAGAACTCCAAGGGAGATGTGGGTTTGAACTTTACAAAACTGGGGAAGCTGAAAGCACCAATAACAAGGGTATTGTCATGCATCACTTGAAGCAATAATTAATCTAACTATAAAACCAATGTTGAGTATTCTAACCAGATTCAGAAAGGAAAAATACAGCAGAAAATTACCCTACATAGATCTCGAAGAACACCTTGGAGCTAGGAATCTGCAAAGCGAATAATAAGTTTCAAGAATGTGTGTCAATAAGGGAAGTCAGTAGCCGCTTGGAACAAATCAACTAAAACGAATAACCACCAATAATATGAACAGTATTGTCTTTGCTGAATATCTAGAAATAGAAGCAGAAAATGGTTCACCGTACAGATATCCAAACAGGGCCACACATGCGAAGGAAAAGAAACACATATTTGCAACAGAATATACTGAAATTAATTTACACCAAGTAAATTAAAGCATGATTAACCACTGTGTTGGATTTTGTTAAATATAGAAAGAAAAAAGGACACTAAAATCTAGAGAAGTGATTTTTTTTGTTTACATTTCCATGCCTTGATGAAATTGTTCATTCTTGCAAACTACGAGTCTTTCTCTAACAAAAAGGATGGTTATTTGCAACAAAAACCAAGTACAATGGTTGGCGAAATTAGTCACTTGTATATTATTACATCAAACGTACGATAGAACCTAAGGGTTGGGTTCCAGTGAGAATGAGGGCTATGGTGAGAAGGGTAAGAAGGAATCTCCACCCTTGGATCAATCCTAATTGAAGAGTTCCACTAGATCAACACTAATGAGAAGCACCGGATCAATTCCCTCCTAAAGCGTAATTCATGGGTTGGTTTGAGATTAAAAGTGATCAAGGGTCCAAATCCCTACTTACACTTCTCAGCTTAAGTCCTATTCTCACACGATCCTTTGTCTAGAACCCAAACACAGATCCTGAGGAGGCCCCAAGCCCCCAACCGCAACTCAAAACTCAAGGCATGTTTCCAGTATGCTTTTGAAATAGTTTTGGAGCAAAGCTGACTATTTCCAATTATCATATCAGATGTATTTACACAAGGTGAAATGCATACAACAAAGTGGCTATTTTGCTTCTGTTAGACCCGATATTCATGTCACCTATTCTAGAGGAATAAAAGGCAAGGGTAAATAAGTCCTTAGAATTGTAATGAGTTGTTAGGAAGTTGATTAGCACTAAATGTTGTATAAATAAAGGGATATGCTGATAATAATACACAATTCGATGGGAGAATCATACTACCTCTTGAAAGTTGGGGAAATTTGTTCGAATCTTGAATAAGAGTGCAAAATTGATTGATGATTGCTATTTTTGTCGAGTAAATTTCAACAGCTTCATCTTATCATTACTATTGTTGCCTAATCAGTGTGCATGATCAAAATTCTACCAAACGTTGGCAATCGTAACAAAAAATTGGAGCCAATTCTCACAATCCAACAAAACTACGAGTTAAATACATATGCAGAAGGATTAAGAGTAGATTAAAAGCTTCTCGAATCCATAATGGCCAGCATCTTTTGGAGGCACCAGTTGTGAAATGTTTGTACTTGAATAATTTCATGCTTTTTCTTTTCTTTAGCTTTGGAGGTATGCCCTATGGATTTTGTAGAATAATCTTTATTCAATTCAAATTTCCGTTAAAAAACTGATGCACTATTTTACACGACAAATAGTTTTTAGATATTTTTGTTATTCAATTTCATGATTTCCATGTAAGAACATTTCTTCCATCACATTAAAAATGATATAATCTAGAATAGACTTCCTTTGACAACAACCCAAACAGCCCAACAAGAGAATAAGCCAGGATGCACAAGGTAAACACTATGAAGACACTGTACATTAACTGGAACAAATGAAGTTTAAAAAATATACCATCAATGGTCCAACCACAGCTATAAGGAGCACTTGAAAGCATTGAAGTCAGCAATGCAGATGCAGTGGCTGTGTGGAATGGAAGCATTGATTCCAAAGCAACACAGCTCTTCTCAACCGGTGACCTATTTTTAACAATTTTCACATCCAAGAAAAAAGAAACTTAATTTTCTTTATTCATGTCATCACCAAAAAACCTTCGTTAAGCAATGGAGAAAGTGGGACGTTAATCTTAACTAATACCAAAATACAAACTAACTGACGCATACAAAACATTATTGCATTAAAATCTTTATCTAACATTACAAATCCTTAAGAATTTACAATAATATAACTAGTACATAAGTTTTTTTAAATCACACAGTATGCATCTACTATTCCTTTTACTGTTTCGCTACATATACTTGTAGCAAACATCTATTCACAAAAAGTAGAAACATATCAACACAATAGTGGCTGCAAAGTATTGATGTCAAAAGATAATCATTAGTGCAACGATATAACCGATAAAATGAAGATGTGCCATGAGACCATTAGTGCTGACACATGACTCCATAGTTCACAGCCATCACACTAAGGGGCTGTTTGTTTGGCTCTTAATGGTTACATTAAGAGCCAACCTCTTAATCGGTAAGAGGTCAAGGTTGTTTGGCAAAAAAAATGGCTCTTAATGATTACATTACCCCTCTTAACCATTTTGCATCTAAGGGTTCTCTAAACCATTCAGACTTCTCTTTTTCCATCTTTTGCCCTCTCTCCCAACGTTCCTCACACATCGCTCACAGCCCCTCCCCCCACCCTACGAACGCCGGTCTTCAAATCCCTCCCCCCACACACGATCGCCGGTCTTCAAATCGCTTCCCCCCACCCTACGATCGTCGGTCTTCTTCTTCCAGCAGGTCTCACGTCGCCTTCTTCCAGCGCCGCCTGTCGTCGCCACTCGCCGCCTCACGTCACCGTCTCCGGTCGCCTCCATCCTTTTCCTCGCAAGCTTCAGGTATTTCCGCCCCTACTCTATGATTTTGGTGAACTGTAGTTATCTGGATGGGGTTATTCCGCCCCTACTGCTTCAGGTATACCCCAAGGAAAAGGAAACAACAGATTATTATCAATGTAGTTATCTAGACATGGTTATTAATTTTCCAGGTATGAGTCCATACTTGTCCTTCAGAACCCAACTCATGGGTATCTACTGTCACCCGAAAACAGTCACTTAGATAGGGTCTTCATTGCCATCTCAGAAGGCTTTGGCCTATTATGCAGGAGCATCATACTAGTTGCCATCTCAAAAGGCTTCATGGCAATGTCTCATAGTGTACTAGTAGTTCTCCATAGGTGCTACATTGGCCATCTAATCATATTACATTGCCATCATGTAGGTAGCCAATTGTATACTTTCTCATCACCTTTCGTCATGCATGCCTTAGAAGATGTTATAGGAACCAATATGTACCATGCTCAAAGAATTTTAGCTCAATATTATCATGAAAGCCACTAGACCCTAACAACTCATATTCAAGAATCCATAGAGTAAACAATTATGAGTAGAATCATTCAATTGGTGAAACGAAATGAAACGAACATACGGCTCAAAATAGAGGTGATTAGAAACTTCCTTGAGTTTCTTATCCTAAGATAAGCTTTACTTCTCTTTAGGTCCTTCTAGCAACACAAAACCATTTGTCTCTCATGACCTTAAGCGTCCGTTTGGTTTGACGGAATGTTTTTAAGAGATTTGGACTTCGTAGAAGGATTTGGAATTGGAAGGAATTGAAAGGATTTAAAAGTTTTGGTGTGTTGGGTTTGTAAGATTTGTAGTGGAATTGAATTCCATTATTTATAGATATTTTATTAGAAACAAATTATAAGTAATTATGAAAAATAACTAAATTACCTTTTACTAATTGATTATTACAAAACAAATGTTCTAAACATATTTTAAAACATTTTTACAAACAAATCCTACGAAATCCCATGAAAAACCTAATGGAGGCCCATCAAGGAATGACAAAGAAGACCCATTGAAGCATAAGAATGGCCCAATTACAAGATAAGAGCTAAGAAGACATGCAAGCCATCGCAATTCTAGTATCTGAAATTCAAGCCCTTGGCAATGCAAATGAAGACAATAGATTCATTTTCAAGCTACAAGTTTGTGAATATTCTTGAAGCCCAAAATGCATCAATTAGTGAATATTTCAAAATGATTATGGAGCCAAACAAAGGATTGGAGATGCCCCATCAACCAAAGGCATTTATAGAGCCTTGAACATATGGAAAAAGCCATATTTTTTCTTTTCTTTGGCTCCAAGAAAAAAATCCACCCCAAGCTTGCTTCCTTACCAAGTTTGCTTAAAATTAGGCATATTTTGGAAGATATGGAAGAAATATTCCATATTATAGTTTTCTTTTAATGTTTAGAGTTGTTTCCCTCCTTTTTATTCAAGTTTCCTTTTGTTTGGGAGAACCCTAGTTTCGGAGTCCTATACATTATGGACGAATTTTGACGTTTAATCAACATCAAATCATTAAAAATTTTCATTCTTGAGTTTATTTCTGAGCTATTCTCTCTTGTGGGGTTTTAGTGTTGAGCAAAGTTTGTGGAGTTCTTCGTATTTTTTGGTTCTTAGTTCTTCCCTAACTAAGGGTCAAGAATTCATACCAAGGTTCTTAATCTTTATTCAACGGTTTAAAGGTCAAGGTTGCTTGTTCGATTGTTTTTCAAGTCATTGGGTTGTTATTTTTCTGCGTTTGCTCGATTGAAATCTCGTGGTTCTAAGCTTCATAGCTTATGGGTCATCATGGATTCACATCAATACCAACTACCCCTATGGGATTTCTAAATCCAATGTTTGTGGGATTTCATTGAAATCCCAATATTTCAATTTCGGACGTTCCTTAAAACCAAATGCGGGATTGGAACGGAATTCACTTCCAAATCCTACCAAATCCCATAAACCAAACGGACCCTAAGAACCTTTCATCAACCTTCATGCTTAGTCATCCCTAGCCTTGTATAACAACTTTTATCTTTTTGAAAACAAAGCTTTTATTTATATACATATCTACTTATATGATAGGATGAAACACAAATAAAGCACGTAAATACACAGGTCCTCACAAACCATTTCTACTGAAAGTACATGACCCTTCTAGTGTTCTAAATAATCCACTTAAGGCCGCCTAATCAATCGCCTAGGCGTTAAGCATCCCACCACTTTGATAGGGAACTAACCGTTAAATTAAGCATTTACAAGTAATGAAGTGGGATCAAACAGATTAAAAGCTGGGGTTAATGGGTTTACCTTAAATAAAATCAGGTGAATACCGGTTAAAAAATCAATGCAGTCCAATTCAAAATATATTTTGATCTGAATTATAATTAACTTCTATCTTTTGTATGCAATTACGATATTTCATTACATGCCTAAACGCAAAATGAGCATCTTTGCAATTGTTGCCCTTAATTCATTTTTTTTTTTTGAAAAAGTTGGGGGGGGGGGCCTCTAGGATCAAAATTTCGGATTTTCTTCTAAATTGTTTAATTATGGAATTATGTACATGGAAAAAGATTATGAATATACTCATATGTAGAAGTTTGAAAGACATCATGGCATCATGATCCTTTGTCTCATTTTCCTCCTAATCAACTTGTGTTCATCAATGACTTTTCTCAACTCAGCTGCAATATATCCAATCCATGAGTTTTTAGCTTCAATCTTTATCAAGTTTTAACTTCATACTCTCCGTATCCTTACAAAATCTGATCTCATCGCATATGGAAAAATGAACCACCTAAGCATCAATCAAAGCAGGGAAATTACACGCTTGAAGATCCTTCTCAACCACCCAGCTCCACTTAGGGCTTTTTACAATTGTTCCTCTCTCCATTTGTTATCTCCATTCTAGACAAAGACCCACATTCAGGTCTTCGAAAGTCAAATACAGTTACCATTTAACATGAGTTTTGAACTTAGAATGAAATTTTGTAACATCCCAAGCCCAAAGTAGCAGGCGGACAAAATAACTTCCAGATCAACTTAAAACAATGATGGATATTATTGGTATTACGCAACTTCGGAATTACTAAGAGCTCACAAATCTTATTTTGTATCCATGTGGAAAGGGTAGTCACAACCCCGCTCCACATAAATGAGCTCTCACAAGCTTGTAAATCCCACTTTCCATCGATATGGCACAAGTTGTCACAAAACCCCTCCACTTAAATTCTGGATGTCCTCGTCAAGGCTACCCAACATCCTCTTTGTTCACATATGATATGGGATTTCCCTAAGATGTTATATACACCCCCTTAGGAAGTCATAATGCTCAATGAGATTTACCCCACCATCCTCATAGTACAAGAACGGGTTCTCATATCATTTGTAACACCCTAAGCCCCAAGAAAAATTGACCCAATAACTTCTTAATAAACTTAAAACATGGTGAAAATTATTGATAGCCTACGCAATTACAAGGAGCTCACAGATCTTATTTTCTATCCATATGGATCCCTACATAAACGAGGTCTGAGACTCGTAAATCCCACTTTTGAGTTGTCACAAAATTGCTAGCATATAGCTGCCCTCAAACTTCCTAATAAGCACTTCAAATGTAATAATCGTGGGTAAAGTTTGCAACAAATCCAAGAAATTCTTGCAATTGGAAGTTACTCAGTTTGATATCAAATAATCAAAGTGCAGCTCTTTTGAAAGATGGCTAAGCGAATCATCACCAAGCATCATCAACCATACGTTAAAACCCCAAATTGCAGATAGTTGTTCTAACTTCAACATTATGGCGACAAACAAAGCAAACATAAATAAAATTTGATGCAAAGACGTATTACAATAACCTGAAAATGCGATGAGATAGGGGATTTCGAGCCGGGACGCGGAACGGAGAACGTGCGGCACCCGTGAAACTAGGTTTAGCACCGGCGGAGATTCTAGACGCCGATGACCTAACGCCGGTGGAAGCTGAGCGGAGGACCGACCTACCAGCGAATACCGCTGCCATATAAAAACCTCTTTCTTTCTTTGGTATCTTGCTGGGGGTTTTTGGTTTCGAATGTAATAACCGATTTTGTTCCTTGTGAATTTGGTTTCGAATTTTATTTATTATAAAAAACGTTTGTTCCAGTTTGGTTTGAAGGAATGAAATGGATTTGGAGATTTGTAGTTTAAATCAATTTCAATATCATGTTTGATTTGTTGAATCATTTGGATTTGAAATTCTAGAATTTAATTGAATTTTTTTTTTATTAACCTGGATATCCAACCTGCTATGCGAGTCAACTAATCCCAAGACGACCACTTGTTTTGCAGATAGCCCAGAGTCACCGCATTTGAACCTCCTTATTCCTCATTGGATTTGAACATAGGACATCCTGGTACTTTTGACCTTTGGAGCCAATCTCAAACCAACCAGCCACCACCTTTATGGTTAAACATAGAATTTTGAAATCCTTAGTGAGTGCTCGGGATTTCACGAGAATTAGTAGGATTGTATTCAATAAGGTTTTAAAAAATGTTAAAAACATTTGTTTTGTAATAATTGATTAATAATAATGTAATTTAATTATTTTTATAAATTTTGTAAATTATTTATAAATAATGGAATCCAATTCCATTCCAGTTCCTACAAACCAAACACACCAATGATTGGTGTTCTTGAGCAACGACGTCATTTTGGTGGTTGTGGTGTTCAACGGCGGTGGTGGTCGTTGTTCTTCAGGAACTTCATTAATTAAATTCTCTTCTCAACATTACTCTCATATTCCATTATTAATTTAGGGTTTTAATTTTAGGGTAAAATGTAAGAAGTAGCAATATACTTTTCATTTACTTTTCGTATTATACTTTCAGTTTTTCTTGTTAAAGCAATTTACTTGCAAATTATTATTTGGGAAAAGTTCAAAAAAACCCAATGAACTTTACTATTTGGAATGATTAAGTCCTTGAATAATTTTTTAGAACAAATAAATCCTTAAACATTTTAAAATCTGTTAAATAAGTAATTAGACTCTACAAAACCTATTAAATAGATCCTTATTCCTTAAAATCTTAACCTGCAACCTGAATAGAAGGTAATTTAAATAAATAAAAAAAACTTAAAAAATGTTAGAAGTAAGACTACTGCTCCCTTCTCGTGACTACTCATCTCCCCCTCTCCCGACCGCTGCTCCCTTCCCGTCTCCTTCTCCCTCTCGCACACCATCGTTTCCTTCTCCCTCACACATCGTCGTCTCCCCCAACCCCATCGCTACCGCGTCACCGCCGCGCCGCCGCACCACCACCCTCGTCGCCGTCGCGCTACCCCTGTCGCATCCCTTGTCTCCGCCGTACCACCTCGTCGCCGCCCCTGTCGCTCGTCTAATCAGGTTTGCTCCAATGTGATATCATGCAACTACGGTGTGATAATGGAACACGTATACATATTGTGTTTAATTTTGTGTTCCATGAATAGTGATAGAAGATTTAAGGATGGTTGTGATTTACTTGAAAGAAACTTTTAACAGGGAATCAGCCCTACTGCCACTCGAACACTTGAAAGTCTATTGTATGGATAGTATATTGTATGTATATGAACATCTGCTTGGAGAAAGTTTTTTTCATGGACTAGTCAAGCGATGGCCGTCTAAGTAATTACTTTCTGGTGTAATAAAGTTGCTGATTCTGAGAGTTATGTGTTCCCAATCACCTATATGTTCTCCTATCCTGCCTAAAGGAACATCAATGAACCCTAATTTGGCAGTTGCAGGTCCATTAAAAGGGTAGAAAAACAATATTGCTATATCAGTAAATGTTGCTCCTAACATTGGTTTGATGTGGATTATTAAACACTTCTAAGGGGTCGTTTACCAAACACTTATCCGGTAAACACTTACCGGTAAAATTCAAGACTATTATTTACCTACCGGGTAAGATTTTAGTTAATAAAAATGGCTTTATATGCAACAATTTATCCGGTAAGAGCTGACTGTGGTAAGAGTCATTGCCTTCCCTTACAGGGTAAGACTCTAAGTCTTTGCCGTGTTCTTACCGGGTAAGATTTTTGGTCCTTACCATATTCATCCGGTAAGGTAATATAACTTGGTAAGAGCTTACCCAAGTAAGTATTTGGTAAACAACCCCTAAGTAATGTATTTAAAAATCAACGCTATATCATCAGCAAAAAGCATACACCATGGTATATCATCTTGTATGTCTATTTTAAGCTCATTCATAACTACAACAAGAGACAAGGCTGNCAACGCTATATCATCAGCAAAAAGCATACACCATGGTATATCATCTTGTATGTCTATTTTAAGCTCATTCATAACTACAACAAGAGACAAGGCTGTCTGTTGCTGTTACCCCATAACTGTAGGGAAAACATCTCACCCGTCACATGCTTTGAAGCTTAATACCATTTAGCAAGCAATCATACATATGTTTGAACACATTAACATATGTTCTTCTTCTGAAGATCTCATCTATCATCTCTCATGATGATTGTATCATGAGCTTTCTTTAGATCAATAAATGCCGTATGAAGATCCCTTTTTTTGTGTCCCAACTCGAAGCAACCCGATGTCTAACCGAGTTGTAAAATTGTTAAATCGTAGGTATTAGGTTACTATTATTTGAACCCAACCCAACCCGATGACACTAATTTGGATTGCAAACATCGGGTTGGGTTGGGTTGCATCTACCATGCTTATGGTCTTATTATTTTTCCAAACCGCGAACATTGGGTTGGGTTGCATCTACCATGCTTATGGTCTTATTATTTTTCCAAACCGCAAACATTGGATTGGGTTGCATCTACCATGCTTATGGTCATACCTTTTTTAATTAAAATTGTAGCTTTTGGTCTATTTTTTTTCATCGGTGAATCGTGATGAAATTGTTATTTTTGTTTACAGAATGATATCTGATTGCGATGATGATTATAGTGATGATCCTAGCTATGAAATAGACGATAATTCAAGTGAACATATGTCAGATTCTTTATCTCWAGACCTTGAAGATRAGGATGATATAATCAACTTAAATAAAACAGTTGATGATCAGTTTCTAAATAAGCTTTGTATTGTAAACACGATTGACAATGTTGAGTTTAATGTGGATGAAGATGATGATAATGTTGGAGATCATGTTACACAAAATGGTGTTCAGTACCCGATACATGATCCTAATATTCCTTGGAAGCTGATGAAGCCCAAACTTGGTGAGAGGTATGAGAATCCTAGTCAATTAAAGCAGTGTTTGACTAACTACGCGGTTGCAAATGGCTACCAACTACAATACGTGAAAAATGATTCAGAAAGACTACTTGTTGCATGTGGAAAAGGTAAAAAAGATCACACATGTCCTTTTAGATTATGGGCATCTTGGATGCAAGAAGAAAAGTCGTTTCAAATTAAAAGCATTAATTGTAAGCACATATGTAGTAGAGACTATAGTTTTGGATCCCCTAGTGACACCAATTTGGATTGCAAAGCATTATGTTAGAGAACTCATTGAAAGACCGTTCATAAAAATCAAGGATATGCAAGATGATATTTTGAAAAAGTTTATGGTCAAAGTTAGCAAGGGCCAATGCATGCGGGCCAAGTCCAGGGCACATCTTGAAATTGAAGGTTCTTTGATAGAACATTATGGAAAACTTTGGGATTATGGACATGAAATTAGGAAAGCCAATCCAGGATCTACAGTTAAGATGGATGTAAATTTAATAGCAGATGGAAGCAATGAATTTAGGAGATTTTATGTATGCTTCAAAGCACTAAGAGATGGGTGGATTAGTGGATGTAGGAAGGTTATAGGACTAGATGGTTGTTTTTTGAAGGGGGTGTGCAAAGGAGAGTTAATATCGGCTATTGGTCGAGACGAAAATAATCAGATCTACCTTATAGGTATGTACATCCAAACTATGCTTGTTATATTAATATCAAGTGTTATTAATTTTTAAGCTCTTACAATGTTGAATGTTTATGTAGCTTAGGTTGTAGTAGATGTGGAGAACAAAGAGAATTGGAAGTGGTTCATTGAACTATTAATAGAAGATATTGGTGTTATTGAAGGAGCAGGGCTTACCATCATGTCTGATCAACACAAGGTATGAACTTCCATCACTTCTAACACTTCTAACACTTCATATTAACTTATTCAAATGTGTTTCAACCTTTATATCACCATTTAGACCATCTATTCAAGTTTTGGGTAGATTTTCCCCATATAGACACTCTAGTTTACCTACCCGATTTCCATTTAGGCAATGTACTTTGTATTTTGAAACCCGACATCATCTAATTATGTCCTTTGTGAGGTGTTAGCACCAAACTTACCTCATACATCTCATTCTAACTATGATTTAATTGCAATTTTATGCAATAGGGCATTGTTGAAGCTGTAAAAGAGTTGGCACCATATGCAGAGCATAGACAATGTGCAAGACACATATATGCTAATTTTCATAAAAGATTTAATGGTGTTGAGTACAGAAACATTTTTTTGGGCAGCAGCTACATCCACTTTTGAGGCAGATTTCATGTCACACATCGAAAAGTTTAGGATACAAAACATTAATGCATATAATCATTTGATTGAAAGGGACCCTAATACATGGTGTAGGGCATTTTTCCAACCCGGTAGAGATTGTGAAGCTGTAGAAAATGGGATTTGCGAGTCATTTAATTCAATAATTGTTGATGCAATAAGAAAACCCATAATCACAATGTTAGAGGAGATAAGGATATTTGTTATGGAGAGACATTACAGAGTGCTAAGCAAAGCACAAGAATGGGAATCAGTTGTTTGTCCGGCCATAAGAAAAAAAGTTAAAGAAATGGGGACAAAATCACAGGTATGTTTATCTATGATGGTAATTTTATTATGTATGCTTGTCTATGGTGGTAATATGATCTTGTATGCTAATGTATTCTTTTTCATATRTAGATATTGGTATGTTATTCCTRGTGGTGGGAATGTATTTGAAACACGAAAYGGTTTTGAAGCAATGGTGGTAGACTTAGATGCTAGAAAATGTAGTTGTAGATTGTGGGACATATCAGGCATTCCTTGTGTGCATTCCATTGCTGCCATACACTTTATCAATAAGGATCYAGAGGATTATGTTAGTAAATGGTTTACTAAGGATCTCTTCAAAATGACATATGAGAAAACTATAAGACCATTGAATGGGAGCAACATGTGGACTCCAACACCTTACCCCAAACCAAACCCACCTAAGGAAAGAAGAATGCCTGGTAGACCATCCATCAAAAGAAAAAGATCAGAATCTGAGAGCGAAAGTACAAGGGTGACTCGATCTGGGAAGACAATGACATGTAGAAATTGCTTGGAAACGGGACATAATGCTAGGACTTGTAAGAATAAAAAGAAGAACCCACCACCTAAACTTGTTAAGCCAAAAGGTAGACCAAGACTCAACATTCCAAAACTGACTACAACAAGAAGAGCCAATGAAGGTGGAAGAGGCAATAGAGGTGGAAAAGGCAATAGAGGTGGGAGGATACCATCATATGTAGGGGTCTCTTATAATCCAGTCATGGGAGAAACAATTATTGGGGTAAGCCGTTATTTGTTTTTCAGATTCAAGTAACATTTTTTTATGACTATTGCTTACACTTTATTTTTATCATTAAAGACATCCTCAGGTGTGCCACAACCAGCATGCCCCGAAGGCATCTTACCGTATTCAATTTCAAGAGAGGCTGTTGTTAACGATGAAG
The DNA here is from genome assembly GCF_001531365.2 of Cynara cardunculus var. scolymus. Lineage (NCBI taxonomy): Eukaryota > Viridiplantae > Streptophyta > Magnoliopsida > Asterales > Asteraceae > Cynara > Cynara cardunculus. Next base: position 2,058,132 of record NC_037537.1, on the reverse strand, counting down.
ACCGTGATGAAGGTGATACTACTGTTGGTGATGAAGAACATCATGAAAGTGATGATGTTGTTAGACATCAAGAAGGGTTACAAGAAAGTCAAATGGCTATATCTCCACTAGAATTTAATGATGCAAATGAAGAATAGTTCATACCATGACCTTAACATAGATTAGGCATTACTTTGGTATATTGTAGCGCAATTTTTGGTATATTTTGGCGTAACTTTTGGTATATTTGGCGCAATTGTTGGTATTTTTTTGCGCAACTTTTGGTATATTTGGCGCAATTGTTAGTATTTTCTTTGCGCACTTTTTGTTACATATTTTGGTTAAACTTTTGGTATATATTTTGGTTTAACTTTTGGTAAAATTATGCCCAAAATTTGTATGCAGATTATTATGCTTTGGATACAACTTTTGTATATTTTRCGAATAGTAATGAGAATGATATATTTGTTTTATTTTTATAAATGTAAGTACTTTTTTCGTTGGATMTTTTCCACTAACAAAATGTATTTCACAGATTTTAGAATGTCTAAGGACTTATTTAACAGGTTTTGTAAAGTCCAATGACTTATTTAACAGGTTCTAGAAAGTTCAAGGATTTATTTGTTCTAAAAAATTGTTCAAGTACTTAATCGTTCCAAATAGTAAAGTTCATTGGGTTTTTTTGGACTTTTCCCTTATTTTTTATTAAAGTATTGTACTTTTAAAAGTTATTTATTATATCAATGTGTCACGTCCTGCTAGGAGGTTTTTCGAAAATCGAGAACATTCTAGATCAATCAAGAAGATGGAAGAACCTTGGAGAAGATTCAAGAGAAGCAAAGAAAAGGATCAAGAAGGTATAAGCAAGTTTCGGAAAATCCATACACATCTACTGCTTGATTAGCTAGAAGCTTCCTAGTAAAATAGTGTAAATTGAGTTCTAGAGAGATTCATAGAGCAGTATATATAGAGGTAGTCTTTCATTTGTTAATAACATTTCACATTCTACAACTTGAAAAAAATAAGTGATAGCTTAGCATTTCATGAACAGTAGATTGACACATTGTCGAATAAAAACAACTAAGGAGTAGGTCGTGTTATCTGATAGAGCGGGTAATGCTCAAATTCTTTTTTTTTCGTATTTGGGGTTGTGGTCCTCCTTTGAGTTTGAGTTCAATTGGATGAATCTGTCATCCATAGTCCTTGAGTTGAGTGTTTATCCAGATTACTTGAGAACAACAACTGCAGCAACAACATACTCCACTTTTGCAGTTGATATGGATACACAACTTAGTTTGTTGATAGTCTAGCTCACGAACTTATCTCCACGGATTTGACAATTGCTAGACGTGTTCTTTCTATTTTCTATCTAACTTATACATGCATGGTCTGCATCTGTGAATGCTATTAATTCAAAACTAGAACCTTTAGGATACCAAAGGCCAGTGTTGGTGTGCCTTTAAGGTACCTAAAATATTCATGCATGGCAGCAAGATGATATTTAGTCTAACTGTAGTTGAGTATAAAAGTGGACCTATCATGCCTTTGTATGTCTTCACATCTACTGATTTTTCTTTTCAATCAAAGTCAAGCCTTATACTAATGACCATAAGTTTTCATGGCAGGGCATTCATTCATGTTGAACCTCTCTAGTAAATTTGTGATATATTTTGATTTATTAATAAAAATCCCTTCTAAAGATTATTAGATAAAGGAAAAATTTAATTCTCCCATCGTACTTGTTTCAAAATTACTCTGTATGAGTTTTGAAAACTTTTCACAAAACTTTGTATTTCTAGAGCTAAATATTATGTCATCCACTTAAAATTGTACCAGAATCATATCTCCCTTGTACTTCTTCAATAAAAGAGTAGTGTCAATTTAAAATCCATGGGCGTTCCAGTGGACGTCATTCACGTCTTATACAACAACCCAAGATATAAGGCTTTCCTATTATAACAGTTTGTTCAAAATGATCCCACGTTCTCTTCCCCCAAAAAGCATGTTTTTAACCGACGCACAAAGATCACACAGTACCAATGTAAATTAACTTTTCTAGTTCACCCCAACATTCCCCACTTGCCGTACATTTCTAAAAACCAAATGAATTTGGAAAGTAGATAGTTTCATACCATGCCCTTAAAATTGGTGTTTGTTTAATCAATATTTTATTTTAAAAAATTATACCAAAAAACTAGAATTTCTTTATTTTTAATTTTAATTTAAGATCCATGATATATATATATATATATATATATATAATATTAAGATTCACATATGAATTTTACACTGTTCAGAATTTCGATTATAGATTGTAAATTGATTCGCGTACAAATTATAATTAAGATTCACATGTGAATATATGTTACAATTCACATATTCACATATGAATCTTAACTTGATTCAGATGCTCGGTTATAAGTTTTAAATTGATTAACGTACAAGTTATGCTTGATATTCACATATGAATCTAAATTAGAATTCACATGTGAATCATATGAACTAATATGCACCTAATTATCACCGCCTGAAAAAGTTTTGTAGGGATCTTTTACGTTTGATTACATTTCAAATGATCAATGAAGAACATCGATATTCGTGTTCACATATGAGATTTAGTTCTATTTGTAGATTGTAAAATCACCAATTATTTCAAGGTGGAAAATTAGATAAAAATCACTAATTATCAATATCAAAAAATGTTAAAGGAAAAACATGAAATAAATTAGGATATTTTATTTTTTTCATAGTTATCTTAGTTAGTAAAAATACGTGGAATAGAAATTTTAATCTAGTGCTTGAGATTGCTTCTTCAATTATTAAAATTTTAGGAGTTCTCATTTGAAAAAAAAATCTATATATTTAGACGAAGGATCGTGTGATAATAGAAGTAAACCAAGAAACGTAAGAAGGGATTCAGACCCTTGATTACTTTTAATCTCACCCCACCATGAATTGTGCTTGATATGTGAATTGATCTGATGTATCCTGGTGCATCCCATTACTTTTGATCTTCAATTATGATTGATCCAAAGGTGGAGATCCCTTCTCATCTTTCTCACCGTAACCTCCATTTTCTCTAGAACCCAACCACACACACATACATATGTATAGGGTTGGGTTCTGATGAGAAGGAGAGTTAACGTGAGAAGCGCAAAAAAGAATCTCCATCGTTGGATGCACATTAGGATGAGATGCACCGGATCAATCCTCTTATCAAGCATGATTCATAGGTGGGTTTAAATTTAAAGGTGATTAAGGGTTCAATTCCCTTCTTACGTTTCTTACCTTAACTCTCCTTCTCACACGATCCTTCGCTTATACATATAGGTGAAAGATCGTGTGAGAAAAGAAGTTATGGTGAGAAGCGTAAGAAGAGATCTGAACTCTTGATCACTTTTAACTCCATGCCCACCTATAAATTGCGCTTTAGAAGGGAATTGATCAGACACATCTCGGTGCACCTCATTAGTGTTGACATTAAATTAGAATTGATCCAAGGGTGGAGATCTCTACTTACGCTTCTCATCATAATTTTCCTTCTCACCATAACCCAATCCTATATATATAGGGTTAGGTTAAAATAAAAACCAAATTTTTCATTGTAAACCAAGGGACAAATCCTTACCATTGATCAAAATTAAGAAAACTAATCAATGGCTAAAACATAAAATGGTTAATTAAGAAGTGACTAGGGGCAAAAACAAAATTTATTTCAAACTTGAATCACATGACCACCTTATTTGACTTTTTATTTTCTTTTCAAATTAAATTTTTTTACCCCTTAATATTAAACTAAATTATCCTAATCTTTTAATAAAACAAATTATAACAAAAACTAGCATTTCATTCTTTTCGATTTGACATCAATTTCGATATAGTTTTTTTTTTGCCATTTTTTACGTGACATGATATATCTATGTCATATTCATCATGAATATTTATGCATGTTCACATGTATACAAGAACTCTTTAATGTTCACATCGGTATGATATTTATCATGAATATACAAATTCACTGTAACATTCATCATGAATATTTATTTATTTTCACGTGTATTCAATAAATGTTCAGTATTCATGCATCACTATGATATTAATCGTTAATATACATTTTAGCTATAACATTTATCATGAATATAATACTGTTCATCATGAATATTCATGTGCGTTCACATATATACAACAATTTTTCAATATTAATACATCAATATGATATTCATCATGAATATATACAAGAACTAGTATTCATACATCAACATGATATTTATCATTAATATACATTTTCACTATAACATTCATCATCAATGACGAACTAACGGAAGGGTTGTGGCTGGTGGTATTGTCTCTCATGATATATGGTCGAAGTTCGATTGAGGAAGTGAGGAGAGTAGTCGTTGTCGATTACGAAATTAGGTTAGCTTTAGTTAGAACTTAAAAGGTAAAATATAAATTATTAACTAAAATATCGGGTCATCAGACGGGTCGCCAGGCGGGGGGGGAGTAGGATACCCAACCCGATCCTACTTACCCGAGGAAAATATCGGGTTTCGAGGTCAGATTTTCTGCAGTTTTTCGGGTCGGGTTAGATCAAGTATTTCGGTATTGTTCACCCTATACAAAACATTGTACGAATTTTGAGCATGCAGAAGTTTATGATTGTTATTGTGGATCTTATTAAAACTAAATCAAACAAACCAACTCAATATATTTCAGTTGTATGGCGACCTTTTTTCTACTTCCTATTTTTTGAAAATGCTAGATCAGTAGACCTTATTGCAAGGTCTAAATGTTGAAAATCTTAAGACCAATATTCAAATTTATGCCTATAAAAATTGACATCTATTGTAAAAGTCATGCTTTGAAAAACAGTTGAGATTCATCTTGATTGGTTGAAAAAGAATGCTGGTACAGAGCATTTTTGGCTGCTATGGTGAAGAAACTCACCTGCTCGAAAATTCAGTTATTTTAACCGAAATCCAAGAACCTGGATTACCTGGTTGGGTTGGTGACGGGAGAAAAACTAAATGTGTAATCGACTTGGCCAAAGAGGCTTGGACCAAGAGGATCATGTTCTTATATATATATATATATATATATATATATATAGGGATGTTATTCTACACCCTTTGCCATTCCTACACCCTATACAACCCTCATCTCAACCATTCAATTTTTAATCAATTAATTGTTTCCTAATATAAAATATTAATCATAATTAATAAACTCTATTCATATTCCATAAATATTCAAATCATAATAAATGAACTCCAATCATTTCTATAAATATCTCAATTAATTGGGTTGCAAAGGTTGTACAAATGCACAAGGTTGTAAAAGAAATATACCCTATATATATATATATATATATAGAAAGAGAGAGGTTGGTTATTATACAACTCTTGACATTTGTGCAACCAATACAACCCAATCTTCAACCATTCATTTCATTTGATTAATATGTGATTTCACAAAAATTTTGATTGTTTCCTAATATAATGTATTGATCATAATTAATGAACCATATTCATCTTCCATAAATATTCAAATCACAATAAATGAACTCTTATCATTTCCATAAATATTCAAATCATAATAAATGAACTCTTATCATTTCCATAAATATCTCAATTTATTGGGTTGCATTGGTTGTACAAATGCGATGAGTTGTATTTAAAACAAACTCTCTCTCTCTCTCTCTCTCTTTATATATTTATATATAATATTGCAAACTTATTTTTGTTAACTATTCTCCAATTGTTGTCTTATCTTTCTTTTTCTAAGAGAGCGATATAAGTAGTGTTTTTTTTATGGAAAATATTATTTATATGACTTGATTCTCATTTTGATAAAAAATATTGACATGTTTAAAATTAAAAGCTTGCATTTAAGTATTTACCGTAAATATCATTATGCTTTATTTTTAACATATTCTCATCATTTGATGCAACGCTAGCATTTGAGAAAACCGTTGAAATAATTCATCTACTAATGAACCACAAACTTCAATCTCAAAATCATAGTAGCAACCAAGAATAAAATTCTCAACTTGTATTATATATATATTCGTCAACTAAAAAAAACTTTAAAATTAGCCACAGTCATTTTAACCATGTTGTCTAGGCTGCACCTCAGTTAGTCTTAAGAGTTAGTCTTGGAAAATTTAGAACCGATGATTATGAGTAAGATTCCTATAAAAACATCATCTACTAATCATTTTTACACAAGGAAACATGTTTTTCACAACCTTAACATTAATTTGCTTTTTTATTCTATCTTACATTCAATAAGAAAATGTAAAATGGATCAACATATATATTTTATTTGGTGGAAACCTGTTTATAATAGGTATATATTCAAAATTTACACTCAGCTATAGTGTATGGGTATACAACTAGCAACAGGATGGAAAAAAAAAAGAAAAAAGATGAAACATGATTGACAGCAGCATCGTGCGAGCATCGTGCATACAGCAGCATCGTGCGAGCATCTTACTAGTATACACACACACATACATACACACATATATGGGTTCAAACGAAAACACCCATTTTTCACTTCAAATTTATTAACACATAATAAAAATTAGAATAAATGAAAATAAATTAGTATTTATTAACAACTTTATGTTATCTTAGATTTATCCTTATTCTTTGAATGTTGTTATTATCATAAAAGACTTTTTATGCTGATATCTCCGTTGTTGATAACGATGTAATATTGTGATAATGATATGATTTTGTTGTGATGATAATGTGATAATGTTTTAATAAATCGAAGATTTCTTATGATGTGATTTTGCTATGACAGTGATATGGTAATTATGTGATTTTGATGGGATAATGTTGTGATAATCGAAAACCAGTAATGAACACCTCCATAATCATCATTCTGTTCGTTCATTATGTGATTTTATTGTGATAATAATTTGATATATTGTGATTGGTGAATATACTCTCTGTACGTTATTTTAAGGATAAGGAAGTCACTAACTTACAGATAAATATAAATCACATGATTACGCTTAATTATTTACTTTATTTTCTTTTAATTTTAAGTATGGGTTAAATGATTTGAAGGCTAAGAAATGTTCTTGCATTTTCGTAAAGTAAAAGTGTTCTCGTTTAAACCCCTCCATAAAAATATAGTGTTAGGTTTTGGTGAGAAGGAAAGTTATGTTGAAAAACGTTAGAAAAGAGATTTCTACTCTTGGATCAATTTTAATTGAATGTCAACACTAATAAACTGAATCGAGATGCACCAAATCAATTCCCTTCTAAAGCACAATTAGTGTGTGGACATGAAATTAAAATTGATCAAATGTTCAAATTTCTTCCTATGCTTCTTATTATAACTTTCCTTCTCACACGATCTTTCGTTTCTCTTTCTTTTTCTCTCTCTCTCTCTCTCTATATATATATACATACATATATATATATATATATATATATATATAGAGAGAGAGAGAGAGAGAGAGAGACTGGTTAGATTACAAACCGCCTAATTCGTGAAAACCATGCAAACCACTCTCGACTAATAATAAATTTCCGTTTTTTACTTTAATTTTAATAAGTAAGAGTATAGTTGTCATTTTACTGTATAATGGATAATATTGGAAATGATTTAATTATTTTTAAATATGAAAACGTAAATATAAAAACCGTTTATATGGAAGTTGTAAATCAATTGTTTTAAATATAATATTGGAAATTATTTAATTATTTTTAAATATGGAAACGTAAATATAAAAACTTTTATATGGAATGTGTAAATCAATTGTTTTTAAATATAAAACGGTGAAACAATGAAATAGTTGCATACAATGAAGACGACAGATTAATAAAGTTTCATAATGTGAAACCGATTCATACAGTGAACCATGCAGATTCAAACATGTGAATAAATATTGTAAAACAGATTCATACAATGAAGAAATACATGTTCATCTAGTTAAGAAATACAGATTAATACGATGAACCAGATTTATACAGTGAAATAGTTGCATACAGTGATGAAAATACAGTTTCATACAGTGAAATACAGTTTCATTCAGTGAAATAGTTGCATACAGTGAAGAGGATAGTGATGAAATACAGATTCATATGGGTGATTTGTCGATTTTGCCTCTTTTTTTAATTAAAAATCAAACTTTTTTTTCTTTTTTCTTTTAATTTCCTAATATAACACTATTTAATCTTGACCATAGATCAAGAAAATGGATGGATGAGATCGGTTTGTAGGGTTTTCACAAATAAGGGTGGTTTGCAATTGATCGCTCCTCTCTCTCTCTCTCTCTCCATATATATATATATATATATATATATATATA
>NC_037537.1:2036725-2049549 GCF_001531365.2 Cynara cardunculus var. scolymus | reverse complement strand
CTTTCGATAAACAAAAGTAACGAGTCATTTAGAAACTCATCATCCATTTTATTCCGTATTCTTGTTTTCACAATATTCAATGCTAAAATGATCTCTTTGTTGTCGCGATAGAAACTGGAAGAGTAAGTAATATACTTATTAATCGATAAATAAGATCAAAAGTGATTTCTCTTCTAGTCCTTACCAACCATTGACCCAATTCTGCAACAGATGTCAATTGCTTATAATCTATATGTTGAACGACATCAATAGCATAATGTTGAAGTTGCATTTTCAGAATTGTTTTCTCATGATCACTGAAATCTTCAGGATAAAACTTCTCTACTAGTTGTCTTACATCAAGACTTCTAAAAGTCTCATACACATTTTTAGGATCTAGAGTTGAAGCAAGAYRAARCATCTCCATGGAACCATCACTGAAACGATGATCTAATTCCATTAATTGACAATTAATTGCTTCATAAAAGATATCCACTCGGTAATGATGCTCAAGTGTATGATCACTATACTCATTACGAGCTCGATTCCCTCTGCTAAAGTAGGAAGAAGACAAGTCAGGAATATCTATGTTACGTACTTGACAAGAATACAAGTCGAGAAGAAGACAAGTTAGGAAGATTTACTTGATAACGATGTTCGAGTGTATGATCATTATGTTATGTACCTGACAAAATGACTTAACAAGGCAAAGCAAAACATCCCAGCTTTCATCTTTCATTAGTTGCAATAACAATTTGGTAGATGCAACTAACTTCAATGAGTTAAAAATATCTTGATCTTTCCTTTGTAAAGCTTGACAAAGTAAATCAGTGATCTCCATTATTTCTCTTTCAAGATGCAAGACAAATATGAACTCAAATGTCATCATAGCCTCATATGCCGAATCTGCATCTCCTTTGATTGGCCCAGTTCCTTCCTCAAAATTTTTGAGCAAAACCTCACACGTGGGACTGAACATCTTGATTAGGCTAGAAACTGATCTGAGATGGGAACTCCATCTAGTATCTCCGGCTCATTGTAATGTACCAATTTGATTGAGACCTCTACCGGTCTCCAATTCATCAACAGAAATCAAGTATGCAATTTGCTCGATTTGTGCATCTCGTAGTTGGTCGGTGCGTTTAGAGGAAGCACTAACAACATTGACAACAAAAGACAATGTTGTAAAAAACTTACACAGTGTTACAACTCCTTGAGAGGCGGCCATTAATGCCAATTGCAACCGATGAGCAAGAYARTGAACATAATATGCGTATTTACAATCTTCTAAAATCAAGGCTTGCAAACCTTTGAAYTGACCYCRCATATTGCTTGCACCATCATACCCTTGTCCACGAATAGACTTGACATCAAGGTTGTAATGTGACAACACATAATAGATTCCCTCCTTGAGCGTTTGTGCTGTAGTGTCACGTACATGAACTCCAAAAAAACGCTCTATAATGAAGCCCTCTTTATTAACAAATCTCAAAACAAGAGACATCTGCTCTTTATGAGACTCATCCCCTGCTTCGTCAACAAGTAAACAAAACCTTCGACCACCAATCTCCTCACAAATCATTTGTCTCACCTTATTTGATATAAGATTCAAAATTTCCTTTTGAATCGACGGTGATGTATATGATGCATATCTAGGAGCACGACAAAATAACTCTTTAAGCTCAGTGCTAAACTCACTAAGTGCCTCCAACATTTCAAGAAAGTTCCCTCTATTAACCGAATCTGACTTTTCGTTGTGGCCTCTAAATGCAACTGCTTGAAAGGCACACCAACGGACACAATAAATAGAAGCCGTTAATCTTAATCTGTTTTTCTCACGCTCTTCAGTTGTGAACTTCTCAAATACATTTCGTATATCTTGCGCCGCCTTAAATAAATGATCCCATCCCTTTTGTGCAACATTGTGGAAAGATGTACAATCGGTTCCCATATGAATTAAGAAGCCACATTTTTTCCCACCCACTTTTTTCCAATTTCGAAACCCATCTATGGTAAATGCTTGTTGATCATAGTATCCAAACCCAGATGGCTTGTTAAATAAATAACAAGGGAAACAAAATGCTGCATCCAAGGTCTTTGAATATTCAATACAAAGATGTAATTTATACCAAGAAGCTTGAAAGCTACATTTATGAGTTTCTGGTCCAGATTTTGGAAACATAGAAAGTGTAGGTTGAAGAGGACCAAGATTCATGTAAGCTCGTCGAATTGTATCTTGTTGATTGATAGGATAATCATAAACTTGATGACGCAAAGCAGGGTCTCGTTCTAGTGTACCTAGATCAATATCCTTACTTTCAATTTGAGCTTTTTTGCAAGGGTTTTCAATAGGCGGAATACTAGATGCAGGGGTATTATCTACATTTGTTGTTTCTTCGGGATATTGAGAAGAAGAATTTGCATGCTTTCTTTTAAAAAACCCATGAATGGTAGATTGAGTTTTCATCTTCATCTACATTATGATCACAATAAAGAAGGTAAATGTCTTCAAGCTAGCACCATGGACCAATCTAAAACTCATCATGTACAAAAAAAAAAAAAGACAAATAGATGGCCTCGATCAACTTCAATTCATATTGGCTCATAGCAGGCATCATACAATCATACACCAAAAATCAAACTAAACAACATACACATAACGGATAACCCACAAAAGAACAAACACAAATTTCATACAATAAAATTGAGCAGTTAAGATTCGATTGTACAGAATAAATCACCTAATCATAAATCTAGACCTAAATCACCTAAATTTAGACCTTAATTTCCACATAAATGGTTCTAGGGAATGCTGCTGTATGTTCTGCTTATTGAGTAAAACACCACCATCGGTGATGCTGCCACCATCACAAAAGCCACCAACGTAAGGCGAAACAGAGAACAGGTTACAGAAGTACTTACTGTCGTCAAGAGCACTGCCGGAGGCGGGAGGACTGAGTGTCGGTGCCCTGTCTGTCGTCGTTCGCCGCCTGCGGCCTGCCTGTCGTCGTCGTCGATGTTCACTGTCGTCTTGTTCTCGTACTCTCGTCGATGTCGGTGGATCAAGAGTGGAGGGGCCGCCCAATTTTTGTGTATACTACAAGCTCATGGACCAAACATATCCTACTATCTAGAAAAAAAAAGCCATAAGGCAGGGCCCCTAAAAGCCCAATAGGCCATCCGCCCCTGGTCAACACTAATGAGGTATACCGAGATGCACCGAATCAATTCTTTTTTAAAACATAATTCATGAATGGACATGTGATTAAAAGTGATCAAGGGTTCAGATCTATCATTATACTTTTTATCATAACTTTCTTTCTTATATAATAATTTACACACACACACACACACACACACACACATATATATATATATATATAGAGAGAGAGAGAGAGAGAGAGAGAGAGAGTTTGTTTCAAATACAACCTGTCGCATTTGAACAACCAATACAACCCAATAAATTGAGATATTTATAGAAATGATGAGAGTTCATTTATTATGATTTGAATATTTATAGAAGATGAATATGGTTCATTAATTATAATCAATATTTTATATTATGAAACAATCAAAAATTCTATGAAATCACATATTAATCAAATGAAATTGAGTTGTATTGATTACACAAATGTCATGAGTTATATAATAACCAACTCATCTCTCTCTATATATATGACATTGTATTAATAAGCAAAAGCCAACAAGTAGCTTCACTTGACTACAAGTCAAAACAAGTAACAATGGACAAGAGAAATCCATCCATCCATCACACTTCACTTTCCAATGAAAGCTACACCCACATGACCTTGCTTTGAGATGTTCAAAAAGCGATCGCTTCTCTAAACCAGATCTCCCCTTTTTCCATTTCTATTTCTATTTCTCTCCACTTCAACACCCAACAACTTTGCCCCCACCCCCATCATTTAACCGACTGCTGACACCTGTCTCTTTACCATTCATCCACGTGGCTCACTTCCCTCCACTGTGGCAGATATCAATCATGGCCTTGCATGAGCCACCCCATTTGCCTCCAACCCTTTTCACACCATTCTTGGGGACACATACAATGATCCTACTTATCACTAGGACCAATCAACAAACACCCCTGAATCATTCAATCTCTTTTTATTTGGTAATTATATTCGCTATAACAATATTAGGTTTATAAAATACCATCAATTTTAAAACGTCTTAATAGACTATTTTATGACACTCAATTTATAGGAAAAAAAAATAAAATAAAGGATCCGATCTAGAAGCGTTGCAATAAGTTTATAAAACGTTTTTGAATGTTTTAACAAGTTTTTAGGACACTTTTTTAATACAAACGATTTTTACAAATTGAGTGGGTTTTATTTGAACCCAACCCAACCCTATATATATATATATATATATATATATATATATATTCTATTTGTGGAAAACAACTAAGGATGATGACCATATAAAAATGATATTCCACTAGTTTCAATTATTCTTAAGGAATGAGTAACTTTTATTAATTAATTCCTTAAAGAGCAGGAGAATTGGATAAATTAAAAAGAAAATAATTCAAAGGGACCACCTTAAAAAGCTTGCATTATAATATCAAAATCATCATCTTTGGTAAAAAAAAAAAAAAGAATTAACTATAACCATTTGCCATTAGACTCCTCTCTCTCTCTCTCTCTCTCTCTCTCTATCTTCTCACCCTTTTCTCCCCATGACTAAAACCATTGCTAAATAACCAACATGAAGAACACCATCAAATGCTGCATATCATGCATTCTTCCTTGTGGATCACTCGACGTCGTTCGAATCGTCCACTCCAACGGCCGCGTTGAGGAAATCAGTGGCACGGTCTACGCATCCGACATCATGAAAGCATACCCGAAACATGTCCTCAAGAAACCCTCTTTCCCATCGTATACTGATGACGGAAGAGTCAGTTGTCCGGAGATCGTGATTCTTCCCCCGGACGCTGAGCTCAGGCGCGGGAAGATTTACTTTCTCATGCCAGCTCCTCCTCTTCCTCCTCCTCCTCCTCCTCGTTCCAAGATCAGAAAAAAGAAGAAAGAGGTAGTGGTTGTGAACAATGATAACGGTGGTTCGTTATCGGATCGTTATTTGACGGAGATTTTGTCCGAGAAGGTCGTTTCTACGCAAAGGGATCGGAAGAGAGGGCGTGCCGGGGTGTGGAGACCTCATTTGGAGAGTATTTGTGAGGGTACAAGTGATAATTCCTAAATCAATTCTCTCATTCATATTTCATAGTTACTTATTAATTAGGGTTACAAAGCTTCTTGATTTATCGTTTTATTCCAATACCTTTTTAAGCTTTGGGTGCTTTTTTTTTTGGGTCAAATTCGTATATATTTATTTTCATCTTTAAATTTATATTCTTGATTTAAAACCGAGACGATGAATTAGCGACCCAATATGGTGCACAAACACTATAACAAATTTGGTTTTATAGTAAAATATTTTACAGTATTTTAGTTTACCAAAAAGTGTCTTATTTAAAAATGTTACAATATGTTTATAAAACGCTTTTAAGTGTTACAACAGGTTTTTAGGACATATTAGTTATTTTATACAACACTGTTTTTAAAAAAAGTGTCTTGTGAAAAGATAGGTTTAATTATAGAATACTTCTCAAAAGTGTTCTATAAGATTTTGCTAATATGACACTTTATTTTAATAGCGTTATAAAAAACTTATTAAAATGTCCAAAAACGTCCTATAAATCTATTGTAACACTTTTACATATGACGTTTTATAGTTTGATCATATAAAACTTTAGTCACCTAAAGTATTTTATTAAGACAGTTAAACATGAGCGTCCTATAAAACCACGTTCGTTGTAGTGAAAAGTACATGTAGTGATTATTTTAAGAGGCAAATTGGTTTAAGCAACGTTATTTGATTCGATTATTATTTAACAGTTTTGTGTTGATATTTTAGATGTAACATTTCAGATGTTTAAATACATTGTTTATATATGAGAATGCATGAAAATGCGACATATTTTGATCAAATTAACCATATTTTATAATTATATTTAATGAATTATCTATTTATGAATTTTACCAAGATGGGCAAAAGAAAGTGTTGGTGGGTGAATCCAGTCGACGTTACCTGCCTGAAAGATATAAACGTCGTGATCTGAATCCATTTGAACACGTCACTGAATGTCTGAATCCATTTTGGGCAGTTTACTAAAACACTTCTCAGTTAAGCATTCAACTGTAAAAGTCACAATTCTCACTAAACTTATCAGGCAGGATTTTAATTTATTTTGGCCATCAAAATAGCATCGTATGCAACATTCTTACGGTTTGATTAACTTCATTAAGTTTTATTTCTAAATTGAAATGTGAATATTACTTAATTAATTAGATGTATTTTGTATGATTGTGTTAAAAACTATATAATAAAACAATTAAAAAAATAAAGTGGGAAACCAAGAAATATACAATAGTTATTCTCTTATGTTGGGATACCCCAAAATTTGAATTCTCCCATGCACATAGTATCAAATCAAGATCTAAGGGCTGTTTATCAAGAATAGCTGGTAAACGTGGTACGAAATAAGATGTCTAATTAGAGTAAGTATCTTTTTGTCTGGAGTAAGTGTTGTTTGTAAAAAAAATTGTTTACCGAATATTCTTGATTTGATGCTGACTAATAAAAAAGATGACCATTATAACCCTATATGTGATGAAGTGTTTAAACTAATGCAACTATTTACCAAATGTTATGTATGAATAATTGTTGAAATGACAAATTACAGAATTTCATAATTGAAATATATTTAGACAGGAAAATAAATTGAATTTAAACATAATAATTGTCGCACAAATCTTAATTTGAAACATTAGACAATAACTGATTTGCAATCTGATCATGCAAACTAGTCATATATTTGTTGTCTTGAGAACTCCACTGCATTTGATCAACTTCTATTTCATTGCTTACTTCATGTTGTTCTTTATCGGTGGTAAACATGGTGTTCTTATCGTATTCCACAAAAAAATGGTCTTGTATATTGCATTTCTTTATAAAGTTATGAATCGCGAAACAAACAATCACCACATCTTTCTGTATTGGAAAAGGATAAGGATTCAATTGCTTCAGGATTGGAAATCTTGATTTTAAGACACCGTATGCACACTTAATAACATTTCTAAGTTGTGTACGAGCATGATTGAACATTTCTTTATTTGTTAATGCATGTCTACGTCGAAAATCTGCTAACTAATACATCGTATTGCAACACGGAATCATAAATCTACGGTACAACTATATGCGACATCACAAAAATAACATTTATCTATAATTATATCTACAACTTAAAAAATATGGATTAATAATAACCTTTTTATGTTAAGAAAATGATACTTACTTGATGAGGGAAACGGAAATCCCGAAGTTGGGTTAAATGCAACTTCCCTCAATACTCTAGAATCATGTGCAATGTCTTCCCATCCAGCCCATACAAACATAAATATCATATTAGAATCACAAATGTCTAAAACAGTTTGGTAGCATTCCCCTCTTCCTCTTCCTCTATACCTTGTTTGTTGATTTGCATGTATCAGGGTTCCATCTAATGCACCTATAACCCCCTTTAAGAAACATCAACTATAAGAAACTTGTAAAAAATATAAAAAAACGTTTAGAAATTATCAAATCAATAACATAAATCATACCGAAAATATTTATTTGAGGTGCCTAAATCTCTGTGATGTATTTGGTGTTCCATTAATCGATGTTGGCCCTACTACCTCTCTTGTGAATTCCATCATCCCTCTCAATACTTCGTGAAAACAATAAATTATAGTATGTGTAGAGTGTTGAAATCTACGTTTAACCATTCTAAAGCGTTCATTGTGAGCAACAATTGTCAAAAACATCGCCATCTTCTCTTCAACACTCATTTGCCTACTTGATTGCAACCAATTTTTTTGTTTAAAATCATCGCATAGCATTATAAAGGCATCATAAGATAAACACATCAATTCATGACATTACATATTGGATCGATTTAGTAATTCTTGTGCATACGCATGTCCTGTAAAACTGAAATGTTATCTCTCACCCTTTCTATTCATGTTGAAGCTCTTCTTCTCAAATACCAATATATAATAAGCACAATCAGAACAATTTCATTTTCATCCATGTATGACCTTGTAAATATAAAACACAAAATAACATCACTTATGTTTTGAAGATATTATAAATATAACATCAAGTTTAAACAACTAATATAAAAAAATGAAAATCAATAACTTGAAACAAACATTCCACCAAATTAAAATAGTCATTTATTCATATTATATCAATCATAATACATCCTAAAAAAGATCGTCTAAAAAAGATTGTTCAAAACAGAACAAAACATCACCAAACTAAAATAGATCAAGCTTACCACCTGTAAATTTAACCCACCCCTCACACCTCTCCTCATTCAAGCATAACCAAACTTTCTTATAGTCGATGCTTTGGCTGAATATGTAAAGTGCTACGTCATATAATGCAGTTTGCTCCCACCCAAGTGTTTCCAACTTATCAATGCAATGATCCATCTCATCCTCCCCCGGTGGTTTGTTCAAGATCTGTTTAACATGTGTCACAACCCTTGCTAAATCATCCTAATTTACCGAATATTGTTTTCCTCTTTGATTTTTCATTTGAGGTTGGGAAAGAAAAACAATGTCTTCTTTTGAAGAAAGTGGTTCTTGTGTTAGATCATAATAGTCTTGTGTGTTTTATTTTCACCAATTTTAGGTGTCACACTAGAAGGGTTTGGAACAGTAGCAGGTGGTCCCCAAGTTCCAACACCAGTGGAAGCCACACCATCAAACAATTGAATACAAAGGTGAGCAAAGGGAAGAGATGCAATCTGCAACTTCTCAACAAATTTGTTTTGCGGTTTATAGAAGATTTATAAGTATATCTAAAAGAAGAATTTAAGAAAATTCAAAACAGAAAAAGATAGAATGTGACCTTCATTTCTATCTGTCATTTCTCTTCTGACAAATTAAACATGTTTGTCGATGCATCATAAACATTACCTGTTTTGTTTCTTAACTTTGCCCATGCTCCATACTTTCCTTTGAGGTAATCATAATCGTTTTTCATTTGTCGTTGTTCAACAACAAAATTATGATTCTTTTGTAGCACTTCTGCTACATTCTTCCAAGAAACTGCCTTAAGGCTACCTTCTTCTCGTCCATTTACGGAGATCTCATGCAAACAAGATTCGTTAAATGTTTTCACCTCATTTTCTTTTTTCTAGTTAACTTTAGGCTTTTTTGATTGTGAAGATTCGCCAAAATTGGTCAAATCTAAAACATTAACCATCATATCATGATTAGTTAAAAGGTTCTTGTCTTGTAATCCAAATAAATAAAGGTTGTTCAATTGAAATCACGAAATGAAAAAGGGAACGAAAAGGTACATAAATCATGCAAATAACCTTCAAAATATGATATATATATATATATATATATATATATATAAATAGACCAGATATAGTTGACAACATACATTAGTTCCCGAAAAGAGACCCCGTCTAAATGGAGTAGGGATTATCGTCATAAGAGCATTTATTGTTAATGACGGGGATAAAAGTTTAAAAGTGCAAGCTGCAGATGATGCCAAAGATAGGTGCCGGTTGAAAACAAACGTTTGTTTCGTTATGCAAGTGGTTGTTGGCTGATAATGCAACCATTTTTTTAATTGTCTTTAATCTCTATGAAAACACAAAGCTAGGATTAACAACAAAGTATCACCATATATTGGATTGATTAAAAGAAATGGCTTATTTAAGATTAGAACATTTACAATATATAAACATATTGAAGAAGAGAACATGGTTTTAAATAATTCGTTATGGTGCGTTTTGATGACAAGATTTAGGGTTGTTTATTAAACATTTATCTGATAAGTGTTTACCGGGTCATTTATCTTTCCGGATGAAAATGACAAGGGTAAAAAATATTATCCGGTAAAAGCAATGATAAAGTTGGAGAGTCTTCCATGGTAAATGAGGATGACAACTCTTCCACTCGGATTTTGAGGAGCAATTGTTCAAATATGATCTCCACTGTCAAATGCTTCAAATATAGTTTGAAGTTCTTCCAAGATGAAGGTAGCTTCTCGATTATTGAATTGATCACAAAGTTGGTATTCAAGAACATACCTTCAACCTCGAGTTCTTGGACAAGCACTTGTAATTCTTCCACTTGTTTTACCACCGGTTTTGAGTCTATTATCAGGAAAAGGCAACAAAAAAAAAATCCACTGCAAACCTTTGGAGCATGCCACTTCGATTTTGCATTTGGCGTCTGAGGATTACCAAATCTCCCTTGCTATTCGGGAGGTAGAATATACGTAGAGGGAATCGTTGATTGCATTGAGGATATAGTTTCTGCAACTATACTCATTTGATCTCCAAATCTCGACAGATATTTGATGAGCGGTCACTTGGTCTATGTAGGAGCAGACCCGTCTGACCCAACCAAAGGATTTTTTGGTGAAAACTTTAGCGAGACGAAGTGTTGTCAAATAGAACAACATCTTTTTTTGCCAATGATGAAAGTCCGAACCCTTGAATTTCTCCGGTTTCTCCACATGACGTTTTACCAAATGTGATTGATCCGTCCCTTCACAACAAATTTCCGTCTTAGATTGTTATGAGTAATTAATCACTTGAAGAAATATGCATATATATAAGAATTTTGCAGGGAAAAATAGAAATTATGGTATAAATTCTAGAACAACAACATGTGTACAACACACAATCGATAGAAAACAATAATAAATCCTTACTTGATAAGGTAGATTCTTGCAAAATCGAGAAAAAGATTGAGGCCTGCACCAAGAAGTGTTCTAGTACAGAAATTTCTCCGTTATCAAGTCTATCTAGGGGATACAACAACCAGTTCAAGAGCAATCTTAATCAAGCTTTGAGATCCCAAGAGCCCAACATCTTTGATCCAATGTGTTAAGCGAGTTTTTGTGCAACTTTAGTCGCGTGTAAATCTGCTTTGGTCATTGTTTTGCTTGCACATTACCACCTCTCGATCAAGCTTTGAGACCACAAAAGCCCTAATCTTTGACATTTAAGTCAAGAAAAGCCCACTATGAACACCCACATACGAAGACACATACTCTTAGATGATTCATTTAATACTCAAGGGTCGATGTTTATTAAGTGAGTTGCATTTCATCTTGGCTTCTGTGTCAGACAACGTTACTGATGTATAAACCAAGTTCCAACAGAATATGATATTGTTTATTATTCATGATTCAATAGAAATATATAAATATGATATCAAATATTTATTAAATCAAGAAATACATAGATATTGAATTTGAAATATCTTATAATTAAATAAGTGGTTATAGTTTATTCTCTTGTTTGATCATTGTTCTCGTTTGAACCCCTTTTGTGTATATATATTACGTGTATATATAGAGGGAAGTTCCATTTGAAACCTAAAATTAATCAGCACCTTGAGAACCACTCACAATGGACCAAGTGTCATTCTTTAGGTTGAATATTAATCATGAATAACACATTCATGATTAATATAGACATGTTATTTATCATGAGTTACACTTCCATATGGACGCGTTATTTTAATGAATTACACTTCCATATGGACGTGTTATTTATCACGAATCAGATGTTCATGATAAATATGTTATAACATTTATGATGAATAACAGGGCATGCGCGTGCGCGCACACATATAGGCTTAATCATTTGATAGCTCCAAAATTTATTAGATTCGTGATAACTTCTAACTAATGGTTTTGTTGCACACGATCTTTTTTCTATGTTACTTAATGTATTGATTAACATATATTTGTTTTATATGTATTTAGTTCATAATGTGAAACTTTTTTACATGTATTTTTTTGTTTCTCACACAACAAAAAAGTCCAGTGAACCGAGTATATGTGAAACAAACACATTGTAAAACAAATATATATTAATCACTACATTAATGTCTAGCAAAAGATATGGAAGAAATTCATACAGAATATGAGATGATGCACTGATTCTCAAAGATCTCACGATTTAGAGAGTTCTCAAGGAATATCCTGTATGCGTGTGTACTCACACACACACACACACACACACACACACACACACACATATATATATATATATATATATATATTACATTTCAAATGCAATCCATCATATTTGTACAATCATTGCAACCCAATCAATTGAGATATTTATGGAAATGATGAAAGTTCATTTATTATGATGTTATTATGTATGAAATATGACTATGGTTAATTAATTATGATCAATACTTTATATTAGGAAACAATCTAAACTTTTATGAGATCACATATTCATCAAATTAAATGGACGGTTGAGATTAAGTTGTAATAGTTGTACAAATATAAATGGTTGCATAATAACCCACCCACCTTTCTCTCTCTCTCTCTCTCTCTATATATATATATATATATATGGGCTTATGTAATATTCTGGTATTAAATCAAGTTTATATATATTATATATATATATATGTGTGTATGATATGGATATGTGTGTATGGATTTATTTTAAAAAAAAAAATAAGAAAAGAGGGGGAGTCGGTTCATGAACCGCCCCTCACTTTYCTTTTTGGTGGTGCATATATATATAATTTTTATGAAGTAAAAGACACACACAAAAACACATACCATATTTAGTTTTACTCTGAAGAAATARGATTGCACAGGAAGAAGAAGAAAAGGTTTCCAAAGCTTTGATTCTCAATCTTTAAAAGGTGAGTGTTTAGATCTTTGACTATGTATTGCTTTTATATGATTTGATAAGCATTTTAGAA
>NC_037537.1:2035886-2036080 GCF_001531365.2 Cynara cardunculus var. scolymus | reverse complement strand
TAACCGCGAGAGTGATATAATGGCGGTGTAACCGCGAGAGTGATATTATGGCAGTGTAATTGCGAGTGAGATGGCGGTGTAACCGCGAGAGTGATGTAGTGGCAGTGTAACTGCGAGTGAGATGGCGGTGTAACCGCGAGAGTGATGTAATGGCAGTGTAACTGCGAGTGAGATGGCGGTGTAACCGCGAGAGT
>NC_037537.1:2034362-2035666 GCF_001531365.2 Cynara cardunculus var. scolymus | reverse complement strand
GGAACAGGTTTGATTCTAAACTGATTGTTTGGAATGTATATTGTTTTATGAGATTATACACTCACTAGACCTTTTGGTCTAACACTCAGATGTTGGACTAACCTGTTTTGCAGATCAGCGTATGTTGAAAGATAAAGGCAAGGGAAAAGTCTGAATGATGATAATAGTTTACTTGTTTATGTATTAAGGATACATTTTGAYARTCWATGTTTTGTAATGATACTATTTTAGTATTATGAGTATGATGATGTGAATTTTTATGTATATGGAATATGAGGGTTGTTACATATATAGAATATGAGGGTTGTTACAGTTGGTATCAAAGCCTTAGTTTAAGGGATCTGGGTATTTGCGAAATACTTAGACTTAAACTAGAGGTGTGGAAAGTTTTGATAATAAGGTTTCACTGGGTCTATGAACATGAGAATATGTTATAGCTGAAACTATTATGAAAAAGATAGATTATATATGATTGATATAATCTGAGTTATGAGTAGACATGAAGATAAGTGTGTTATTATGTTATGATGTTATGATTATGAGAATAATCATGTGTGTTTAAATGTGACAGAAAAGATTACGTACTGAGAAATGGCAGATAATCCCACTCAATCGGAAAGGACCTCTGCTGGCTATGGAAGAGGTCGGGGAAGAAGGAATGTTACGCAAGAAGAGAATCCAGAAAATGTAATAGAAACACGAAGTCGTAGTAGAGGACGAGGAAAAGGTCGAGGTATTAGACAAGAAACTCGTGGGGAACAGGAAATTTTTGCTCAAGAAAGTTCAATGTCTGGCCGAGGTCGAGGAAGAGCGAGGGGTGGACATAATGTTTCCGACCCTGAATATATTACTCAAGATATGTTGGCAACTGAGTTGGGAAAATTTCAGGAGAGTTTGGTAAATTTGTTAAGACATACAAATCAAACTGATCCAAATATGGAAATAAATTCTGAGCAAGAGGAAGTCGGAGCTAGTACACCGGTAACTGGTACATCTGTACCTATTACTGCATCCTCAGAACAAAAGGGAGGAGATATCAAGATGTTTCTTGCATGTAAACCTCCTAAGTTTTCTGGTGAGCGTGATCCTGTTAAAGCTATGTGTTGGCTTAAGGAGATCGAGCTGAGTCTGCAAATCAGTAAAAGTGCAGAAGAAGACAAGGTTATGTTTGTTGTATCTCGTTTGAGATCAAGTGTTTTGTACTAGTGGGAAGTTCTGTCTAGTTCAAATCCGAATATTCTGAAAACTATGGTTTGGAAAGAATTTGTGGTAAAGTTTATGATGCAGTATTGTCCTGAAGCTGC
>NC_037537.1:2022834-2034262 GCF_001531365.2 Cynara cardunculus var. scolymus | reverse complement strand
TTCAAAATATTTTCAATATGCATTTCAGCTACTTCGGAGTCTTGGTGTGTATATTAGACAGTTGATCTACAACACTGCATCGGTGACCTTCTGTCTTCACATCGGCTAGTCTTCGATTTTGTCAATGGCTTTAAGTATGTACCAAGACACCAACTTACAAAGAACCAATAACTACTAAGTGTTGCTAAGGTAGAGGAACAGATCAGTGGGTCATCACCAAATCAATAGGTGACCCAACAGTCCACCACCCGAGGAAACTAGTGAAGAGATTTGGAAGTTCGTTCGTCACCTTCCAACTGTTTTTTATGGTTGCTTGTATAGTTCAAGAAAAATTAGCAGGTTCAGAACGAATCATAAATGGGCAAAGAGATGCATCTTCTATGAGATACCATATTGGAAGAAGTAATTGATCCAACACAACCTGCATGTCATGCACATTTGAGAAGAACGTTTTTGAGAACCTATTTAACACCGTAATGGATACGCCTAAAACGAAAGACAATTTAAAGGTGAGGAGGGATGTAGAGATTCATTGATATCGACATTTATTGCACATTTCTACAACAAGCAACAAAGTAGTGAAACCGAAGTCATCGTACAATTTGAGCAAATAGCGTTCATGGTTGAAGACTTTGACGTTTCCGTACGTGTATGCATTGAATATAGGGATTTGTGTGAATCTCGAAGACTCCAGCTTTTATAGATTCAAGAGTCATGATTGCCATGTGTTTATGCAACGCTTGCTCTCTATTGCCTTACGAGGGATGATACCAACTCTGATATGGAATGCATTAACGAAATTGTGCACATTCTTTCGTAAGATATATTCAAGGGTGTTACACATAGATGACTTAGTTTCATTGAAAACAAGTATTGTTCAAACAATTTGCAAGTTGAAAAAAGGGTATTTCCGCCTGGATTCTTTGATTCAATGGAACACCTCGTGATACATTTAACACGTGAAACTATAAATGATGGTCCTGTCCAATATAGGTGGATGTGTCTCTATGAGGGGTAAATTGTAATTTTATTAAAAGCTAGTACAATATATTCATATGAAACAGTCTTTCCATCCCTAACACGTATTTCATCTTATTTAGGCAACTTGGTTCGTTGAAGAGAATGGTTCGAAAGAAATAAAAGGGTTGAGGGCTCTATCGTTGAGTCATACCTTGGAAATGAACTTTATACCTATTGCTCCCTCTATTTTGGTCCAACGATAAAAACAATACAAAATCGTGAGTCAAGGAACTTTGGGCCGGATATTCCTAATTGTTCATCGACCGACGATTGACTAAGCATATTCAAGGTTCCATCTCGTCCACTATACGCGAAGGGTGGGAAACAGATAATCTTGAATGAACATGACTTGGAGACAATCCATATATATTTCTTGTTCAACTGTGTAAAAGTTCTACCTTTCAAGTTGACTTTTGATGAAGAGCAACAAATAGAACCGAATATTAATGATGTTGTACTTGATGGAATCCTGGAGGAAAGGTTTGTTAGTCGATTATCCCACCACATGAGTATATATATATATATATATATATATATATATATATATAGTCGCTAGTATTAATATACTGAATGGAATGATATCCTAACACGTGGACTGGGTCGTTATGCCACCACACATCAAGGATAATTTGTGAATGGTTACAAGTTCATATGGTAACGCATGGATCAGGTCGGGTAACCCATAATAGTGGTATTTATGTTAGAGGGGACTGCTATGACGAGTGTGAGTCTGATTTTTGTGGAATGTTGGATGAAGTTATAGAGGTGGACTATTATAGCACGGTGTGACAGGTAGTTGTGGTGTTCAAGTTCAACTTCGTTTGATACTGCCTCGGGGGTTAGAGTTGAACCTAAAAATAGTTTGGTAGATATCAAGACTTAGATCCGACGACTCGTTCGTCCCAACATCACAGGCAGAACAAGTCTAATATATTTCATATCATTCGATGACAAAGGATTTGAAAGATTGGTGGGTGGTTATCAAGACAAAGGCTCACGACTTGTACGAAGTGTCCATCATGTTTAAGGACGTTGAAGACAATGATTGTGTGGATGGAGAAAAATTCTTTCAAATCAATGAAAGGGTAACTCATACAACGTTCACATTGGAAAATAAGCTCGATAATGTTCGTCTTGCCACAGGAGAGGTAATCGTACTTCATAATATTAATGAAGATATCGAGGATGAACCAAAATTTGAATACATAGATGATGATCCAGGTGGCGAAGATGAAACAATGTTATCTGATCATTCTTCTAATGAGTAACTTGTTTTTTGTATGTATATTTCATAATTATATATTCATGATTTGTCATTATCTTCTTTCTGGATTGAATTTAATGTTCATTTTTTCTAGAGATGTCAGGCCAAGAGCGTGGTAGACGCCATCGGGTTGCTAGAGGTAGCCCCGTGTCTGGTAGGGGCAGCAACTCTGCTCGTGGGAGTGACGAACAGCGCACCAATGATACGGAGGAATTTATGATGGTACCACATCAACTATCAACCTCGAGGATATTAGTGAGAAGGAGATAGAGGCCCCATTTCGTTCTGGTTCGGGGTTGAGGATAAGGATGGTGATTTGACCCGAACCGGTGGGGAATCCGACTCACCTGAACCATACAGGGACGGAGATTCCCTGCTAAAATGGATCCCAAGACTGGGGATCCATGGTAGACTCAAACCAGGGTTGGGGCCGGGGCCGGGTATTGTACCCCCTAACCTACCCCGTACCCGGTATATAATTTTATTAATATATGTATATATATTATTTATTTTCTAAAATTAGGTCTTGACCGGGAACGAGGGTCGAGGTTTGACCAGAAAATAAACCGGAGACGGGATGTTAATCCTCGTACCCATCGGGGACCGAGGACGGGGGCTTTTACTAAAAACCGAGGTCGGACCCGGGGATTACAAAACCCGCCCCACCTCCATCCCATTGCCATTCCTAGTCGAGGAGAGGCTCCAACCTTTCGATATCGACCCCCGATAATCCGAGCATGTGACCACGTCTTTGTTTGTAGGCAATGCATCAATAGTGTGGTATTAGGCTTTATACGTATTATATAAGTAAAATGATATGAATGTCTTTTGTGTTGTATATATTTTTTAATTGTATAGATTTAAAGATGCCCATGTTATCCAAGAGATGACGACTACATTTAGGTCTTGCTTTGGTGGTCAGTGGCATCGCTGGAAGGAGGTCCCTACGGAAGCCCGGGAGTTGATGTTCCGACGCTTTCGAGTTGGTGTACTCTTTTCAAGTAATTATACATGTCAAAATTGTTGTTTTTACCTTGATACAAATCTTACGTATTTAGGGTAAGCTCTAGTAGTAACCAGAGCAGGATGATGAGGTTCGTAGTTTATAGATCAAAGTCAGGTAAAATAGGTACACAAATTGGATCACGACTACACGTGATTGGACGGAGACACAGGTCTACCCCGATACTGAGTGGGACGTGAGGACTTCTCATGGGTTAGATTTCACAACCCTATATGGATCCTAGAGACGTTTTGGATCCAGATGATTAATCAGGTATTTATCTATATTGTGAGTTTTGTATATTGTTATGTCTTTTGTACCAACTTATGTGTTATGTTTTTAACAGGTTTGGGATACTGAGGCTTGGAAAAAGAAATATAGGATCAATAAGGTCAATTGAAACACCGAGTTTGTGGGGGTATTATCCAGGCGTACCGAGGGATCGATCAGTACTGAACAACATCGATATAGGATAGCAGGTATCAAATTTTTTTGAATATGTAACTAGTTATATATGTTTACTAACAACTTAACTTAATTCTTTAATGTAGAAAGAGGCACTAGGTCGCGACCCGACTACTATCGAGGTGTTTGAGCTTACCCACTGCACGAACCAGAAGCCCGCTCCGTGTTCGTCCACCCTGCCTACTTTGCTCCACAATCCAATTATCCCAAAATGGATAGGTTTCAAGTAAGTTTTCTAAAACCATAACTTTGTTTCATGTAAGTAATATACTCTAATAAACGTAATGATGCTATTAGTTTGGGCAAATTGTTGGGCATACGTTTAAGTATATAGGTCGGTTAAGAATGTGGCTACCATTGGTAATTAGAATGTTTAATTGTTAAAAACATGCATTGGATATGTTTGATTTACAGTCATTATGCTGCTAAAATGTCTACACATATAAGCTCACCTGTTTCTGTTTTGATAAACCATAAGAGCGATTTCAATCGTTTAGGGAAGAGCCACAGTCTATTGCAGACCCTGACACCCCTCCCCTGATGATGCATCTCTTTTGAAGCAGAGTGTCGGATGACAGAAGAAGGACCGTACTTTTGATTTCGAGATCTCCCAAGATCCCTATTATACTATGACAGGTCGATGTGGCAGTAGCAGTAGCGGCAGATCGTATGATATCTCAGAGGTATGTTGGTTATCTTATTATATACTTTGTATTAATTTTCATTCTAAACACATTACTATTTTTTTTAAATATTTAATATCTATAGGTAGCGGATTTGAGAGCAAAGATGGCTGAGGAACGCCATCAGGCTGAGTTGGAGGCCAAACGAAAGAGAAGGGAGACCGAGATGGAGACCAAATGGAAGAGGAGGGTAGTTTTGGAGTCCCCCCAACAGACCACATATGCTGCCCAGTTAGCTGAGCAAATCTCTTTATCGTAACATTTTGCTACGTTTATGAGGTAGTCAGGATACGTTTTCCCCCTTCCGGTAGTTAGTAATTAACTTTCAAACATTAGATTGTATGAATTTCGTATTTTAAATTGTATGAATTTGGTTATTTTCAATGTTGGATTTGGTTTGTTATTTTTATAGGCAGGTTTTGTAAAAAAAATACAGAAAATCTGTAATTTTAATTTATTTGTTTAAAAAAATTAAATCTGCAAAGGAAAAGTCGTCGCTAAAATATTTACTAATCAGTCACTAAAGTTATCCGTCCCTGACTGCTTCCATTGCTAATCGCTGATTACGGTCCGTCGCTAATCTGGTGCAAAATTCCGTTGTTGATATGTCGCTGATAGCATTACCCATCAATGTTTTGCCCACAGGCTATCAACGATGGATCAATGACAGATTAGCGATGAACATTTCCGTAGTTAATAGTCCTCAATTTTGTAATGATTAAAATAAAAAATTATCAAGTCCTTTATTTTCGTTCTAATAACTTATTATTACACATTTTTATAAGACATTGATTATTTATTACATAATATAAAGTGTTATTAATTACTCTATCAAGACTAATTAGCATTTTTAAAAACCAATTTCACTAGTGATATCTAAACATCTTGAGCCTTTTTAAGTAAATTCTTGAACTTGTGGGTAATCTGTTTTTACTTTTGATTTTTTTATTAACCTGGATATTTAACCCGTTATTCGAGCCGACTAATCCCACGACGACCACCTGTTTTGCGGGTTGCCTGAAGTCACCGTATTTGAACCTCCGTGGCCACAAGGGGATTTTTATTACTCCTTGGATTTGAACTTGAGACCTCCAGACACTTTGATCTTTAAAGCTCAAACTTAAACCAATCAGACACCACCCTTGTGGTTTACTTTTGATTTAGTGGAGATGAATGACATAAATTCTCTTCTCTAAAACCATGTAAATTGATATGATGTTAGCACCAAAGACATGGTATTTATGCCTAATTTTAGGTGAGTTTTTGGTTCATACAAGTAAACTATTTGTGGTTACATATTCATGCAATAATGTGTTTACAAGTTATATGATAATTTTTTTTGAGGGATATATATATATATATATATATATATATATATATATATAATTATATGTGACTAGATACTGTTTTAGAAAAGAAAAATCTTTTTTCATCCGTTCGTTATTCCTTCAATGTCTCTCTAATAAAATGACGTCATGTCATCTTTTTCTCTTTCGTATTACATTTTAATTTATATATGCATCCTCCTATATTTACATAGGCGCATAATTACTTACAAATCCGATAAATCGTACAAACTTACAACGACACAAAACTGAAGGCTTTTACCAATTAAAAAATTTGTTGGTAATTTGTCGGTAAAAGTCATCACTGACGGATATGAATTGTTGGAGAACGTCTCACCAGTGATCGTTTTTACCATCGGCTTACCGGTGATCGGGTAATAATTGGCTTATTTTATCTGCTGCTAATCTGTTGATGACCTTTTACATTCTAATTAAAATTACCTTAAGTAAACGTAACTAATTCGACATATTAAATCAGTGACGAATCGCAGGCAGATATATCCGTCGATAATCCACTACTGCTTTAATAATATAATTACTTAATTAGATAATAAAATAAAATCAAGGATGAATATATCTACGGATTATTCGTCACTGATTTAGTAAATTACAAGTAGAATTATTTATTTTCTTTTCCTTTTTAATTTAAATATGTCAAATTAGTTACGGACGGATTTTCACCACTGATCTGTAAGTAATTATCTCATATCTAAAATTAATTTCCATGGTTTTTAGTTTTTTTACTTGTAAATTAATTTTTCATTAAAAAAGAAATTAACATAAATATAATACATTCTAATTTAAAACTACAAATTGTTTCGGTTAAAATTAAAATTAAAATTACAAATTAGAAAATGTTCGATAAATCATGTTCTTTGTCTGGTTTTTTCAGCTCTTCAACCTACAAAAATAAGACAACATAAAATTAAGTAATATCAACTAACAGATATGGTGATGCTACTAGACGACCCACTCCCACCTGTTGCATGCGTTCATGACTATGGATCAACGAGGTGATAAGCACTGTATCCTCCCCATACGTCTAGTTAAGGCACCTCTACCATCAATAGGTTTAGCCAGGGCGTTTATAACACGACCCAAATAGGCCTCACTCACTGGTATCTGAGCAATTCTTCCTGTAGCCTGATACTGATCCTATAATTATAGAAACATTACAAGTGAACTTGTTAAAATTTGGGTAGAGCGATTGTAAATCAGACTTTTCCAACTTAAAGTTAACTAATTCTAACGTTTTTCCAACAAATGACAACTCATACTAGATATATCTATATTATATTATAAAACATTTGACAAAAACTCTTAAAAACAATTTTTTATGCACGAAGTACTGTTTATTGATGCATATTACTTACAATTTATGATTATAAGTAAATTGTGCATAAATACAACTTATATATTAAAGCTTATATTTGAATTCGTGTAACTAACTGCAGATAAACATGATCAAATATTGGATAAACATCTCATTTTAAACATAAAAAATCTAAAATATAATTAAGATAATCATTGAGTTATAACATAATATTTTAGTTATTATCTTTATAAAAAATTATATTATTAAACTTAAATTAAATTTCTTTGTTACTAAACCTAAATGAAATTATAATTAAAAATTTGAATTAAAGAAATTACACCAAAACACAAGAACTTTTAAAAGGGTTAATTTGATACTGATATCGGTATATTTTTTTCAAAATTTTATAATATTTTCAAAGTTATATTTTATTCAAAAATAAAAACATTATCACTTTCTCAAAAAACATATAAAACCGTATTATATTGACATAAAAAAGAAATAAAACGAAATACTGAAATCAAGATGTATCTCGATGCATTGCTCAAGTACCCTTCTAGTAAGACAAGATGGATATGGATTAAAGCTGAACAGTTCTAACGTTTGTCCAACAAATATCAACTCAAACTAAATTAATAAAACTAGACGAATTAA
Source organism: Cynara cardunculus var. scolymus (assembly GCF_001531365.2). Taxonomy (NCBI): domain Eukaryota; kingdom Viridiplantae; phylum Streptophyta; class Magnoliopsida; order Asterales; family Asteraceae; genus Cynara; species Cynara cardunculus. Next base: position 2,026,512 of record NC_037537.1, on the reverse strand, counting down.
ATTTGAACCAACTTTTTTCATTTCCTCGGTTTTTGAATGAAATTCAAATAATCGATGGATAAATTTGTCGGTGATTCACCAGTATTATGAAATTTCTATTTTTTTTCAAAATTCTATATAATTTTGTTTTTAAGAGTTTTTTAATGAAATTTTATATTTTATATTTTTAATTAAATAAATTTCAATAAATTTATCATTAAAACTGAATTAAAAAACAAAATTATGTTATAATATATCATATTAACATTTGATTAAAAAATGTGTACTCATTCGACCGTCGCCAACAAACAGTCCCTTTTACTTTACTCAATGGATAGCGCTTGTTAAACATTACTAATATGTGTAGTATACATGTATGTATGTATATGTAGTAGCATGTGAATTGATATATGTACGTATCATACATGTATGTATACATATAATGTGAACTTATACATATATGTCATCTATGTATGTATGTATATATAGTATGCATATGAACTAATACATATGTGTAAGGTTATCTATCATGCATGTGAACTGCTAAATAGATGTGTACATGTATCCATTTGACCTAATACATCTGAACCAATACGTAGATGTCGTGCATGTATATAATATTCGTGTTTCGTTAACTCGTACAATTGGGTTAAGTAATTTTTTAGTAGAATTATGCATAACATAGTTGTACCCTATGTTATACCAACTTGCACTTCAGACGAGTTTTGCGTCAAAAATGAGTTTATATCTAATTTGACGTAAAAGTTGTGAATATAAACTTGAAGGGTCAAAACTGCCAAATAGTTAAGATATATATATATAAATTAAAAAAAATTATATATATACATGCATTGGAGAGGCGGTGATGAGCCGACATGCCCTCCATTCTCTGTATTTCTCTCGTCTCATTTCTTTTTTAAATCTTTCGTCTTCTCTTTGAATTTTACGTCAAGTTACTAAGGAAATTAAATCAACAATTATGTATTCGGAATCCACTCTCCAAACCCTTCTTAAAGGTATAAGTTTCATTCAGTTTCATTAAGGTGTTTATTGTAGGGTTATTTAGACCGGTTTATAAACTGTGTTTATATCTAAGTTTACGGATTGATTTTGTCAAAATCATGATATATTTGATGTTTAGGATGCTAGGACTGGTTATACTGATATAGAAATGAAAAAGGGTATATTATAGTTTCATTATAGTTAGATTGTGGGTAAATGTTTAACCGTACACCAATTGTTMGGTTAAATGTCGAAAGGAGTAAAAATGCATGATTAAGCTTAGGTTAATGACCATTAGACTTGTTTTACTGTTCAGTATGTTGAAGTACGTTTATAGCATGTAAATGTAGCAAATCATGAAAGTTGGATCATAAAAGTTAGTCGGGAATTACGGAATCGAATTTTACCGACAATGTAACTCCCGTACTTTGACAGTGTATAACTCACAAACCGTAAGTCGGATTAAGCTCGTATTTTTCAGTCAGGAAGATCATACTGCATACTACAACTTTCATTAAGGGTCAAAATTCCAGTTATGACTCTAAGTGGCTCGAAACAGTGTGTTTTTGAGRCTGTTTACACTGTATTCGGAATTAATTTACAGTTTTGTAAAATTCATATAAAATAGATGGATGATCCAAATGATATGATTTCAAAAGCATTAGACTCGTATGATACCAATCTACAACTTTCATTTAGAAAATATAATCTGGATTGATCTCTAAATAAGATAAAAATGCTTAGAAATAAGAGGGTCGGGAACGGTTGGATCGAAAGAGAATAATGCTAAGTTTTACGTTTGAGTTTTCAATTCGTATCCGGCTGTCCTTATTGAAGTCTACGTTGTTTAAGTACATTAAAAACTAAGTAATTTTATTAGAATAGTTATATTATGGTTTTTATGCTTTGTAAATAGTAACTGGTTATGCATTCGTTAGGCACGCGGACAAATCAAACTTGATCGTGAATTTTCGTTTGATCGTGCATTAACTGTCAAATTCGGTTAAGGTACGGATTACATATCTCACTTTACACGGTGCGTAAGGCTTCCTAATCCGGATAATCTGTGATAAATTCCGAATAATTTGTTCTGAATTTTCTTTATGCTTATCAAATATTATTGAACTTTGTTTTCTTTTGAACTACGACTTATATTTTTATTCGGAATATGGATCATTTTGATCGCTTGACTTGTTTTATTGCTTCATTTCTGAAACATTTTACTATAGACTCAATAACTGGAGCACCAGTATTGAGATGTTTCTATGGTGACTAAAACGATCATGGCGTCCTTATTTTTATAGTCCTTAAAAGTGGACTTGATTATGTACCGGTCGAATAGAGGGCGTATGGATCGATCCTAGGAACCATTATCGGATATTGAATTATGGCCGTGGTTAAATCCACGGAGAGGATTGTTGTGTTGTGCTCACACCCCTTTCCTTACTTGTGCCTGAATGGACTGATCATCCTTTGGGAACAATGCGTCCTCGTGATGCAGTTTGGTCTTCGGACCCTTGATATGCTTTTGGGGCATTTTGACTTTCTTTTGAATTATCTCTTGGCTTTATAAATTGCTTTTGAACTTGTTATCTCATATTCATTGTTTAATTATTATTATCCGTTCACTGAGCATTAAGCTCAGCCGAGATTTTTTTGTCCTCGACAGGTACATGGCTTAGCAGGGATTTTGGGATGAGAGCTACGGAGATGACAATATTGAAGATAACCCATTAAGTCATACTTTTGTTAAACTTTTGATGACTATGTAGATATACTGGTATTTTGGGACCGTATTTTGAGACACGTTATCTCCGTCTGAGGTTATGTAATTATCTTTTGGTAAATTTTATTAGCTTCTCTGGTTTATATAGCGCGTTGTGTTTATCCTAATTGTGACATCTCCCGTCTTTGACCACGCAGGACGGGGGTGTTACAAGTTGTGGTATCAGAGCTATAAGTTATGATCTTGTAGTACAATTTAGGTTTGATGTATGAGAAATTGGTAGAACTAAGATAGGATTATCCTAGACTCTATATTTTCCCCAGGTGATAGGGATATGAAAAGAAACAGAGATGTGTTTCAAGGAGATTCTAGCGGACGAGGAACCAATCAGAGAGATCAGTGGAAACTACTGAAATACAATCCTCCAATTTCATCTCAAGGAACTTCTAGTAAAGGTTTTTCAAATACAACTTCTCTGTTACGGTGCAAAGATTGTGGTTTTAGACATCGTCCTGGCCCATGTATTCGAATGATCGGCGCCTGTTATAATTGTGGTCAACGAGGTCATATAGCTCGTGATTGTAAACAAGGGCCGAAAGATAATTCTAACGATAAAGAGAAGCAATCTACTGCTGGTGGTCGAGTGTTTACACTATCTGCTGACAAATCTACTGCGGGTATGGTTTCTGGTACCCTTTCTATTGACAGTAGAGATGCATATGTTTTATTTGATACAGGTGCTACACACTCGATTGTTTCTGAAAACTTCGAAGAAAATCTTAAATCATATTGTAATAACCGGATCCTGGTTATTACCCAAGGTATTAAATACGTGATTATCTGATTGAATAATTACGTGATAGCATGATAATTGATACATGCCAGTATAAGAATTTATGAATTAATCGGATATATGCATATATATATATATATGCATGTGAGTATATATATATATATATATATATATGCAT
>NC_037537.1:2007788-2019020 GCF_001531365.2 Cynara cardunculus var. scolymus | reverse complement strand
ATCAACGGGCTAGCGGATTGTTACAACCATTAGAGATTCCAGTTTGGAAATGGGAACATATTTCTATGGATTTTGTGACAGGACTGCCGAAAACTCAGAAACGACATGATGCTATATGGGTAGTAGTTGACCGTTTGACAAAATCGGCTCATTTCCTACCTATACAGGAGACGTACCCTGTTAGTAAATTGTCCGATCTATTCCAGCGGGAAATCGTGAGGTTACATGGCACGCCAGTTTCTTTCACATCAGATCGAGATCCGCGATTCACTTCTCGATTCTGGAARAKTCTTCACCAAGCTTGGGGTACRCGAYTGACTATGAGTTCAGCTTTTCATCCACAAACAGATGGTTAGACTGAACAAACTATTCAAACTCTAGAAGATATGATATGGGCTTGTGCTCTTGAGTGGTTTGGTGGTTGGGACGAGTCCCTATATCTTGTGGAGTTCGCGTATAACAATAGTTGGCAAGCTAGTATCGGCATGGCCCCGTACGAAGCWTTATATGGTCGGAAGTGTAGAACACCGATCTGTTGGAATGAAGTGGGGGAAYGAGCTATCGAAGGACCCGAACTTGTCAGGATTACTACTGAACAAGTCGAGATCGCAAAACAGAAAATGAAAGAGGCTCAATCTCGGCAGAAAAGTTACGTTGACAAGCATCGAAAGCATTTAGAGTTCCAAACGGGTGATCATGTCTTCCTAAAAGTTTCACCGTTACGAAGTATTCATAGGTTTGGAATTAAAGATAAACTTAGTCCAAGATATATCAGACCCTTCGAAATACTGGAACGTGTTGGAGAGGTGGCATATCGCCTAGCGTTACCTCCTCAACTATCACATATCCATAACGTTTTACATATCTCGTCATTCCGCGGATATCATTATCACCCTCTCCATGTGATTGATTATCCGTTGGATAAAATTGAAAAAGATCTCTCTTATATTGAAGAACCCGAGGCGATAATTAATCGAGAAGAGAAACAAATGCGACGAATGTCAATACCGTTCGTTAAAGTGTTATGGCGAAATCATTATGAGCGAGAAGCCACATGGGAAACCGATGAATCTATGCGAAAGGAGTACCCTTATCTATTCGAATCACGTAAATCCTCTAACCCTATCTAAATTTCGAAGACGAAATATTTTTTTTAGGAGGGGAGGATTATAATATCCGTGTTTCGTTAACTCGTACAATTGGGTTAATTAAATTTTTGGTAGAATTATGCATAACATAGTTGTACCCTATGTTATACCAATTTGTACTTCAGACGAGTTTTGCGTAAAAAATGAGTTTATATCTAATTTGACGTAAAAGTTGAGAATATAAACTTGAATGGTCAAAACTGCCAAATAGTTTAAAAATATATATATATATATATATATATATATTAAAAAAATTTATATATATATACATGCATTGGAGAGGCGGTGATGAGCCGGCATGCCCTCCATTCTCTGTATTTCTCTCGTCTCATTTCTCTTTTAAATATTTCGTCTTCTCTCTGAATTTTACGTCAAGTTACTAAGGAAATCGAAGCAACAATTATATATTCGGAATCCACTTTACGAACCCTTCTTAAAGGTATAAGTTTCATTCAGTTTCATCAAGGTGTTTATTGTAGAGTTATTTAGACCGGTTTATAAACTATGTTTATATCTAGGTTTACGGATTGATTTTGTCAAAATCATGATATATTTGATGTTTAGGATGCTAGGACTGGTTATATTGATGTAGAAATGAAAATGGTATATTATAGTTTCATTATAGTTAGATTGTGGGTAAATGTTTAACCGTACACCAATTGTTCGGTTAAATGTCGAAAGGAGTAAAAATGCATGATTAAGCTTAGGTTAATGACTATTAGACTTGTTTTACTGTTTAGTATGTTGAAGTACGTTTATAGCATGTAAATGTAGCAAATCATAAAAGTAAGTCGGGAATTACGGAATCGAATTTTACCACAATGTAACTCCCGTACTTTGACAGTGTATAACTCACAAACCGTAAGTCGGATTAAGCTCGTATTTTTCAGTCAGGAAGATCATACTGCATACTACAACTTTCATTAAGGGTCAAAATTCCAGTTATGACTCTAAGTGGCTCGAAACAGTGTGTTTTTGAGGCTGTTTACACTGTATTCGGAATTAATTTACAGTTTTGTAAAATTCATATAAAATAGATGGATGATCCAAATGATATGATTTCAAAAGCATTAGACTCGTATGATACCAATCTACAACTTTCATTTAGAAAATATAATCCGGATTGGTCTCTAAATAAGATAAAAATGCTTATAAATAAGAGGGTCGGAAACGGTTGGATCGAAAGAGAATAATGCTAAGTTTTACGTTTGAGTTTTCAATTCGTATCCGGCTGTCCTTCTTGAAGTCTACGTTGTTTAAGTACATTAAGAACTAAGTAATTTTATTAGAATAGTTATATTATGGTTTTTATGCTTTGTAAATAGTAACCGGTTATGCATTCGTTAGACACGCGGACAAATCAAACTTGATCGTGAATTTCCGTTTGATCGTGCGTTAATTGTCAAATTCGGTTAAGGTACGGATTCCATATCTCACTTGACATGGGGATAGCCATTTGCGTAAGGCTTCATAATCCGGATAATCTGTGATAAATTCCGAATAATTTGTTCTGAATTTCCTTTATGCTTATCAAATATTATTGAACTTTGTTTTCTTTTGAACTACGACTTATATTCTTATTCGGAATATGGATCATTTTGATCGCTTGACTTGTTTTATTGCTTCATTTGTGAAACATTTTACTATAGACTCAATAACTGGAGCACCAGTATTGAGATGTTTCTATGGTAACTAAAACGATCATGGCGTCCTTATTTTTATAGTCCTTAAAAGTGGACTTGATTATGTACCGGTCGAATAGAGGGCGTATGTATCGATCCTAGGAACCGTTTGTCGGATATTGAATTATGGCCGTGGTTAAATCCACGGAGAGGATTGCTGTGTTGTGCTCACACCTCTTTCCTTACTTGTGCCTGGACTGATCATCCTTTGGGAACAATGCGTCCTCGTGATGCAGTTTGGTCTTCGGACCCTTGATATGCTTTTGGGGCATTTTGACTTTCTTTTGAATTATCACTTGACTTTATAAATTGCTTTTGAACTTGTTATCTCATATTCATTGTTTAATTATTATTATCCGTTCACTGAGCATTAAGCTCAGCCGAGATTTTTTTGTCCTCGGCAGGTACATGACTTAGCAGGGATTTTGGGATGAGAGCTACGGAGATGACAATATTGAAGATAACCCATTAAATCATACTTTTGTTAAACTTTTGATGACTATGTAGATATACTGGTATTTTGGGACCGTATTTTGAGACACGTTATCTCCGTTTGTGGTTATGTAATTATCTTTTGGTAAATTTTATTAGCTGCTCTGGTTTATATAGCGTGTTGTGTTTATCCTAATTGTGGCATCTCCCGTCTTTGACCACGCGGGACGGGGGTGTTACAATGTATGTATGTATATGAAGTATGCATGTGAACTGATACAAATATGTATGTATACCTAATATGCATGTGAACCGATACATGTGAATTGATTCCTAGATGTGGTGCATGGGCATATGTATATGGAGTATGCATGTGAACTGAGAATACATAGATGTTGTGCATTATGTATGTAAATGTCATATTCATGTGAACTAATAATACATGTGAACCGATATATGTGAAGTGATACACAAATGTCGTGCATGTATGTATGTACATGAAGTATGCATATAAAATGATACCTAGATGTCGTGCATGTATGTATGTACATGAAGTATGCGTATAAACTGATACCTAGATGTCGTGCATGTATGTATATGTAGTATGCATCTGAAGCATATACATATATATATATATATATGTGTGTGTATGTGTGTAGTATGCATGTGAATTAATACATATGAACCAATACATGTGAACTAATACATAGATGCCATGTATATATGTATATATATGTAGTATGCATGTGAACTGATACATAGATGTCGTGCATGTATGTAGGTGTATGTATGTATGTATTCATGTGTATATACTTGATACATATATGTCATGCATGTATGTATGTAAGACGTATATGTTGTATAAATGTGAACCGGATATATGTATCTACATATGTACGCATTTATATATTCGTACTTTTTTTAATTAAATTCAGACCAAAAAATTAAAAAATTAATTAACATAATTAAATTTAAAAAACTTAATATAATGAATTAAAAATAGATAAATTTTAGAAAAAAATTTAAATTATTTAAGATCATCAACAAATTACTGACATAATTTTAATATATATTGGTAGTTATTTAAAAATAAAAGAAACTCAATTAATTTCGACAGCTTACTGATGAAAAATTAATTAAATAAATTCTTTCGATGATCCGTCAGTAATTCTAAACTTTTTAAAAAACTAAAAAAAATCCTAATAAAATTATCAGTAGATTACCGACAGATTTTAATCAATTATTTAACTAATAAAATTACTTGTGTATTACAAACTTATTTTAATTAATTAAAACCCATAATTAATTAAAATTGGTAATTAATTGAAATCTGTTGAAAATCCATGGATCATTTCAAGATTTTTTTGAAAAAATTAAAAATCTTGGAGTAACCAATTTAACCACAAGGACAAGAGGAAAAGTACCATTAAGATGTTCATTTCAAACATCATGTTTATGTGAAACTACATTTTTACACTTGAAACTTCATAGTAAAACATTGTGAAGGTAAAAAATCCGAAATTTTCACAATAAAAACACTGCGAATATTACTTTCACAGTGTTCTGTTATAATATTACAAGTGTAAAAAAGTGGTCTTCCAAATCCTACAAAAACAGACTGATCTCATATGATCTCAAATAGGTATTTTGATGCAAGTCACCATTGGAAAAAAATAGGTATAGATTTGGGCAATTTGTTCTTTAAATAAGGAAAAGTACAAAAAGCTTGCTGATTGCATACGTTTTGATATTGCTTTGATTTCACCTTAAGACTTCCATTCTATAAGTAACCTTCGATAACTCCGTTCTTTTGTAGGCCTTCCCAGCAATCCAATGAGTTTCATTCACAGAAGAAAAAAACAAGGCAAAGATACGGACGTCCGCGAACACATGGATAACAACATTGCCAAGAAATGGAAAACCCTAAGTGGAGACACAAACTGGAAGGGCTTGTTAGACCCTCTCGGACCTGATCTCCGCAACTACATCATCCACTATGGCGAAATGGCTCAAGCCACTTACGACGCTTTCAACTCCGTTAAGGTATCGAAGTACGCCGGAAGCAGCCGTTATGCACGAAAGAATCTGTTTTCGAGGGTTGGGATCAGCCAAGGCCGTCCGTTGAATAAGTATCGTGTGTCTAAGTACATTTACGCCACGTCGTCGGTCGCGGTACCTGATGCGTTCATCACCAAGTCGTTATCGAGGGAGGCTTGGAGCAAGGAGTCGAATTGGATGGGGTTCGTGGCGGTGGCGACAGACGATGGGAAAGCGGTGTTAGGGAGGAGAGACATTGTGATCGCTTGGAGAGGGACGATTCAGACCTTGGAGTGGGTTAACGATTTTGGATTCGCGTTGGTTTCGGGTCCGAAAATATTCGGTGAGAATAATAACGACGATCCCAAAATACACCAAGGTTGGTACTCGATCTACACTACCGATGATCCAAGATCGCCTTACAATAAAACTAGTGCCAGAGATCAGGTTGTGGCCGAGGTAAAAAAACTGGTGGAACAGTACAAGAACGAAGAAATTAGCTTGACCATAACCGGACACAGTCTCGGTGCCGCAATCGCGACTCTAAATGCGATCGACGTAATCGTAAACGGACTCAACAAGCCAAAAGATATGCCAAACAAGGCCTGCCCAGTGACGGTCTTCGCGTTCGCTAGCCCTCGTGTGGGCGACTCCAACTTCCGGAAAGTTTTCAACTCACAAACAGATCTTCGAGCCCTGCGGATTCGCAATGCATCAGACGTGGTTCCGAATTACCCGTTGATCGGGTATTCAGACGTCGGGATTGAGTTGGGAATAGATACAACGCAATCCGAATACTTAAAGAGTCCGGGGAGTTTGTCGAGTTGGCATAGCTTGGAGGGTTATATGCATGGAGTTGCAGGTACACAGGGAAGTAAAGGAGGGTTTAAGCTCGAAGTGAGTCGTAATATCTCACTTGTAAACAAGCATTTGGATGGTTTGAAGGATGAATACGGTGTGCCAGTTTCATGGTGGTGTGAGAAGAATAATAGCATGGTTCAACAGGAGGATGGTTCATGGGAGTTGATTGATCATGAAGATGATAATTTTGGTCAATAAGATATCATAATAAAATTGGGTTTATCCGACACTGTATAAAATTCATATTAGATTGCTTTATACGAATTAGGTTCGTTTGGTTTGTAGGAATTGAATGGATTTGGATTTCAAATCTATTTCAATTCTATGTTTGGTTTGTTGTATTGTCCAGATTTGATTGAAATCCTATAAACATAGGATTTAGAAAACCTTGGGGGATGTTCGGGATTTCATTGGATTTCGTAGGATTGTATAAAATAAGGTTTTATAAAATGTTAAAAACATTTTATTTGTTAATAATCGATTAATAAAAATGTAATTTAATTATTTTTATTACTATTTATAGTTTTTTGTATGAATTATTTATAAATAATGGAATTTAATTCTATTCCAAATACTACAAACCAAACACATCAATGATTTCAAATCCATTTCGATCCAAATCCCTCACGAAATTCGAATCCCTTAAAAACAATCCTGCAAACCAAACGGACCCTTAAATTTATAAGAACAAACACCAAAACGTCTTATCTAAGAGTATTGCAATAAGTTTGTACGAGTCTTATGGCCGGGCTTCTAAACAATTTCTTTTTAATATTTTTTAATCGTGTTATATATTTTATAGGAGAATATTTAAAAAAGTGTCTTATAAAAAAAGTATTCTATAAGAATATGTTTTTACATAACACTTTTTAAAAGGATATTAATCTATACTATATTATAAAACATTTGATAAAAACTTTTAAAAATCATTTTTATGCATGAATTACTGTTTATTGATGCATATTACTTAAAATTCAAGATTACAAGTAAATTGCGCGTATGTATAATTTATTAAAGCTTCATGTTTGAATTCGTGTAACTAACTGCAGATAAACATAATCAAATAGAGGATAAATATCTTATTTTAAATATAAAAAATCTAAATTTAATTAGGATAATCATTTAGTTCTAACAAAATACTTAATTATTATCATTATAAAAAGTTATATTATTAAACAAAAAATAAAAAAAATGAATTAAAGAAATACATAAAAAAATAGAAATTTTAAATAATTAATTTGGTATGAAATCAATATTTTCAAAAATAAAAACATTATCGTTTTCTCAAAATCACATAAAACCGTATTATAACACCAATTGAAACAAAAAAAAAATACTAAAATTAAGATGTATCTCGCTGCATTGTGCGAGTACCCTTATAGTTATGAATTAGCAAATAGGATACTTTTTTTTAAAATGTTCTAAAACTTATTAAGACATCATATAAACTTAATAATACATCTTTAGATAAAACATTTTATTTTTTGGTTTTATAAACTTTAGAAGTATAAAGGGATCTATTATGATACTTAGGGGCTGTTTACCGACACTTACCCAGGTAAGTGCTTACCGGAAAAATCAAAACTATCAATTACTTACCGGGTAAGATTTTATGTCCACCATAACGGTATCGTATGTAACAACTAACCTGGTAAAATGCTAACCGTAGTAAGAGTCGTCGTCGTCACTTACCATGTAAGACTCTCAGTCTTTGTCTTCGCTCTTACCGGGTAAGATTTTTGGTCCTTGTCATATTGATTCAGTAAGGCAATAAGACTTAATAAGTGCTTACCGAGATAAGCGTTTGGTAAACAACCCCTTAGAACGTCTCATAAACCCCATTTTATATGTTCAAAATATTTAAATTTAAATTAAATAAATTATACCATGATTATGTTATAATATTTAATGAAGTTTTATTGTAGAAACGATGAGTATACGCAATCTTGCACAAGCATGTGACCTACCTTGTTATTTAGTGTACAAATTGCTAAATTTCTTTGCAGAGGTCATGAAATGAGCATATATATACTCGTTGTATAATCCATTTTTTTCGATATAATTTAGAGAAATAAATACCGTATAAGTTGGATAAATGTCACTTGTGTAATATCTACTTGGATAGTCTATATGGCATGGGTTGCATTGCCACGTAACTTGCGTTGCTAGCATTAAGCAGCTTGCGTAATGTTTGAATTCTCGAGATCTGAGCCCCATATGGATAAAATATCCACGGGGTATTGATACGCTTTTTACCGCTGTAAAAAAAACTACATAATTAGTCCAGTTATCTCTCCAGCACAAGCTTTTTCCAATGGTTTCTATCACGATCTCACTACCAAATAGGGCATCTTTTCCGCCGGAAATCTTACTTTCCAGCGGATACGGCCACCGGATGGCGCCAGTGATTATTGTAATTAGATTTAAAACTATTCTAAAATAATTAATTACAATATCCGCTGGAAATATTATCAGAATAATTTTACCGGTGGATTTCCAACAGAAGTCAACAAAAGTTGATTTTTTTGTTGTCCGACGGTAATCCGCTGGTAATCCACCAGTAAATTTCCGACGGATTTCGTCCGTCGAAAATACCCAGTTTTCTAGTAGTGTTTGCAATGGCAGACGAGAATATCATTTTGGTATAGTAACTTCCAATGAAAATGTTTATGTTTAGGGTTTAGATTTTTAATATGTATTTTTTGATCTGTTAATGATTTAGTGTTATTTTTTTACTGTAGGTACTGTTAATTTTATACGTAAGTATTGTTAATTTCAGGAAAAAAAAAAAGTTATGGCAAACAAAGAACATTACGCAAGCCGTCGCTAAGCCCTCGGCTTGCGTAATGTTATTGGCTTGGCCAACCGGCTTGCTAAATTTGATATTGAGTGATTAGTAACAATTAATAATTAACGTTTATCCATTAACTATTAATAATTAACAATTAATCATTAACAATTATCTTAACAATTAACTATTAATAATTAACTATTCCAAAATAAACAATTAACTAAAAAATTAGAATTTGTTCAATTTTAACTCCTTTGTAATTAACATTTATTAATTATTAATAATTCACATTTAACAATTAACAAGTAATAAAATATTAATAACTAATAAGATATCATCTATTTTAACTTCTTACTAATTAACATTTAACTCTTTGTTAGATGGTAATTTTAACAAGTTTTCAACTCCTACGATATCATCTTTAGCTATGGTGAGTTAGCCATGGTCGGAAACCCCCAACCCCTGCCCCCTCTAACCCACCCCCGGCTAGGTGAGTTAGTTTTGGTGAGTTATACGTGATCAATATGGCGGGGGACCAAGAAGGGGACGTTTCCCGTGACCACCAACCGAAAAGTTTAATAACGTTACGCATTAAAAAGACATGAAAATTCACTCATAACCGTTAGAAAATAATCTTTAACGATGTTCATGTCATGACCAGATGTATGGTTCTTCAATAATTATGCATTAGGGATAAAAATGTTTATTGACATATTAAAATTAAAATAATGTGATATGCAAAATGATATTATTGATAAGTCTGAAACAAGACGAGTGAATATTGCAAGCATTGTTTATTGGACATGCAAGACGTAAGGATAAAGTGTTTTACATTATTATTGTTTTCTCGTTATCTCCGCTTGAAGTAACGGGAACTCTATGACAAGGTCATTGGTAGCAACGTTGTCCATTCAAATCTTTCTATGCGGATTTTTTATAGTCTTTTGTTTTTATTCAATCCCTTCCAAGAGCCTCTCGTCTCGTGACAAGATCTGGTCCCGCCCTTTAGTTAGTGTGAGGATCTCTTATTTGTGTTGTTGTATTGATCTTTTTCTTCTATTGACATTGTTTGTGAAGACGACACTACAAAAAAAAATCGGGTTTATAGGGCACTCTCAATTTCTAAGGGTACTAATAGACCTTTTTATAAGACTTGGTTTATAGGACCAAAAAAACAAAGTGTCATATCTAAAGGCATTGTAATAAGTTTATATGACGTTTTTTGATGTCGTAATAAGTTTTTTTTTGGACACTTTTAATATAAAGCGTCCAATTAGCAACTTTATAGAACACTATTTGAAAAACTGTCTTATAAAAACAAATGTCCTAATAAAAAATTGAGTTTATAGGACACTTTTCTCAAAAGTGTCATATAAAGTTGCTAATGCAACACTTTATATTAAAAATGTCCTAAAAAACTTGTTAAGACATCCAAAAGCGTCATATAAACTTGTTACAACACCTTTAGATAAGACATTTTATATTTTGTTTCTATAAATTAAGTTCTATAAAACGGTCTATTGGAACACTTAGAAACTGAGGGTGTCCTATAAACCCAATTTTGTTGTAGTGCGATGGATTTGATGATGAGGAGTTGTCGGCCATGTTATGAAAATTAAGTAGGATTGGGAGGATCGGGCTATCGAAGATGAATTGTTGGATGTATGATGGAGTATGAGTCTCGCCAGCATCCTATAAATACGAAATAATTAAGAGGGTAGACAGTCTTGTGAATTATTGTGCAATTCTGTACGCACTTGTGTCGTATGAACTTGCGTAATGGTTCACAAGGATGTAAAATGAATGGCCTATACAGGGGAATCTTGTCGGCTTATACAGCGATCCAGGCATAGGAAAACTATACTGTTTTCTCAATAATTGTTTAAGGGAAAATTCCATTAATATGAAACCAACTCTGGTCTAATTCATATTTTAGATAATAAACTTTCAAAATTATCATTTTAGAGTCTAGAACAAACTTTTTCTCACGTTTAAAGGTCTTGTTTACTTTTTAAGCAAGTAATTGTTTGCCTCAAAATTACATGGCAATAAATAAATAAACTAAACTTATGCGCCTGTCATCAGTCATCACCCAACCGATACGAACACAAACCTAACCGGTCATGAAGTGGTTTTGGTTTATAGATTTATGTTATAGAAAGTAAAATTTAATTTTAAAACTATGTTTTTAAAATAAAAAAAAATAATAAAACTATGTATTTTTCCGTAGATTATTATATAAATTTAATATATATATATATATATACATATATGTATATAT
>NC_037537.1:2004714-2005013 GCF_001531365.2 Cynara cardunculus var. scolymus | reverse complement strand
AATTTGTATATCGAAATAAGCTTGTTATGTCATGTTGAATTGTTGGATTCCGACACTTGGTCTTTGGTTATATTATGGATACTCCTTGTTTCGTAAGTGTTAGTCATAGTTTATTGTTCATTGATGAAACCRTTTGGTTGGTTTTGGTTCCCGGGTATTTGTATAGAGTTGATTTCAATAACATGTGTTTAGACTATTTATCTCACTAAGCCATGTGCTTATCCCGTTAGCTCACCATTTTTTTGTTCAGGAAAGAAATGAGATAAAGGCAAGAACCCAGTGTAGTTAGTTCGTGATCA
>NC_037537.1:2000996-2004444 GCF_001531365.2 Cynara cardunculus var. scolymus | reverse complement strand
AATTACGTCTAGTTTATATTTTGGGTTGTAAATGTATCCGAATAGTTATTATATTGACCCGACTTTTGGTTAGTAAATGTTTAATCTTAAGGATTGTAAGCTTTTTTTTGAATTTTCAAATACTTACTAAAATGTAGTTAACTTTTGGTGGATTACCTAGAAATGATATCTCTTATGTATATTTTGGGTTATTAACCGAGGTGTTACAGAAACATTAAAATATTTGTGTTGAATTATCTACTCTTCATCGATTTAATTGATCAACATGCCAAATTTATCTTCAACAATCATATTATGCGAAATTATGCATGTATGCATAATATCCAATAAAAAAAGATATTTTACAATTATTAATTTACGATTCATAAGTTATATATATATATATATATATATATATATCTAGAGGAGCGATAAAATGAAAATCACTCAATTTGTAAAAACCGTAAAAACCTCGTTCCACCAATTATAATTTTTCATTTTGTTCATTTTTTTGTAATTATGAGAAGTTGATTAATCATTTTTATTGTGGATGATGTTAATCATGGATATTATCATCTTCATTATTTTAATTTTAAAGAGATACATGAAACATTTTCATTAAAATTTCATTAAGTAGTATATGAAACAATTTCATAACCATATATGAAACAACTTCATCAAAAAAGGTATTGTATGAAACAATTTCACAAGATTAAACAATTTCATAAAAAAATTTCATAAGATTAAACAATGAAATCGACAGATGAGAGTAGTTTTTACGGTTTTTACAAATTGAAATGGTTTTCATTTGATCGCTCCTCTATCTATCTCTCTCTCTCTCTCTATATATATATATATAAGTATACGAAAAATAATCTAAACATAATAGTATATTGAGATACGAATATAAACTTAGTAATAGTAAAACTTGTACAAAAGTTTATAAGAAATGAAAAATGAAACAAAATAAAAAATTTATTTTATCATAATTAACTTGTACTTTTTATATCAATTTTAACTTATATGTTTTATAAACTTATTAAAGAAAAATAAAATGGTGAAGGAAATAATAAAAATAATAACTAAAATAATAACAGGAAATGAATGTGTATAAGAATCTGAGTTCTTGTTCAAGCATTTAAATTCTAATAAGAATATGTGACTGGATAAAACCCTTTATCTCACAATAAGGGTTCTTGTAAATATTCCAAAAGAAATCTTAACAAAAACCTTCATTGTGGATGCTCTTACCATCCCTAGATAAATGAAAATGAGTACGTACTCCTATCCTCTCATAATCTAATTTCAAACTAGATGTTATATTTGTACATATATATATATATATATATATATATATATAGGTGGGTTCGATCTTAAGTCGATTTTAGTTTTTAAACAGAGAGACAAAGAACGTGTCACGTGTCTCATATATTCATAAGTTATTTATCACGAATTTGTGTTATTCGTCATAAATAGTGGACCAATTTATCAAGAATCATGAATGATATATTATTCATCATGAATGTTGCATCATTTACCGAGAATAGTCCACAAATGTTAACCTTTGTTATTATTCATGACGAACGTAGAGACCTGAGAACATGTGTCACGCTTTCCTTTGTCCTCCTGTTCACAACCTAAAATCGGTTTGCAACCGAGCTTTTCTCTTTCTACGTAATGCTGGTATTGTTTCGTCTTATACATTTGAATCAGCTAAATCATATATGTTTTTTACTCAGTGTTGATGCGATTTTTTTAATAACAAAGGTTTTTTTTTCCCAAAAATTTAAAAATATTTCATTAGTACCCGTTTTAGTTAGGAACCAGCTAATTCTGTAACAACTGATAACATAGATACTAAGTTTGTCGTCACCTTTTTATAAATAAATATTCATGTCATCAAATATTACAAGATTAACATATTATAAAATAAAATAAATACAAAATTATAAACTTTAAACTTTGTTATAACAATTAAAAAATCAATTACAATAAATAAAAAATCAATTAAACAATTACATTTTAATATATATTTTATCCATTATAAAATGACACTTAATTCACCCCCAATTTTATGGATTTGGACACGTAACGGCTCACCAACCCCTTCGTAATCAGAGGTCGCCGCTGCTGACGCCATTATTAACTGATTACTTTTTTAGAGATGTCTACACGTACAAATAGAAAAAAGATATTTACCAATTTTATCTTTTGTTTTTTTTTTTTTTTAATTTTACCTTCTAATATTTTTGAAGTCTGATTCGTTTAAACGTTTGGGTATTAAAAACGTTTGTTTTTTTTAAATAAGAGTTTGCAAGCTCTAAATTTTCTTCTGAAATTTTAAATGGTATACGTATCATTTAATACCTCTTACGGGTTGTTTGTTTACCTCTTAATAGTTCTATTAAGATGCACCTTCTGAATCGTTAAGAAAAAAAAATCTGCATCTTAATGATTCTAAAATCCTGTGAATGATTTTGTATCATGAACCTCCCTTAACCATTGAACGCCCTAATTTCATCGTAAGCAATTAACAAACAATTATATTTATTTTACACTATATCATGAAAGTCTCTTAATTATTTTGAACACTTAATCATTTTGCACCAAATTATACCATTCAACAACTGCGCACAACCCCTTAATCCTAATCTGTCATCTATCAAATGATTCATATTTTAGGGGCCGGAAGAGATTTATATTAGCTATCTTATAGTACACTTTTGACAAATATCATATAGACCCATGTTTTTGTATATGACACTTTTAAATAGTGTTTTATAAAATAGTTAATATGACATTTTATTTTTAAAAGGGTCCTGAAAAAACTTGTTACGATGCCCAAAATGGTCCTTTAAACTTATTGTAACACTCTTAGTTAGGATGTTTTACTTTTGATCCTATAATATAATGCCTTACAAGACAGTCTATTGGGACGCTTCAACACTTTAGGCGTCCTATAAATTCAATTTTGTCGTAATGTTTGGTATCCATCACAAGATCATTCAAATAAAGACCATAACTTTTCATTCATAACTTGAATCGAGATTGGAAATCCAAATTAATAACACGTATGTTTTTCGTGTTCTCTTATATTGATCATGTTCTTATTTGAAAATATAATAGGCTCGTTTCCTAAGCCTAAATTTTCATTTTAGGTTAAATCGGAAGAAATGAATATTCATTCTCATTTTCATTCCTTGTTATTTTCATTCTCATTTTCATTTATTTGACAGAACCAAACACCCCCTAAGGTTATATTTGACAAAGTAGCTGATAAAGTAGTTGGTGACTGATAAGATAGCTGATGAAAGTTTGGTTATTATCTTATAAATTTTATTACATATATATCTATACTATATTATAAAGCATTTGGCTAAAACTCTTAAAAACTCTTAAACTCTTAAACATGTTCATCCCTAAACAATTTCATCCCTATCCGATTTCATCCCATAACTGAATTCGTGTA
>NC_037537.1:1966956-1999456 GCF_001531365.2 Cynara cardunculus var. scolymus | reverse complement strand
ATAATTAGAATAATTATCGAGTTCCAACAAAATAAATAATTATTATCTTTATAAAAAATTATATTATTAAACCAAATATAAATTACTTCGTTACTGTACATAAATTAAATTATAAAAAAATTGGATTAAAAAATTTCACAAAAAAATGAGGAATTTCAAATAGTTAATTTGATACTAATATCGATATATTTTTGTCAAATTTTTATGATATCGTCAAACATATATTTTATTCAAAAATAAAAACATCTTCGCTTTCTCAAAATCACATAATTATAACATCGACTGAGATAAAGAATAAAATGAAATATTAAAAACACGATTTATCTCGCTGCATTGCGCGAGTACGCTTCTAGTATATATATATATATATCTATAGGGGAGCGTTCAAATAAAAACCACCCAATTTGTATAAACCGTGAAAACCACATTCATCCAATCATAATTTTTCATTTTGTTCATTTTTTTGTAATTACGAGAGGTTGATTAACCATTTTTATTGTGAAGGGTGCTAATCATGAATATTATCGTTTCATTATTTTAATTTTAGAGAAATACATGAAACAATTTCATTAAAATTTCATTAAAYATTATATGAAACAATTTCATAACCATATATGAAACAAATTCATCAAAAAAAAAAATTATATGAAACAATTTCACAAGATTAAACAATTTCATGAAAAAATTTCACAAGATTAAACAATGAAATGGACGTATGAGGGTGGTTTGTACGGTTTACACAAATGATGACCGTTTTCATTTGATCGCTCCTCTCTATATATATATGTTGTCTCGATCCGCAATAAAAATAATATTTGTCATCATCAAAAACTTAAATGATCTTGCACCATGACTTTAATTCCGACCTCCATCACCAAAATTTATGGAATCGCCACTGACCAGTCTCTTACTCGGAAAGTCCTAACCACTTAGATTCTTCTCCTTCATTTACTGGGTAAGAACCTCGGCTATTGCTATATGTCTCTTTCCAGATAAAATCCTCAGTGATTAATACAACTGAATTAAGAGGGAGTTTTAAGAATTATTTACAAACTAATCTCAACCGTTCATTTATTAATCTTTGTTTTCATAAATATCTCAATTGTTTCACTAATATAAAGCGACTTGATTGTAATTAATAAACTTTTAGTATATTTTTCATAAATATCCAGATCATAATAAATGTTCTTCTCATTTCTATAAATTGTTTTATATAATTTGTACGAATAACATGGTTTGTATTTAAATCCTTCTGATCAAATTAATGTATATATCTTTATCCAATTAAAAGTATAATTTCATGAACCGTAAAGTATTATAAATTTGTTAATAGGACGTTTTTGGATATCATAACAAGTTTTATTGGACGTTTTTGGGTATCGTAACAAGTTTTAATAGGGATTTTTTTTAATTAAAAACGCATATTAATTATTTTATAGGATTTTATTTTATAAAAACAAATGTCTTATTAAATAGCAAAATCCTACACTTTTGTATTAAAAGTGACCCAAAAAACTTGTTAAGACGTCCAAATGCGTCACATAAACTTATTACAACGCCTTTGAATAAAATGCTTTAGTTTTTATTCCTATAAATTATGCCTTATAAAGCAATTTATTATGACGTTTAGAAAACTGTTGTCATCAATATAAACTCAATTTTGTTATTTCTTGAAAAAAAAATCATACTTCTTATATTTAAAAATAAATTGTTTACGAAAAATATACTATTTTAAAAATATATAATTATTAATTTTTTTAATCAACCGAATGATGATAATTTTAATACTCTTAAAAGAAAAAAAAAATTAATTTCTTCGACTTTTAAATATTCATGCGAATGATAGAAATGAAAATTTAATAACTTATAACCATCTATTTTTAAAAGTTACAGTTATTGAAACAACAAGAAGTTAGACATTTATTTCGAGATAAAGAAAATATAAAATTTTGAACCAGACAAGAAATTAGGGACAACAACCACAAAGATGGTGTCTGATTGTTTTGAGCTTGGCTCCAAAGGTCAAAAGTACCAGGAGGTCTCAGGTTCAAATCCAAGTAGAAATAAAAATCCCCTTGTGGCTACGGATGTTCAAATACGATGACTCCAGGCTATCTACAAAGCAGGTGGTCGCCATGAGAATAGTTAGCTCGCATAGCGAGTTGGATATCGAGGTTAATAAAAAAAATAAGGACAACAAATTTTATTCAGATATATGTACGGACAGGGGTGGACCTATGAAGGCCCTAGTGGGATCAAGTGTGTCCATTCAATTGATTTTCGTTAAGTAGAATATTTTTTCATGTGTAAAACGTGTATTCATCAAAATTTAAGGGGTGTTCCGGGATATTAGAAAAAGTACAAGGGACTGTCAACCAATAAATTGAAAAAGTCCTTTGAAATCAACTAAAAGAACCAAAAAATTAACTTCAAAAAATCTTTCAAGATGGTGGAATTCGACTGAAAATACATCAGAAGACTTTGCGGGTCTTTGATCACCTTAAAGGTGCACCTGTCAGCAAAAATCTTGGGTCCACAGATGTGTACGGAAAATAGAAGAGAATCTGTTATTTCAAAATTTTCCGTCCTTTCCTGTCCACCAATTAAGTGAATACCAAATAAATAAAATTATACTGAATAAAATAATGACGTGTTTTTACTTGATTGGTGGGATAAAAAAGACCGTAAAATTTTGGGAGAACATATTTTTATTCACGAACAAATCTTTGGTAAATAGTTGTTATAATATACGTTTTCCGTGAAGATAAAACAACAAAAAGTAGAAGCTTATATTCACCACTTCGAAACGTTTCATATGTCATGGATTTCACAATTTCACCTATAAATAAGCTCTGAACAATCAAACGAGTTGCAATTAAGCCACAAATTAAGCAGTCATGGATGACATCGCCAAAAACTGGAAAATTCTAAGCGGAATCACCCACTGGTTGGGCTTATTAGACCCTCCACCACCCGGTCTTCGTCGCTACCTCATCCACTATGGCGAAATGGCTGAAGCCACTTACGATGCTTACAACAAAGTTAGCGTATCAAAGAATGCAGGGAATTGCCGCTATGCACGAAAAAATCTGTTATCGCGGGTCGGCTTAATTGAAGGCCGCCCGTTGAGCCAATACGATGTGACTAAATACATTTATGCCACATCAGCTGTTGTACTTCCGGGTGCGTTCGTCAATTCAGTTTCGAAACAGGCTTGGAGCAAGAAGTCCAATTGGATAGGGTTTGTGGCGGTGGCTACAGACGAAGGGAAGAAGGCGTTAGGGAGGAGAGACATTATGGTTGTTTGGAGGGGGACGGTTAACGCCTCGGATATGATTCATGATATGGAGTTCCCGTTGGTTTCGGGTCCGAAAATATTTGGGGTGCTTAACAAGGATGACCCGAAAATGCACCAAGGTTGGTACTCGATCTACACGACTGATGATCCAAATACACGTTACAATAAAACAAGCGCTAGAGATCAGGTGCGTATAAGTTGTTAAATGACATCATTTTGTTAGAGCATCTCGAACAGCTTCTCTAAAATACAAAAATAAATGAGTTTTTTTTTCTAAAATGCACCAACAGCTTTGTTATCTTGTTCTCTAAATTAGAAAATTATTCAATTCTACCAATGAATTTGAGTTGTTATTTTTTTATTTATAGAAACTAATTTAAAAAAAAAGCGTTTTGGAATGATAAATTAGAGAATATTATAATAACGTAATTTATGTTAAAATTCTCTAAAATAGAAAAGCAGTTGGAGATGCATGTAATTTTTTAAAGGCATTACAATAAGTTGTTATGACAAAGCTATACAACCTAACAATTCATATCGAAGAAGATAGACAAGAAAACGTAACTCAATAAGCAAATAATTCGAACTTACTACAACAAAATTGGGTTTATAGGATGTTAAAATTTTCTAAGCTCCTAATAAACCGCTTTATAAGACTTAATTTATAGGACCAAAAAATAAAACATCTTATCTAAAGGCGTTATAAGAAGTTCATAGAAAGTTATAAGAAGTTTTTTGAACGTTTTTGGGTGTCATAACAAGTTATTTAGGACATTTTTATATTAAAAAAAAAACTTCGTATTAGCTATTTTGTATGACATTATTTGAAAAAATATGTCTTATAAAAACAAGTTTCATATAAAATGATGGGTTTATAGGATATTTTCTCAAAAATATTCAACGCAATGCTTTGTATTAAAAGTGTCCTAAAGAACTTGTTAAGACGTCCAAAAGCGTCATATAAACTTATTGCAATGCCTTTAGATAGTACGCTTTATTTTATGGTTCTATAAATTAAATATTATAAAACAGTATATAAATTGTCCAATTTCATTGATAACTTGTTAGAAAACCTAATATGACATGAAAAGTAAATGTGATATTAGTGTCTCAACATGGCATTTTTGAAAAGTGCCATGAAACCTAAAATTACCTAGGAAACTAGGAATCGTCTACAACACGACACGTGACATATTTATCAGGATATGGACATGTTATTCATCATGAATATTGTAACATATTCATCATGAATGTATGATGAATAAGACGTTTATATTCATGATGAGTAATAATTCCATATTCATCATGAATGTGTTATTCATCCTGAAAAAGGACACATGATGCAGTATGGCTAGTTCCTGGGTTCCTAATCAATTTTAGGTTCCTAGCGGAACTTTCCTTTAATTAGTGTATACACACACACACACACACATTATATTATAAAACATTTGATAAAAACTTTTAAAAACTATTTTTTATGCATGAAATATTGTTTATTGATGCATATTATTTAAAATTCAAGATTATAAGTAAATTGCGCGTAAGTACAACTTATTAAACCTCCATGTTTGAATTCATATAACTAATTGTAGATAAACATAATCAAATACATGATAGATATCTTATTTTAAATATAAAAAGTCTAAAACATAATTAGAATAATCATTGAATTCTAACATAATACTTAATTATTATCTTTATAAAAAGTCTAAAACATAATTAGAATAATCATTGAATTCAGTACCATACTACTTTTGACAAGAAAAAAGTTCATTTCAATTTGATATTACTTCATGTGACAAAAAAATTAGGTATTGAGCGAGGTGAAGAGACTAGTGAATCAATACAGGCTCGAGGAAATTAGCTTGAGCATAACTGGGCACAGTATGGGTGCGGCAGTCGCGACAATAAATGCACTAGACATAGTCATAAATGGACTCAACAAACAATCGATTGCTCCACCCAAAGCTTGCCCAGTGACTGTTTTCGGGTTTGCTTCACCTGGGGTTGGAGACTCCAACTTCAATAAAGTTTTCACTCAACAGAAAGATCTTTACTGCCTGCGGATCCAAAATGTGTTAGATGTGGTTCCAAAATACCCTCCAATAGGGTATAAGAATGTTGGAAGTCAGATGACGATTGATTTCATGAAGTCTGAATACTTGAAGAGTCCTGGGAATCCTGGAAGTTGGCATAGCATGGAGGGTTATATGCATGGAATTGCCGGAACACAAGGAAGTTTGGGAGGGTTTAAGTTGGTAATTAATCGGGATATTTCTCTTGTTAACAAGTTTGCAGATGTCTTGAAGGCTAAACATGGTGTGCCTAGTTCGTGGTGGACTGAGAAGAATACCGGTATGGTTCAAAAGAAGGATGGAACTTGGGAGTTGCAAGATCAAGAAGATCTTGAATCTGATCCTTGAGACTGATATAAAGAATCTCAATAAACGACTCGAATGATCTTGTGTTGTTATCATGTTTAAATAGTCCTTTGTTGTTTTTATGCGACTACTTATATTATGTTTCTCGTAACGTGTCTTTATGAAATGAATGGATGTTTTGACTTCGTTGTTTAATCGATTATTGGTGATGCATTAATCCGAAGGAGATAAATCTCTTGCTTATTCTCCGCAACTTGATAAAATATGTACATAAGTACAAGGCTAGAATTTGAGTAACTACCTAACGATAAGGTTGTTAAGTGCATTTTGTGTCTGCATCATAATAGTTTATAATTGCATTTTTTTGTGGTGTTTAGTTGTTTGCATATAGTTTTTATTTGATTTTTAGTTGATTTGTGTTTAATCGTCGATCGGGGATATTGCTTTACTGTTTTTGTCGTTTTGTCGGGTTTTGACAAGCATTTTGTCTTGAAACGTGAAAACGGATGAAGATAAGCTTTGGATCATTTGATCAACCTTCATGTGAAGGATCAATTCAATAAATATGACTAAGTTGGACCTAAATTTAAAGAATAAAACTCGGTTAAGGAAGTTTGGAAAAAAAAGAAATCAAGAGGGTGGATGTTGAAAGAGAAGTAAAGTTGTAGGGGTTAATTTGAAAATTTCAATTTATAAGTATAAACTTTTCTTTAGGTTTAGGATCTCTCTTTCTCTCCTCTTCAAGGAGGTAGCCCCAATTTGCTTTTTATTCTTGTTTTATAGTTTTAGTTTAGTTTTGTTTTTAATCTTGTTATTAGTTTTTCCTTAATTGATTAGCTTAGGAGTCGTTTATCAAATGCTAAGCGCTTACCAAGTCACATTATCTTATTAGATGAATATGATAAAGAACCAAGAATCTTACCCGGTAAGAGCGAGACAAGGACCAAGAGTCTTACCCGGTAAGTGAGGGCAACAAATCTTACCACGGTAAGCGCTTACCGGGAAAATTGCTACATATGATATCGTTTTGGTGGAAAACAATCTTACCTGGTAAGTAATGATAGTGTTAAATTTTATCGGTAAACGCCTACCGAGTAAGTGTTTGGTAAAACAGCCCCTTAGATTTAGGTTTAGGTTTAGTGTAGTTTTGTATTTTACTATTTGTATTTCCTTCGTTCTTTGGCTCAACGGAGATTTGATGAAGATATAATATGGCAGATCGACGATGAAGTTCAAGCATTATGGATTATCACCCGTTGTATTGTATTCTTCTCTTTTGTTCCTTTATTTTATGTTTTAGTTTAGTTTAATTTTCGTACTTATAGTTTAATTCCATTTTATTTTAGTTGATAATTATTTCTCCTTATCTAATTTATTGCAATGTTCTAAAGTTAATTTTATGGCTTTCTTAGGTTAAAAATGATTCTTGGAGAGTGATACTCCTTGGATCGATTCCTATACTTAGATTAATTATATTGCTTTCATTAGATTTATGTAGCTTTCGTTTGATTGGGTTTTGTTGTGTTAGATTAAAAGTGTTGGGATTAACTGTTGGAAATTATAAGTGAGGTTGGAGGTTTTCCTCCATCCTACAGTGGTAGATAAAGAAACTCTAGAAAAGCTTATAAGGCTTTCTCTACAAGTGGATTTTGAACACATGGGTAGACTAATGGCGGGGTTTTGAGTGGAAGCCCAACGTACACGTGCGTGCGTGGCCGAGGCCGAGGGTGCGAGATTTCGGTCTTAAGTTTTCTATCTCGTTCTATAAAGTTACTATAGATATTGGTTTTGTTCCTCGTTAATAAAGTCCTAAAATTTATTTATAAAGATTTAATATATTTGTTTTCTAATCCTTTAAATTAAAATTTTCAACAATCTTAAAGGTTTTATAATGGACTCCGGCAATTTTCGAATCATGAATCAAGATCTAGTAAAGTTCGACAGTATCGACGTGAATAACTATACCTGTTGGACCCAAAGTTGACCTTATTCCTGAGAATCTGGTTCCCATAGCGGGAGAAGTACCAAATAGTGCATTGATAGTCGATCTAGAGAAGCAGAGGCTATTCCGCAAAGAAGAGGAAAGTCTTGCTTGCGGACATATAAAGAATGCCCTATCCGACCGGCTATTTGACTTGTACTCTCCTATCACCGACCCAAGAGAATTGTGGAAAGCTTTGGAGTTCAAGTATAAGGCACAAGAGGATGGAACTAATAAATACCTCGTGTCTCAATACTTGAGGTTCCAGATGGTTGATGATAAACCAATCTTGGAGCAAGTTCACGAACTCCAAGTGTTGGTTAATAAATTGAAAATGCTTTCCATAACTCTTCCTGAAATCTTCTAAATGGGGGCGGTGATTGATAAACTACCCCCATCTTGGAAATATTTTTCAAAATGCAAAATGCATAAGTCTGAAGATTATTCTCTACATGATTTGCTAAAACATTTACGGATCAAAGAAGAGGCCCGGAATCGGGATAAGAGAGGCAAGTCGATTTAGCAAAGGAAAGGGAAAGTCTAGGGGATCAAACAAAGGAGGATCAAGCAAAAGGTAGAATGTGGGTCCTTAAAAGAAAATTTTCAAGAGGTCAGGTCAACACTCCAATTCCGGCCCAAATTTGAAGAGGGTCGACAAGTGTCATGTCTGCGGAGAGGCAGGACATTATGCTAAGGAATGCAAACATAGGAAGTCTGGACCCCTAACTACAAATACAATTGAGGGCATTCAGAGTCTTGTGGCAAACCTACACATGGATGAGATCGACATGATTTCCGAGGCTTCAACCAGGATTGTGGCGAGTCGAGGTGGCTGGTACTTAGACACTGGTGCCACGATTCATGTGTTTGGCACCAGATCTATGTTTATTACTTATGGACCAGTGAGAGAAAGAAAGCAAGTGATAGTGGAAAACAACGGCCAAGCAGATGTCGTTGGTATGGGAACAGTGCTACTCAAATTCACTTCTGGCAAGACTGTCACCCTCAAAAATGTTCTTCACGTGCCTTCTATCAACAAGAATCTAGTTTCTTCTTCTAAACTCGATGAAAACGGGTTTGGACTCAACATAGAGTCTAGAAAGCTCGTGATTTACAAAAGGAAATTTTTTGTTGGTAAGGGATACTACCATCTCGGTTTGTATCACTTAAATTTGAGGGAGGATGATGATGAAGTCGAACCGAGTGGATCTGCGAGTAGTAATGTTAATATTGTGACTGATCAAGTAGTTGGTTTTTTTCGTTTTTACACTTGATGTGATTCCCGACTCTATTAATAAAGTTAATTCTTTGAATTATTTTGCTTGTTCTATCTCATTATGGCACAAACATTTAGCTCATACAAATGTGAAAAATATTGAAAAATGCAAAATAAAGGATTGATCAAAATTGACAACAAGGATTTTGGAAAATGCGAAACTTGTGTAAAATCAAAGTTTACAAACAAACCTTTTCCTTTAGTTAAATGGGATACATCAATTTTAGAGTTAATTCATTATGACATTTGCGAATTAAATGGAATTCTTACTCGTGGAGGTAAAAGGAATTTCATTACATTTTGCGATGAGTTCAGCCGGTTTTTACATGTTTACTTATTACACTCAAAAGATGAAGCTTTTGAGGCTTTTAAATTATATAAAGTTGAAGTAGAAAATCAACTTGAAAAACAAATCAAAATACTTCGATCAGACAGAGGTGGTGAATATTTTAATAGAGAATTTAATACATTCTGCAAAGAGAATGAAATCAAACATGAACGCACCTCACCATTTACTCCTCAACAAAATGGTTTGGCGGAAAGAAAGAACCGAACCCTTGTTGAAATGGTCAACTGTATGTTAAACCAATCGGGTCTGCCAAACAATTTATGGGGATAAGCCCTATTGACTGCTTGCCATATTCATAACAGAATCACTAGTCGTGTGATTCCAACGAGTCCATATGAGCTCTGGAAAGGAAGGAAACCAAACTTGAACTATTTTAGAGTCTGGGGATGCATTGCCTACTATTGAACCCCTGATCCAAAAAGATCTAAAATGGGAACCCGTGCTATTAAAATCGTATTCGTTGGATACGCTAGAAATAACAAGGCTTCTAGATTATTGGATAAGGACTCAGGAGTCACAGTAGAATCCAGAGATGTGGAGTTTTTTGAAGATAAGTTTTCAGATGAAGTTGAAAACTTACTACCAAACATTGACCTCTAATCTTCCTTGCACATCTCGTGATAGTTCAAAAACATCAAATAAGGTTGACGAACCACGTAGAAGTACACGATCAAGAAAAGAGAAAAGTCTAAGAGATGATTTCTTCTCATACTTAGTAGAAGGAACGAAAAAGAAAGTGCCGATAGATGTCATTTTCTCCATCAATATAGAAGATGATCCTAAGACTTTTAAAGAGGCTATGACTTCAAGGATGTTCCACTATGGAAAGAAGCAATAAATGATGAAATGAACTCTGTTATGGGTAATGGTACTTAGGAATTGTCTAATTTACCAAAGGGAGCAAAACCAATAGGTTCTAAATGGTTATTCAAAAGGAAGCTACATCCAGATGGTTCAATTTCGGCTTTCAAGGCTAGATTGGTAGCTAAAGAGTATAGAGAGAAAGAGGAGTTGATTATTTTGACACATATGCTCCAGTTGCTAGAATTAGTTCTATTCGAACTCTTATAGCAATTTCAGCCATAAAATGTCTGTACATCCATCAAATGGATGTAAAGACAGCCTTTTTGAATGATTATCTAAACAAAGAGGTTTATATGGAGCAACCTGAAGGGTTTGTGGTACCCGGACAAGAGAACAAAGTGTGCAGACTTATAAAATCTCTATACGTGTTAAAACAAGCCCCCAAACAATGGCATGAAATATTTGATACGACTAACACTTCTTTCGGATTCCAACATAATGAGGCCGACAGATGCATTTACTCAAAATGCACGAGGGGATTCACTATGGTATATGTACATGATATGTTGATCATCGGAACCAATCTAGAAGGTGTCCTTGAAACAAGGCTACTTATCCTCGAACTTTAAGATGAAAGATCTTGGAGAAGTAGATAGCATCCTTGGGATAAAAGTCAAAAGGTCAGCATCTCAAATCTCTCTAAGTCAATCCCACTATATAGAGAAGATACTGACCATGTTTCAACATTTGAATATAAAGGAGTTTAACACTCCATTTGATTCAAGTGTGAAACTTGATAAAAACACTAGTAGAGCAATGACACAACTAGAGTATGCTAGTGCAATAGGATGCATGATGTATGCGATGCATTGCACTAGACCAGATATTGCTTTCGCAGTGAGTAGACTGAGTTAATATACTAGGAATCTCGGTCCAGATCACTGGAAAGCTATCAGTACAGTATTGGATTACTTGAAGAGAACAAGTGATCTAGAGTTAACATATACGACACATCCAGGAATCTTGGAGGGGTATTCTGAGGCTAGTTGGATAAATCATTCTAGTGATTCTAAATTCACAAGTGGGTGGATTTATACCCTTGCTAGTGGGGCAATTTCTTGGGCGAGAAAGAAACAATTGTGTATAGCCCATTCGACTATGAAAGCCGAACTTATTGCCCTAGCTGCAGCGGACAAAGAGGCTGAATGGATCGGAGATCTATTAACAATATCCATTTGAGGCCTCGACTAACTCATTTTATTCCCATGTCTTGTAACAAAGAGACCACATTGTCAAAAGTACACAATGTTGTGTATAATGGGAAGTCGCGACATATAGGTCTCTGAAACAATTTCATGAGACAATTAATTGATGATGGTACCATAAGTATTGTGTATGTCAAGTCTTGTGGGAACTTGGCAGATCCGCTAACCAAGCCTCTGACGAGAGACTTATTAGGATCAAATACCAGAGACATGGGTCTGAAACCACGTAGAATCAATTAGTGATGGAAACGCAACTTGAATTTAGTGCTCCTATCTTTCAAGTTTAAAGGGTAACAACAAGTCACTAACTGATAGAAGGTACTATCGACTGATAGATCCATGTAAGATAAATGATAGTACGGTGTTGCTGAGAATAAGGACGAGTTAATCTCTTAACAAAGTTTAGAGGCATCTTAGTAACAAAGATGTTATAGAACTTTGTCTATATGACTAAGAGGTGGTGCCGCCTTAAAAGGAGAGTAGTGGTTCCTCTCCTAAAAGGTCATGAAACAGAGTTTAGCGCATTATCATGTTCTTAGTGAGAAAGCAAGGATGTTAGATTATGTTTGTAAGTAAGCCGAATAGATCACAAGATTCATGGTTTAAATCCTAAGGATACCATTGAATTGATCTCTTCTTGCATACTTGCATAAAACAGGGTTTAATCATAGTGATACACTATGACATTGTCTAATGTGAATCTCAGAAAACTTTCCAACCTGGTAGGGGATTGTTGGAAATTATATGTGATGTTGGAGGTTTTCCTCCATTCCACATTGGTAGATAAAGAAACTCTAGAGAATCTTATAAGGATTTCTCTAAAAATGGGCTTTGAACATATGGGTAGACTCATGGTGGGGGTCTTGAGTGGAAGGCCCAACGCACAGGCGCGTGCGTGGCTGTGGCCGTGGCCGAGAGAGTAGATGCGAGATTCGCGAAAGTGGCGCGAGGAGGCGCACTTTGCACGCCGCATCGTAGCAGAAGGAGCCTCGTTCCGAGTATATTTTTGGTATGCCATCGAGAGATATGGGAAGTGGTTTTTTGAAAAATCGGATTTTTAAACCGAGTTAACCAAGTTTCTTGGAGATAAAGATTGTTGGAGGATAATCCTCCAACTAACCATGATCCTCCATTTTTTGGGGATGAAATCATGGGGATTCTAGGGTTTTCCCCAGTATAAATACTGGGTAGAAGCCACCCCTATGAATTACTTAAGAAATTATCGCTTCCTCTCTATCGAATTTCTGCTCCTAATTTTCGGTTTTTATATCGCTGTTGAGAAAATGAAAACGTGTACTGCATCAAATCTTGGGGCTTTGCGACTAGCAGACTCATAGCGTCAAAAGAGTAGTCATATAAAACCTTTAAGGATAGGTTTAGTACCGTGCATATTTATATCTTTACATACCTCAAAAAAATCAGGTTGGTATTTATTTTTCGGCATTGTATTTAATTTTCGTTCACTTAGTGAACACTCTGCTTCTATCCCTTTCTACCATTGAATCTATCACGAAGGATAGATTCAAACCCGTGTGGGAATATTCGTTTGGCTGAGATTCCGATCCTAATTTTTCTATCTCATTCTATAAAGTTACTATAGATCTTGGTTTTGTTCCTCGTTAATAAAGTCCTAAAATTTATTTATAAAGATTTAATATTTTTGTTTTCTAATCCTTTTAATTAAATTTTTCAACATTAACCAATTGAGTTTAAAATGAATATCAAATCTTAATCGACTGCTTTTTAATCAAGGAAAGTTGTTATGTGGTTAATTGATTTTTTTTAGTGTTTGTTTAATTTGTTTCGTGAGAATATGGACGAAGTTTGATTCTCAACTTAGACCGAAATGGTTGATGACTACGATTCTAACATGAAATTAGTTAGGAACGTAGGATGAGAAAACATTTATTTTATCAAATTGCTTCTTTTTCAATATTTTTATCCTACGAAAGTAGGTATGAATTTGTTTTAGAAAGACTTTTCCACCTCGATAGAGGGTTAAAGTATTTTAACATAACAAATACTCACCATCACTGGAATCCTAAATGAGCATTACCCAATTTTCCTTAGCTGTTATTTTTTTAATTGTCTTGTCGTTCTTTTTAGTATTTTAAATAAAATCATTCAAAATATTGTTGATTTCCCGTAGCTAGGCAATAATCTTGAATGAGTCTATGTGTAGTCCATCGCCTCCTCGTGATTGACCGATATGCTACACATCCATACGCTTGCAGTTATAAACTTAAAACACATCAAAGGTCAAGGGATATTTACATAGTAAATATAAAAGCTATACGTAACATAGTCTAACATGACCCACAATTGAAGCGGGAGGTTCCCGTACGCTGAGTCCATCTTGAAAATTATGAAAGCATGGCTAGATTGGTGATTATGATGGATCATTGATGGATTGCCGTAAACCAAATTTCCACATGAGTTTGTTGACAACATGACTCTCCATTGCACACTACAAGGGAAAAGGGGCTTTAGAAAAGGAACCTTCAGAGAAGTTTTTAGATGTGTATCCAAAGATACATTATAAAGAAAGATTTAGATGACAAAATTGAGAAGGGTAACTGAAGGTATGATGATTTTTGGATATCTAAAAGATTCATTTTAAAAATATAAATGAAGGAGCCTAAATCACTTCAGTTACGATCATGGACTACAGAGCCCAAATCTTCTCATCGCTCATCTCACTTGTCGTTACTCGCTCATTGATAGAATCTCTTGTGATCGGTCTTCTCACTCTCCGGAGCATTGATTGCTTGAATCTCTGGCAGTTGCTCATCTCATCGCCTCTCTTCATCTATTGCTCAAACATGTAAGCAATTTACAACATTGATTTCATGGATTCACGCCCACAAATCTCATGTTTCACGAATTCAAGCTCCACTGAGGCTCCACCTGGTTTCACTCATCGTTGAACACTCCCCCTCTCCTCCTCTGGACGATCGTCCACCTGACCATTGAAGCTCTCAGGCTCTGCCTTCACTGTTTTATCATCAAGTTAGGGTTTAAATTCACTAGGTTTTGTGTTTTGTGCATAATTGATGAATAAATTGCTCCACTCCTATTGGGTTTTGCAAATCACAACTCTCAAGAGAAAAGTGATTCTTTAATAAGAACACATGCTTACATATAGCTTTAAAATATGTTGCCATGCCATTGTACATAGAATTGGCATCTTGTTATCTGAAAGATGAGAAGCACAAATTATGGATCTCATCAAATACATAAGTTATCTGATAAACAATATTGTTGTACGGGCACATGTGTAAATAAAAGAAATTAAAAGGGAAGAAAAGACCAATAAGCCCTTATCACATAATTATTTCAACAATTTTAATATTAGGATATTCCATACATCGAAACATACTTTTCTCGAATTTCCTAAGCTAAAATGACAACCATTTTGTCGTTTGTTTCCTAGTAGGAATCAGTTAAATTTCCGTTAAAGATTCTGACAATTTGAAATCGTTTCTTTATCGAAAGTGAGTCTGCGTTTCATGTATGCTTTTAGTGAAATTGTCACATCTCATTTAATTGTTGTCTGCAGGTTCTAGGAACTAAGGTCGCAATTGGCTTAGAATATCTCCATTATTTAGGTATATCTTCATCCAGTGTCATAAGAACAAAGTACTTGTTATTTTGAGAGTTAGGGTTCACAAGAAGGTGGACATGGGCTTGAATAGATAAATTACAACCCTAGAAAATTAGATTAGACTTTTGAATTATGTTCCATTGTCATTTCTTAGTGACCTAACCGAAGTGTTAATCGAAGCTTCAATTCTTTTTTATGAAGTGAATTTGCATTACTCTTAGCTTGTAAGAAGATGGGGCAGGTACATCTTAAAAATTCGTCAACGATCATGAGACTGTATTTTCTTCCACTAAGACTTGGAAGATTCACAGGTTCACACAAATCCATGTGCAGAAGATGGAGAAGAGCTATAATGGAAGAACAAATTTTGGACTTGAAACTTGATTTTGAGTGTTTTTTTTTTCTGATGATCCAACACAATTTTTCTTTGGAAAAATACGAGGGGAGTCCTTTCACAAGTCCTTTTTGTGGCAGTTTATTAATAGTTTTAAAATTTAAGTGAGATAGACGCTTATGCCATAACCAGTTTTGTTCAGAAGGAGCTTTAGAAAAGAAGCAAAGATTTTGAAGAGAAGAGGATCGAGCAGATATCATGTCAACCATATAGGCATTATTTTTACGAAAACTAGAAAGAATTTCTATGTTATCAGGAGAAAGAATAGAATATTTTATTTCAAGAAATTTGATAGAAAATCCTGCCACAAAGTTGACGGATACTTAAAAGATTATGTTTGAGTCCTTCCACATAGGCGACTTGTTCAAAGGTTACTAATCCATTAGTTAGAATACCGTACAATAAGAGTTAACCTTTTTGAGTTATCACCAAAAGTAACCGATGGTCCTTTTACTGACATAAAGTCTTTGAGCAGGGAGATATAACCAGTCATGTGACTTGAACATTCACTGTCCAAGTACAATATTTAGTGTCTGGATACCCATTTAATCATGGGTCTATCAAGGTAAGAGTAGAGCAAGTAATGGCTTATATTTCTTATGGAAAAAGTGAATATTAGTGAGTAACATTGAATGATAAGTGTGACTTTTATAATGAATATTGCATTAGATGTTATTATCTAACTTTAACGTGTGTCTTCATCTGATTTGTTAATCTATGCATGCTTGCAATCTTCATTTCAACCTTTGTGGTTGACATAGACACTCTTTAACCTATCTCATCCTTCTGTATGTCCAAGGAACAGTAAAGTAAGTGTGGCACTAATAAAATAGTGTTTAGAACTTACTTTGGCTGACATGTTGTGCATGTTCTCATATCAGGGTGGGTGTCAGAGATCTGGTCAAAATCCATTTTGCCAGTAGTAGTATTTATCATACTACTATTTGAATTTATCTTGTATTAATCTTCTTTTTGGCTAAATGACAAACCAATCCGCTTTGGTGACGATCTTGACCTCAATTCAACTAGTCTTCGATTTTGTTGAAGACATTTCATTCTTGAATCAATACAGATAGTTACAAGAATTTTACAAGTAAAAATCTTATCTTGTTCTATTCCAAAATATAAGTTATATATCGTATTTCCAGCTATAGAAACTTTATGAAGTTGATTCATCGGATATCTAAGAAAAACTTGGTATAAATTATGGGGTTCTTGAATTTCAAGAAATGGATAACCAATAAGAATGTCAATTGGATTCTCCTTAACAAAAAATATTTAAGACATAAGAATTGATCACAATTTATATAAGTGGATCTGATGAATGTGTTATATCTGAATCCTTATGAATAAGGTTTCAGATGTTGCTCTTTTATAGTTATATCCGACGGATGAGGTTCACCGAATATTCTCCTATTAAGACAAGTAATCACAAATTTATTTCTAAGTGTTAATCGGATGCAACATGTATTATTTACAAATTCGATGACTAAGACCAACAATCTATTTTGATAAGCACAAATAGCCTTTTTAGCTGACCAAATTTACCTTTTAGTAATTTCTCTCCCAAGATTTCAAAAAACTCAACACCACTGCAAGTAACGATCCTCAACTTTAGGCATGAGAATGGGGCAGGGACCCCAATCCCCATCCTCGTCCCTAATCTCCAATCTCTGTCTCCATCCCCAACGGGAATGGGGATCCCCAGCGGGGAATCGAGGATTGATGTCCCATTTATGTGAAATATTTTAAATCAAATGTTTTTAAACACCACACCTGATCCAAAATCCGGTTGGGCGCTTTAACCATTCAGCCATGGATGCAAAGAGACTCAGCGAGTGAACTAGGTTTTGGTATTCCTTCTTGAGCTTCTATTTCTTCCGTTAAAGGAGATTCGAGAAAAAAAAAGGGAGAAAGTTGCACTACTTGGTGAACTAGGTTCCTTTATAATCAACCGTCCGGGATCATTCAGTACAACAATATGAACACGATACCATGGTCCATGTTTAAATCTCACATATTTCCATATTTTTGCTTTTATGGTCTATCAAATGTGAATATGTTAACAAAATCATAACATCATACGTAATGTTTGATCAAATGTTTTTCAGCTCTCCATTTTTATGTAAAATAACTAAAATAAGTTATAAAAATGTATATAAAAAGAAAGGTCAAAAAACTATTTGTGCACCGATTCTCTAATGGAACGGGTCTGATTCCATACCCACTCAACTTGCAAAGGGACATTAATAAGTTAAAAAATGCATGCCCACTTATGGAACTCTCATGGACCCACTTGCACTTGCATAACCACCTCAAATGCATGTCCATCTCACACAAAACAAGTTAAGGAATGATTACTTGAAGAGATGGTGATTTTTCTGAAAAGTTGGAGGGAAGGGATTAAGAGGTGAATTTAGTCGACTGATACGGTTATTTGTGTCATTTTCCCTTTTCGTAAACATATCGATATATATATATATATATATATAGAGAGAGAGAGAGAGAGAGAGAGAGAGAAGGGAGGATCATGCGAGAATTTAACTAATTTGCGAGAAGACGAAAATGAATATGAGTCACATAATTCATTAATTAAAAAGTAACATAAAAATTATTTAGAACTTAGGATAACTATCATTTTAAATTGAATAGTTATTTTAAATCTAATTATATCTTTTAGATTTATTTATTTTTTAATTTAATAAATTCATATAATTATGTTATAAGGTTTTATATAACTTTTTTTTTTTTTCTAGATATACTTTGATAAAAAAAAATTCAAAATTTTCATCAAATATCACATGTGATATCTACAATTAATTCATGATTCTTTTATTATCTTTTCTCTAATTTTTGGATCTATGTTTTGAATAACATGCGATAAACTTCGTTTAACATATGACTTATTACATATCATATATGATCTACTACATTAATTTTTGTACATGTCACATATGATAATTTACGTATGAATATAAGTGACGTATTATCAAATGTGATAATATTTACATCACAAAAAGTTATAAATGTAAACATACATAATCACATATGATTAACAAAAATATATATGATTATCACATATGATTAATAAAAATATTTACAATTATCATATATGAATTGATCATAGATATCACATGTGATATTTGATAAAAAATGTGAAATTATTTTATCAAAAGTGTATCTAATTTAATATATAAAACTCGACGAAAAAAGTTATTAGTTAAAATTAAAAAATAAATAAATCTGAAAGATATAATAATAACTTTAAGTATTTATCCAATTCAAAATGCTAATTATTCTAATTTCTAAAATTATATTTTATTTTTTATTTACGGTATTTTTTTTAATTAATTAGTAGATTATGTGACTCATATTCCTTCTCGCTTTCTTGCAAATCGATCGTTTTTCGTTTGAACACACACACACACACACACACACACACACATATATATATATATATATATATATATAATAACCAATGAGAACCACAAAAATGTTACAAACCTAGAAAACCCATTTTAAAATATTTTTTACATAATTTTTTCATCAAATGCTATGATTTAAGATATTATTTCACATATATTTGTTTTATAATATGATAGTTTAATTACGTGAATATTTTTATGTAAATTTTTCATTTCACCAATGAAACTAAAAAACAGTTTCACGTGTAATTTTTTCATAAGGTGAACACAAAAATATGTGAAACAATATCTTAAATTATAGTTTTTGATTAAAAAATTATATAAAATATATTTTTAGGCCAGTTCTCACGAACTTATAACTTTTTTATGCTTCTCATTTGATTATCGCCCTATATATATAACATTATATAATCTAATAAAAAAGGAAAAAAGACAAAATAGACTAAAAGGACCGGCATACCTTCAATTTAACTTACTTCTTTTTATCTAAAGTTAGGGGTCGTTTACCAAACATTTAACCAATAAGTGCTTACCGGCAAAAATTAACACTATCATTTACTTACTGGGTAAGATTTTAGTTCATCAAAATGGCATCGTATGCAAAAATTAACACTATCATTTACTTACTGGNACTTACTGGGTAAGATTTTAGTTCATCAAAATGGCATCGTATGCAAAAATTAACACTATCATTTACTTACTGGGTAAGATTTTAGTTCATCAAAACGGCATCGTATGCAAAAATTAACACTATCATTACTTATTTTTTTAGCCACAACCAAAATAACTTTATGAATTTTCCTTCCAATTCTTAATAAACCTCATAAATAAAACTTGGAATGCAAATAAAAGTAATTTATTTAAAAAGGTGTTACATTCTTTGCCAATTAAATGAAATTCCTTCTCAGATCCCCCTTCAAAAAAATTAATGTGACAGAGAAAAAAATGATGTGATAAAAAGAGAAAATTAAGTGATAAATTCATGAACATGTAGAGAGGTTCATTATTGTAGATAAGCATGACAATGGGTCAGGGATGGGGCGGTTTTGAGTCTCCCCGGTCCTGGCCCCGGATTCTATGAACGGCCCTGCCCTGGCCGTGGTCCTGGCGTGTACAGGGATTAATATCCCGTCTGCAGTTTATTTTTCGGTCAAATCTCAATCTTCGTCCCCGGTCAAAACCTAATTTTAGAAAATAAATAATATATATATACACACATATATATATATATATATAAATAAATTATATACCGGGTACGGGGCGGGGGATATGATACCCGGTCTCGGACCCAACCCAGGTTTGAGTCTCCTGTCCTGTCCTGGGACCCGTTTTAGCGAAGAATCCCCGTTCGGATCGGATGAGCTGGGATCCCTACTGGTTCGGGGCAAATCACCATCCCTAATTGTAGATTTTCAACTTTAACTTTTCTATGAAGTGTGCATTTGGACCCTTCTACATAGAAGAAAACATCGATAAACAAAAAGACCGAAATCAAACTAAATTCATAAATCATTTTACATATAAATTGAAATGAAATAATTGCTTGACATTATTCAAAGGTGACATCATATCACAAACAATTTCAAATGAATACTATGAAACAACGAATCATCGAACACAAACATATCATGCATCAAATGACTTCTTTAATTTAGTTTTAGACGTATTATCATCACCATCACCATCATCATCACCATCATCATCATCATCATCTTCTTCACAATCTTTCAATAACCACGACATGTCTGCTTGTTGAACCAAACTCTTGACCTTCTCAACCCACCACGAAGCAGGCACGTGATATTCATCCTTCAGTCCATCCGTATATTTGTTCACGAGAGCAATGTCGCGATTAACCTCTAACTCGAACCCTCCTTTGCTACCTTGTGTACCCGCGATTCCATGTAAATAAGTCTCCATATCATGCCATCTTTGTATGTCCCCTGGACTCTTCAAGTACGGCGACTTCGTCGTATCAATCGCCAACGCTTCTCCAACGTGCGAGTACCCGATCATCAATGGGTAGTGTGGAACCACATCATGCTCGTTTTGAACGCGCAAGACACGAATATCCGTGTGCGCAGAGACGAGGTTTTTGAAGTCTGAGTCGCCCACTCGAGGGCTAGCAAATACAAATGCAGTCACGGGAAACGCCTTGCTACGCATACCCAGTGGCTTGTTGAACCCGTTTGACACGATATCAGCTGCATTTAACGTCGCGAGTGCTCCACCCATGCTATGCCCGACTATCGTTATGCTTATTTCCTCCTCCTTGTATAGTTCTACTAGTCGCCTCACCTCTTCAAGAACCTATACAAAATATTTTATATATATATACATGAGATCATACGAGAACAATGGTTTTTTGTGAGACCCATAAGACCAATTATCAACTCTTGGATTAGATCTATAATATGAACATTCATAATTATAAAATTGTCACGAGACTTTTCAATAATCACAGCCACCATGCAACTTTAGGCCATTAGATCATTAGCTTATAAAGTTGATCAATGAACATAAATTGGTCTTACGGGTCTCACGGAAAACTTTGGTCTCATCTGAACCCAGCCCTATATATATATATATATATATATATATATATATATATATATTGAATGAATGTTATCTACAGGAAAAAATGCACAAGAGAAAACTCACTTGGTGTCTAGCACTCGATTTATTGAATGGCGATCGCGGATCAGCCGTCGTGTAGATTGAATGCCAACCATCTTGAACCTTTACATCATTGGTCCCTCTAAATATTTCAGGAGCCGAAACGGACACGAACT
Source organism: Cynara cardunculus var. scolymus (assembly GCF_001531365.2). Classification (NCBI taxonomy): domain Eukaryota; kingdom Viridiplantae; phylum Streptophyta; class Magnoliopsida; order Asterales; family Asteraceae; genus Cynara; species Cynara cardunculus. Next base: position 1,977,887 of record NC_037537.1, on the reverse strand, counting down.
TGAGATCGTTAATCCATTCCATGGTTTGAACCGTGCCTCTCCAAGCGATGACGATATCTCTCCTCCCTAACGCCGCCTTCCCTTCTTCCGTAGCCACCGCGACATACCCTATCCAATTCGATTCCTTGCTCCAAGCCTCCCTCGATAACGACTTCACAAGGAACGAAGGAAGTGAGACAGACGATGTGCCATAGAAATATTTCGTCACTTGGTACCTAAAAGGGTTCCCATCCTCAATTCCAACGGCGGAGAGGAGGTTGCTCCGATGGAATAGGCTACTTCCGGCGAAGTTTGATGTCTTCTCAGAGATAAAAGCATCACGTGCAGCCTGAGCCATCTCGCCGTAGTGGATGATGTATCGCCGGAGATCGGAATCCAGTGGATCTAAGAGGTCTACCCAATGGTTTTCTCCACCAAGTGTCTTCCATTTTCTTGAGATGCCATCCATTTTAGTCTGAAAGTTGTTTACTTTGTGAGTTTCTTTGAAGCATTTCAATGGTAGATATAATGTGGGTATCTGTGATTAAATATTCTTCATGTTGCCAAATAAGATGAACATACTTCCTCAGCAACATGGATTAAAAAAGTATTATTTCATAGTTTTCGTTGGGATTGCTTATAAAAATAACTTATTGACTTATTCCGATGAGGTACCAGTAATAAGCATTTTTAAATGTTTTGATAAACAATTTATACCGGTGTTAATTCGAAGACAAAGTAATTACATAAAATACACACGCACCCACTTTTAAATTTGGTTCATGATAAATGAAAATAAATGAATTTTGTATTATTAGGAAATTAAGTTTAATATAATAAATGTAATTATTTATATTTCTTACTCATTTTTATTTGGCAGCCTGAAGATTTTATAACCGTTGATCATGTACATACCGATGCAATTCTTGGTTATGTAAAAAAAATGTGACATCATATCAAAATTAACTGATGCCACCTATTTTGCTCGTGTCTCATCATGGTTACATGAGTCTGCTTGATTGTTAACTTCATGACCCAATAGGATTAGTCGATTTGTGCACAAACTGTCTGGGTGCCCCACACTACTAGAAAACAAAGTATCATCGACGAAAAAAGTCCCTCGCTGATCAGCAAGGGAACTGATTTTTGGTCATTCTCTCGTTGATCAGCGAGGGATCAACGACGGAACTGGTTTTTGGCTAATTTCATCGTTGATCCGCGAGGGATCAGCAAGAGAACTGACCAAAAACAAGTTCCCTCGTAGATCAACGAGGGAATGGCAAAAAACCAGTTCCCTTACAGGTTAGTGAGGGATCATTCCCACTACCACTGGCAGACCAGTCGGGCCAGGGTCAGTATAGTATGAATTCATGATATGGTTGCCTTGGTTAAAAAAAATAATATGAATTCATTGTATTTAAAGACATAGAGGTTGTATATAATCATATCGTTTCATCTATAGAAAATACGTTTCTTTATGACAATGGGTGATACGGGTGCAGGTATTAGTTCCAATGAAATGACTGACAACTCCAATAATGTTAATGCGAATGTAGATGGATGTTATGGTATATCTTCTTTATTTTAATTCCTATGTTGATGTTCTTCTATAATATGAATGTTTGTCTAATATTCGTCATTGTTTGTATTGGAAAAAATTGGCCGATGAAATGGGTGAGTGAAAAAAGTGAAACCATTTCATAATTGTTAAGAAAATGTTGTGTAATTAGCAAACAGTGAAACAATTTCATTATCACAAAGTTACCATTAATATTACCACCACCAAAGTTACCATTTTGTCCTTTTAGAGTTTATAAAATAAATTTTTATTTATTTATTTATTTTAATTTCTTAATATAACCTAAACAAATCTTGACCATTGATCAAGAAAATGGATGGATGAGAATGGTATATATGGTTTACACAAATGATGGCGGTTTTCTTTTGATCGCTCCTCTATATATATATGTATATATATATATATATATATATATATATATATATGACACTTGTTTATTTTTTGGAAGGATATAAAAATTAAAGGTAACTTAAATAACAATTTAAGAGGATAAACATGTAGCATAACTTAATTAAAGAAGATAAAAGATTTAGACGTCAATGATTCATTTTTATCCGTTCCGAAAAGATCCGTCTTAATCAAATAACATAACAGTCGAGACCGAATGGATCGGTCTTATTGACACTCGCGGACGGGAATACTTTGTCAAGGGGTTTAAATGACGTCCATAATTGTTAATGTTAAGAGTTTATTAATTGAAGATTAAAATGTCAATTTTATATTAATTGTTAAGATTTGTTTCTTGAAGATTAAGTATCTATTTTTTTGTTAATTGTTAATTATTAAGATTAGGGTTTCTTGGTAGATACATAATTGTTAAATAATTACGTAATCGTTTATTAAATGCATATCCAGTATATAAGTGTTTATCGGATCATTTATCTTACCAGATGAACATGCCAATATTCGTGAATCATACCGGTAAGAGCGATAATAAAGATGGAGAGTCTTACCTGGTAAGTGAGGGTGACAACTTTTAGCCGGTAAGTGCTTATCAGGTAAATTGTTGCATACGATACCATTTTGATAAAGTACAATCCTACCGACACATTAGGTAAGATGGAATATAGACTCCTACCGGTAAGCGTTTGGGTAAACGGCCCCTAAGTTTGTTTCCCAAGTAATTTTTTTACCATCTTTAGTGATAACGTTATCATTGGTCATCATCATCGACAAATTATTGTAGCATTTCGAAACTTAAGTTCGAACAATGTTTTTTTTTATTAACCTGGATATCCAACCCGCTATGCGAGCCGACTAATCCCAGGACAACCACCTGCTTTGCAGATAGCCTGGAGTCACCGCATTTGAATCTCAATGGACACAAGAGGATTTTTATTTCTTCTTGGATTTGAACTTGGGACCTCCAGATACTTTTAACCTTTGGAGTCAAGCTCAAACTAATCAGGCACCACTCTTGTGGTTAAGTTCGAACAATATTTCGATTCTTATCAACAGATTTCGATTCTTATCGACAGATTTCGAAGGTCCACCACTGCTTATATATATAATAATAATAATAAATTATAATACAATGCTATGGAATAGAATTTGTTGAATAATGTAAGTTATATTTTATTACTTTGGAATGTCAACTCCTCCCCGATAATATGTGTTCATCCATATCACAAGGTTTATCCCAATAGGGACATCATTAATTAACAAGTCAATGGTGCAAGGTGAGGATTTAGGGTTGACCATGGCACCCCTCTAATAGGCTAAGCTCTAAGGCCACTAAGATCTGTGACGTTGGTTAAAATAATCATTTCTTTCATATAAATTGGTCTCTTAGTTATTTCTCTACATAATTTATTCAAATATTATTATGTTTCCGTCATTGGTGGACCCAGCTAAAAAACAAAAAAGAATTACAGATTTGATCTAGGTCCACAATTGCGACGGCCGGGTCGACAATTGTGATGGCTAGGTCCGAAATTGCAACGGCAAATCTACAGTTTATTTTTTTTTTTTTTTTTGTCTTTTAGTTGGGTCTGTAAATGGCGGACGTGAGACTTGTAGAGGTAGTGATATTTGGGTAAATCATGGAGAGTAATTAATGGCTAGGAGAGCAATATATGTAAAAGGAATGACTATTTTGACCGATTTTATTTTATTTAACCTTTAGAAAATCAAATATTAAAATAATGAAGCTTTTGTTTTGTATGTGAACCAAGGTTCTAAACGGTGTGATACGAGGCATGGTGGTGAGGTCAAATATAAAGTCTTGTAAGTAATGGTGGAAAAATATGTATATCATATATATATATATATATATATATATAGGAGAAGGATCGTGTAAGAAGCGTAAGAAGAGATTTGAATCTTTGATCACTTTTAATCTCATGTCAACTCATGCATTATGCTTTAGAACGGAATAGATCCGGTGTATTTTGGTGCACCTCCTTAGTGTTGACATTCAATTAGGATTGATCCAATGGTAGATATCTCTTCTTACACTTATCTCCATATCTTCCCTTCTCACCGGAACTCAAGGCTATACATATATACACACACACACACACACAATCATACATAAATTTTCTAAAATTAGCCGATGAATCAAGGATATAAAATTGAGTAACTAAAAATTAGGCTATATGGTATAAACGAAAAAATAAAACACAAAATACATAAAATAAACCAAAAATTCTTTACAAAAACCACACACGAGACCATGGTATGTCACAGACTTAATGTGGCATGATGGCGTCGAATACGAGCCTTATTTCATGATGAGCCCTCTAGAACAATCATGTATATTGAACTGGATTAGATTGGACTGAGCCGTACCATTACAAAATTGTAAATTACACATATCTAAATAATGCATATCTTACCTAGTTTCTCAATCATGTAAGATTCCTAGGGATACGGATACTGGTCATTAATCAGTATATTAATCTTGACCTGTAAAATGTTATAAGATTACCAAAATTTACCCAATTGGTATAAGACAACCGGGTATAATTAATGTTTTCACAGAGTGACATAAGAAACCATTATCGAAGTATCGAGAGTCTAATCTAATAAATCGGGTAAGAATAATAGCCATCGTAAGCCCTTGGTTAATTAACCACTCAGGTAAAAGTAGGAATTATCGTACCTTGTTGGTTAAGAATATAACATCACAAAATGAAAATATAATGCATGTTTATTATCATATATGGGTAGACCCTATCCTGTACTTGCCCATCTTCAACTCAAGTTTCTAATTGTTTTAATACAGACCGGTGGTCGCCTTCCAGATTTAACTCCCTCAATCTCGAATAAAAATCTCGTCATAAATTATCATGTATCATTCATGTCCACCAATCATATGAATACACATCATCAGAGAGAGAATCTGAACGTGTATAAATTAAATTTAAAATATATAAAAAATATGACGTGTCTTTATTTCATTGGTGAGACATGGATGAGACGTATGATTTTGGGACAAGAGATTTTTATTCATCAATCTCATGCACAGCCACCCTAAAAAAATCTTGCCAAATTATTGGCCTAAGTTGGATCGTAAGGATAACCTTACTCGATACCTAGGCCTTGTCGGATTCTATCAGCACCAAGTAGGGTTTAAGAGCGCTAGAGTGTCAAACATGCATATGCTAGTACCCGTAGTCCTAATTGTTAGAACCATTTTTCAAATCGATTTGATGATTATTAACTTATACAATGAAATACCCTTTTAGAATACTTGTAATACTAATCAACGATCAGCGGATCAAAAGACTTAAAAGTGACACCAGAATCCGATGAAATCTTTCAATGGAAACCTAATTTCCAAGGAGCTGTCACTACTAAACACTAATATCTAAACCTGATAGTTGTAAATTTGATGAGTTCAATACAAAGAATACATCAAAGCACCACAAAGCATGAAGATCATTGTTGGTCTCAACCATCGGATTTGTAGATAATACATCTAGCATACGATCCAACACTTGGAAAGAAATTCTTAATAACTGTCTTGTAATGGTCATATATGATATGTATCATTCATCGGATATGACACAAGTGTTTGTATATGATATATCTGATATACATTATCCATCAGATATAACACAAGTGTTCTATATCCAATATACATCGGATATGACACAAATGACTAACATCCAACACTTGCTCAAACTAAAAAAAAATTATTAGCTCAAGATTTCAGATCCTAGTCACCATTGGATCCATAGCTTAAATAAAATGTGAGAATTTTTCATCCGAAGGTAAGAATCTAATTCACCCATCATCATTGGTGAATCAGTCTTAATTATCAAAAACCCACGTTTTATTCTAAGTTATTCTAGCATCTGATGTTTCAACTTCATATTGGTAAGGATGTGCCATTGGTGTATTCGAAGTATACCTTGTATTTCGTATACTCAATCATCCTTTTAGATAGGATTTCCTTTGTAAGTCCTATTTTGTAGTCTGTAATCTGATCAAGCAAAATGCCTGTTGATCAAAGACTAGTCGAAATGAAGTTATATTGTCACCAAAACGGATTGGTTTATCATCTAACCGATATAAGACTAAAAGAAAAATAAGTCAGATAGTTTGACAAATGCTATCTGTCAAGCCGATTTGAAGTGAAGACTTTGGGATCAAGTTTCTTTTACCATCTCTATGCCCTAGTGTGGAAATATGTTTAACATGTCAGCCAAAGTATGTAATATTCGCTTACTTTGTTGTTCTCTCTGAAAACTAATGCAAGGATGAAGACTAGACGAAGATGCTTTGAAACCAAGTCTCCAACCCATGTCCTTGTATGGGAATATGTTCCACATGTCAGAAAAAACAAGTTCAAAAGTATCAAAATAATATATGATTCTTACTTTACTGTTAACTCAGCATATAACATGATGGGTTGAAGCAACAAGTGTCTACATCATATCAAAAGGCTGTTATGAAAACTACAACGGTACATGGATCAACAAATCAAATGAAGACACACATTGAAGTTGTATTATTGCATTTAATGCATAGATTGCTATAAAAGACGATCTCTGGATCATATGCAACTCTTCCCTTTTGAAGAATAGCTAAGTGTGTATTCTTTCATATCGGCGCCATGATATCTGAAGACTATCTTAGTTCTTCAATTTGAAAGAATATTTTTGTAACACCCTCATTTTCACCATGAGAAATGTCACGTCATAAATACTAACTTTCCAATAAATATCCCCAGAATAACAGGTAAATAAAAAACCTTTTATAGAGGAAAAGTTTAAAACTCAACAAACAAATATCTTAAATACTAACTCGTCCCATACCGGTTCAAAACATATTCGAACCCAAAAAAAACGTCAAAATCTTTCTATGCATGTCCCTTGCCTTTATCAGCTCATGAAACGCCCACTTATGAGATGTATACTATAGTCAGCTAAATAGTTCCGTGAGTTCATGGTTTTCTTGTAGTAACACTCGTCCAATATCATATGTCACACTGCATTACAAATAAGGAAAAATATCATATGCATTTTCAAGTATAACATAACTTTTACAAGATCTCATGATCTGTTCCATTAAGCAAAAGCTGATAGGTCGCAAGCATTCCCGAGGTGTATATGACTCTCCCTAGAGTCAGTATCCCATTTTAGGGTCGTGCCTCCTCTTAAGCGTGATGTACCTTTCTAGCATCTCATTCTTTCCACTATCTACCATTGGTACTGTTTAAAACTATATAAACTTTAGCATGCAAGAAATGTTTATAACCCAAAACTATTAGCATGCATTTCCATAAATATCCATATACATGTAATCATAAAAGTGAGGACATGTAATTAAAACATCTTATGCATAACATACATCACCACGTATGCATGTATCCCAGTGAAATCTCATGAAGACTGACCTGACTGTGTAGGTAGCCTAATGGTCATCCCTGACTTATAACTTACAATTGATAAACCAAATAGCCAATTATTGACTAAATTTTCTCTAAAGGTGGCCCTGAGGTTACTACTGTCAACGGGTCAACCCAAGGTCAACCAAAAGGTCATGTAAATGGTCTAGCACATAAGTTCAATTATGATGTCTTAAACTTATTTATAAAATTATTTTAAATGTCGACACACCCTTTTATAACCATAGAAATCCCTCAATCGTATTTCACATGTCTCAACTAAATGTTAATCCAAAATTCTACATCTACATCCCCTTCTATAATCTTGTAAACGCGTCTACGACTCATTGATCGCTTAATTTAAATTCCTCAATTAATAAGCAATTATTAAAAAAATATACATTGAAATTGTCCCTCTAAATTAAAGCATCATAATAATTACCAAATATGACACTTTATAATATATTTATTAACCCGATCGAAATGAATCGGTGATTTTAATAGATTACTTCTTAGAAATGCATAGCTAATATTGAAATCTCTAAATTAAATTACTATAAATTAAATAAAGTTTAATCTAATAGATTAATTAAAACAATTCAATAAAAAAATCAGAAATAAATCGAAATATCTCATAATCAACCATTTCGAACTTTTTTACTTCTTGGAATTAAGACTGTAGATTCAGATAGATCATATTTTATAATTTTATAGAAGCTTCCTTAGGATTTTAATTAATATCACTAACTAAATGATAATCTCAATTAAATAAGTGCCCAAAATAAAAAAATTATTAAATTAAATTAAGCCCAAAAACAAGATCCAATTAATTAAAAATTTGGGCTTTTTATTATTATCATTTAATTTTTTTAAAACAATCTAGCCCAAAATTTGTAAGACTAATTTCCCTAATTTCTTTATTTTACTTTCTTTTTCTTTTATTATTTTCAAGATTTGACCTTCCTTCCATTCGAGTGTTAAAACTCTTCCTTTCCTTCTTTACCCTTTTATCCGGTTCCACATTTTGTCATTTCTTATAGCCCCATGATTTGGTCGTTGACACACATCATATTACCATTCCTATTTCACCTTATCAGTGATATAGTACGTAAAATAAACATCAATAACTACTGCATATGGGTAAATGTTTTTGATATTGGACATACCGGATGCTACGTCATGAGTTTCTTTTGCCTCTTCCAAAAAGCCATGTTGTATACCTGACCTCGCCCTTTAAGTAGCTCATTCATCTTATTTGATTCATTTCTTGACCCCACATCTATTATCTTAACATTGTTTGTTGTGCCTTTCGAAATATTAGGACATTCATGTCTCAAGGTGTCTAATGGCTCCACATTCGTAACAAGACTTCCTCTTAGGGTAGTCTCATACAGTATGCCCTGGTTTCCCACATCCATCACATGTTACACTCCCAGCCTTACACTCACCACCATGTCTCCGGATACATACGTTGCATTGAGAGATAATAAAACCATCATTTTGTATCGTTTCTAGTGTCGATGTTTCATTCGCCTTTTCCGTCGACTTACTAGAATCCCCCCATTTTTGTTTGATATCATGCCTTTCTCTTATTGCTTTGATGTTATTCTCCTCAGCCACCATCGCCATTTCCACAGTTGAACAAAAGTGTTCGATTTGTCATATTTGTGTACTGTTTTATCTCGATCTGGAGTCTATCCTTGAAACAATCTATTTTCCTTTGTTCAATCGTCAACTGGTAACTAGGGAACCTAGCTTTCTCCAAAAAATTGTTCACATATTCCTGAGCTGATGAAGATCCAGCCTCAGAAACTCTGACTCTAGATTATTTATCTCTGACTTTTATCCATCATCATTTTCTTCACTTGCTCCTAGATCAGGGAAGCTATGTCTTCATCCCCTCGAATTGTGCATTCGGCTTCCCACAATTAGAGTGCCAAATCCATTAAAGTAGTGGCAGCATAAGTCACCTTTTGTTCCTTTGAATATTTGCAGATCTTAAAACATCTTTGCATCTCAGTCACCAGTTCATGAGAGCAACTGGACCCTCAATACCTTAGAACTCCTTTGGATGAGTGTTACTAAAGGTTTTGTAACTGAGTCCTTTTTTCCCTCACATGTGGCTCTTCCGTTGATTCCATTGGCAATTCAACTTTCTCCTTGACTAATGGTTCCAACCTTTCAGTGGTTTGGGAGTTAACCAAGTTTTTCTGGGTGCTTGCTTCCTCCTCTTCTTCGAGACCCTTGAATCTATCACCAACATCACCTTTTGGCATGTTTGAGAGTGTATTTTGGAGGACTTGAGTCATTCTTTCAGTTATTACCTCATTACCGAGCTTGCATCTACAAAAGGAGTAGCACTTGAGCTTGCGATAACACCATGACCACGACCATGACCTCTTCCTATTGGTGGTGGCATATTGTTGACTCCCTCTCCAATGGTAGCATTTCTTGCAGATCCATGTGAAACCATACTGATTACAATAGGGTGATATTAAAATCTGATTACCTGATACATACGATAAATAGAAAACTAAGACTACTATTTCAAATCCCATATCCATAAAGTATCATCCATGCGTTAATAATTTCAAGAAAGAGATAGTCAATACATAATCCTACTATAAATATCAAAATTCGGGTTTTCTAAGTCACACCTTCAAAATATTAAATAAAAAAAAAAAACATCCCAAGCTAAATATCAAGTTTAAACACTGAAGAAAAATAAGTCAAATCTCTATCCCTCTTGCTAACCAGTATTATCTAGGTTATAACATTATTAGCCATTCATGCACTTTACCATGTTTCTATAGCTCATGAGAGTGAGAAATATTGCAGGATTTCCAAATGGAGCTTTGAAGGCCTATTGCGGTGGTGGAGGACCATTTAATTACAAAACGTCAGCTCCTTGTGGATCTCCATCATCGACAACATGTGCTCAACCAAATATTTATCCTAATTGGGATGGACTACATTTGCCAGAAACATCATACAAATTGATCTTTAAGAGTCTATTTGACGGTTCATACACCATACCCACATTTAATTCTTTGTGCCGTACAACATTACAAAGGAGAGGTAGATCATCACAATTTGCATAAGCAAATACTAGTATTTAAGTTATGAACTCTATCAAGTCTCAAGTTCAAGTAATCTAACCACTACTAGAAAAACAGGTATCAGCGACGAATATCAGCGAGGGAAAATTTCCCTCGCAGATCAGCGAGGGATCAGCGAGGGAAATGCCAAAAAACTCATTCCCTCGCTGTTCCCTCGCTGTTCTGCGAGGGAATATTTCCCTCGCTAATCCCTCGCTGATCAGCGAGGGATCAGCGAGGGAATTGCCAAAAAACTCATTCCCTCGCTGATCCCTCGCTGATCTGCGAGGGAAATTTTCCCTCGCTGATACCTCGTTGATCAGCGAGGGATCAGCGAGGGAAATACCAAAAAAATCTTTCCCTCGCTGATCCCTCGCAAATTTGCGAGGGAATTTTCTTCTACAAAATCCCTCGCTGATCCCTCGCTGATTTGCGAGGG
>NC_037537.1:1964410-1966305 GCF_001531365.2 Cynara cardunculus var. scolymus | reverse complement strand
ACACACAAACAACACATGTACATGCATACAAACGACAACGACACATAAAAATATATACATATAACACATAAAAATGAGAAAATAGGGAATCTTGGGAAAAATCCATCGCTGATCCCTCACAGATCAGCGAGGGATCAGCGAGGGAATTGGCAAAAGTCAGATTCCCTCGCTGATCCCTCGCTGATCTGCGAGGGATCAGCGAGGGATTTTGATTTTTGCAAAATCCCTCGCTGATCCCTCGCTGATCTGTGAGGGATCAGCGAGGGAAATGACAAAAATCAAAATCCCTCGCTGATCCCTCGCTGATCTGCGAGGGAATATACTCTTTGAAAATCCCTCGCTGATCCCTCACAGATTAGCGAGGGATCAGCGAGGGATTTTGATTTTTGCCAATTCCCTCGCTGATCCCTCGCTGATCTGCGAGGGATCAGCGAGGGAATTTGCAAAAATCAATTTCCCTCGCTGATCCCTCGCTGATCTGCGAGGGATCAGCGAGGGAATCTKACTTTTGCYAATTCCCTCGCTGATCTGCGAGGGATCAGCGAGGGATTTTGCAAAAATCATTTTCCCTCGCTGATCCCTCGCTGATTTTTCTATTTTCTCATTTTTATGAGCTTGATWYGGTTTCATTGGGCCTTGATGGGCTTGATTCGGTTATTTTACAACCCTTGACATTTGTATAAATATTCAAATCATAATAAATGAACTTTCATTATTTCTATAAATATCTCAATTAATTGGGTTGCAAGGGTTGTACAAATACACAAGGTTGTAAAAGAAATATACCCTATATATATATATATATATATATATATATATCGACTGCACAATGAAAGGACAAAATGATGTAATATATTTACGACGGAATATTTCCGTCGCTGAATCTGTTTAAAATTATCTAGGTCAAATGGAGTCGAGCCTATTTAAATATTATTCTATACATAATTTAATAACACTCATAATGTTATCCATGTCATCAATCCATGATCAAATATGACTCTTGGATTCAACATGATCAACGGCTCACAATCAACCACACTATTTCAYATGGATCAWAAATTCATYCGCCAAAATTCTTYCCCCCCAAATCTCAAAATTTCCACCTTTAGAAACCAACCCACAATCGTTGTTTCACAATTTTTCATTACATTCAAACCCATTTGATTCTTGCAAAGCTGTGTGAAAATGTCTGGCCGTGGAAAGGGTGGTAAGGGATTGGGAAAGGGAGGAGCAAAACGTCACCGGAAAGTTCTCCGGGATAACATTCAGGGGATCACAAAGCCGGCGATTCGRAGACTGGCGAGAAGAGGCGGAGTGAAGAGAATCAGTGGATTGATATATGAAGAAACTCGAGGTGTGCTGAAGATCTTCTTAGAAAACGTGATTCGTGATGCAGTGACTTACACGGAACATGCTCGCCGGAAAACGGTAACCGCCATGGATGTTGTATATGCTCTTAAGAGGYAGGGACGRACTCTRTATGGGTTTGGAGGCTAAGTTTTCCTATTCGATTATGGTACCAAATAGATCTGATCAATGCAAATGCTTACTCTGATTCTGATGTATTTGAATTCAATGAAATTTCAACTTTGTTGTATAATCTGATCTTGCATCTTTGATTCATCATCGTTTTGGGTTTGTTTTTTGTGGGTTAGATCAGTATTTGTTTGTAATGTTTGGGAAGTAAATCAGTTTACAGTTTTATATGATTCTTTAAAATGAGCAATCATTCATGGATGTTTCCCTTGTGATTAAGAGAATTCTTTGAATCTCGTGAGTTATATTAAGAAGGTCAATCCTCAATTGCATTAAAAGTTATATTTACAATTTAGCGACGGATTAGCGATGGAAAATCCGTCGCTGAAAGTGCTTGAAATTCCCTCGCAAATCCGTCG
>NC_037537.1:1928743-1964125 GCF_001531365.2 Cynara cardunculus var. scolymus | reverse complement strand
ATATATATATATATATATATATATATATATATATATATATATAGACATGGGATCAGTGAGATAAGATTGTTTTCATGAGAAACGTGAGACATAATTTTTACACTTCAAACTTCACAGTAAAACACTGTGATGGTAACCTTTACAATGTTTTTGCTGTGAATATTCGGCTTTTTTTTTTTACATTCACAACATTTTGTTGTGAAGTTTCAAGTGTAAAAATCACGTCTCACGTGACTCATGAAAACAACTTTGTCTCACATGAACCCAACCCTATATATGTATATATGCATCCGTTTTTATGTATTTTCATACAAAGTACGTTTGTAGAAATGGGGTTGAATGCAAACAAAATATTTTTAAAAAATTAGTACTTTTTATTGCATAAGGTGTATTTGAATTTTTTGCATAATGTTCATGGAATTAAGAAAAGGTCAAATTGTATGAAAAGTAACATACTTTGTTCTGATTTCTATTTTGGATAGCGTACTTTGAAAACATTCATTTTGGTACTTGACATGGAAGCTTTAAAACACTTAGGGTCCATTTACCAAACACTTACCCGGGTAAGTGCTTACCAAGTCATGTTACCTCACCTGATGAATATGGTAAGGATCAAGAATCTTATCTAGTAAGAGCGAGACAAGGACCATGAATCTTACCCGGTAAGTGAAGGCGACGACTCTTACCACGGTAAGCACTTACCAGGTAAATCGTTGCATACGATGTCGTTTTGGTGAACTAAAATCTTACGCGATGAGTAAATAATAGCATTAAATTTTACCGATAAGTACTTATCAAGTAAGTGTTTGATAAACGGCCCCTTAAGTACCTTGGTGGCCGGTTTAACCATTAACAAGTTACAATGCTGACATGGCGAATTACTTGACATACAAGTCACTATTATTTGCTTACATGGCTAGTGAATTATGGACTTGGTCCCTATGTTATTGAGAAAATTATAAATGAAGTCCTTAAACTTCGTTTATTATAAATATGGGCTCGATTTTGTTTTATCAAACATGATCCCACTACTGTTAAAAAATATGTTAAGTCATCGATATTTTCAGACTTTTTATCACATTTATATTCCTTTTTTTCTATTAAAAGATAAAACATATTATACATAATATGATAACTTTTTTATATTGTTATTATTTATATGAACTTTTCTTTGCATGAATGTGATACCTTTTTTTATAAAAAAAATTCACCACAATGCAACATCTTCTTGTATGTTTCTCCTCCACCGATAAAGCCCCAAACCCAAGTGAAATATTCTAGAGAAGGAGTGAGTGTTTGCATCGTTCTTACAGAGGGTTTGTTTATGATCGTGTGTGGAGATGCCCTAAGAAATGTCGTGGGGTCGGAGATGGTTTGTTTACGATCAAAAGTCAACCTCCCTAACCTGTGTGAGACTCGCCCTCACCCGAGTCTGTATCCTCCCCACCATTCTAACCCATATCTGAGAAACCTTTTTGAACTAACACCTAATCATCATAGTTCTCACCCATATCTCATCATGCTTTGTTTTGATTTAGGATTTTATTTAGGTTTAATGTATGTTTTTTTATTTAGATTTTGATTATATGTTTGTATGATAAATTTTCTGAAATGAAATTGCAACATGTTGTGATATACTGTTGATGCTCTTCATCATTTATTTGGAGAAGATGAACATCTATACTTATAATAAATAAGTAATTTGGGTGACACGTGTCATCTTCTGGTGAGATAGTTTTTTTTTTCCCTCCTAAACACGTATCTAGATACAATTTATATTAGTGGTTCCATTAGAGTTATTTGAACGTATCTAGACACAATTAACATTAACAGTTCAATTATACTCATTTGATTGACATGTGTCCTCTTATTCAATCAATCCCCACTAATTTAGGATGCAATTGATTTTATTCTTGGGTTAACTAATTCGTGTGGTAACTGATTTAAAAAAAAAAATGGTGTTTACTACTAAGTTTAACTTCAATTTACTGATATAGTTTCATTTCTAAATTCAATTTTATTCTAGGGTTAACTTTATTTTATTCTAAATTCAATTTTATTCTACGGTTAACTTCATTTTATTCTAAATTCAATTTACTGAAAAGTTTTACTTCAGAGTTATTTCAACAGAACAAGTCTGAAATCATTATTCAGAGGTAGCTCACCCAAACTCTAAGGTTTCCTTTTTCAGACTTAGCTCACCCGAACTCTGGAGTCTAAACTTTGAAGTCTTCTTTTTCGTATTTAGAAGTATGAACTCTATAGTCTTTTTTTTAGACTTAGAAAAAGAAGTGTGAAGTCTTCTTTTTCACACTTAGAAGTCTGAATTATGAAATCTTCTACAATTCTGAAGAGTACAAGTCTGAAGAGTCATTCTTCAGAGTTAGCTCACCCGAATTTTTAAGCCTTCTTTTTCAGACTTAGCTCACCCAAACACTAAAGTCTAAACTCTGATTTAATGAGATTGATTTTATACTTCACAGTTATTTCAAGAGTACAAGTCTGAAGAGTCATTCGTCAAAGTTATTTCTAGAGTACAAGTTTGAAGAGTCATTCTTTAGAGTTAGTTCACCAAAACTCTGTAGTCTTCTTTTCCAGACGGAGCACCATGCAGAGCCTCTGCATAGTGCATGCAGAGCTTTTGGCTTGCCTATATAGAGCTCTGAAGTCTGAAGAGTTTTACTTCAGAGTAATTTCAAGAGTACAAGTCATGTAATAAACTTATCTAGACTTTGAAGATAAATCTTTAATACTTAGACTTAGTCTTGTAAGCCAGAGCCCCTCTGGTTGGTCTGGCATTTGGATGACTTTGCTTCTGGTTATTTATTTGAATCTTGAAAAAAATATTCCAATCCATCGTAAAGAAACTAGAGGGGCTCTGGTTGATCTTCATGTTTAACCGGTGGGTGTCTAGTTGTAATTGGAACTCAAATTCTGTAAGTATTTAACATTTTTTTGACCTAGAGGCTCTGGATAGACAAACTAGAGGCTCTGGATGACTAGAGGGACTTTGGTTGAGTAGAGGGCCTTTGGTTGGCCTTGCTTTTGGGTGGTGAGTCCACAGGGGCTCTAGTCTTTAAGGACCAGTGGAGCTCTAGTTGGTCTTGCTCTATATGATGCAAACTTTACCATGGGGTCTTTTTCAAAGATATTGGATAGTTGAATAACTCTGAACTCAAGATCTTCAGACTTCGTCTTCGGATTTGACAAAGGCGTTCTTCTAAGTTTAAATTCAATTTACTGATATAGCTTCATTTCTAAATTTAATTTTATTCTAGGATTAATTTCATTTTAACTAATTATTGATATAGTTTCATTTCTAAATTCAAGTCTGAAGAGTCATTCTTCAGAGTTATTCTTCAGAGTTATACTTCAAAGTTATTTGAGTCTGAAGTCATTATTCAGAGTTTTACTTCAGAGTTATTTCAAGAGTACAAGTTTGAAGACATTCTTTAGAGTTATACTTCAGAGTTATTTCAAGAGTACAAGCCTGAATAGTTATTCTAAAGAGTTAGCTCACCCGAACTCTGAAGTCTGCCTTTTCAGACTTAGCTCACCCGAACTCTGAAGTCTAACTCTGAAGTCTTCTTTTTCAGAATTAGAAGTTTGAACTCTGAAGTTTTTTTTAGACTTAGAAAAAAAAGTCTGAAGTCTTATGTTTCAGACTTAGAAGTCTGAACTCTGAAGTCTTTTCTTAGACTTAGAAAAAGAAGTCTGAAGTCTTCCTTTTCAGACTTAGAACTCTGAACTCTTCTACAAGTCTGAAGAGTCATTCTTCAAAGTTAACTCACCTAAACTCTGAAGTCTTCTTTTTTTAGACTTAGCTCACCCGAACTCTGAAGTCTGAACTATGAAGTATTTTTTCGGACTTAGAAGTCTGAACTTTAATTTAGTCGGATTGGTTTTATACTTCAGAGTTATTTCAGGAGTACAAGTCTAAAGAGTCATTTTTTAGAATTTTACTTCAGAGTTATTTCCAGAGTACAAGTCTGAAGAGTCATTATTCAGAGTTAGCTCACTCGAACTCTGAAGTCTTCTTTTCCAGGCGAAGCACTATGCAGAGCCTTTGCATAGTGCATGCAGAACTTCTGGCTTGCCTATATATAGCTCTAAAGTCTGAAGAGTTTTACTTCAGAGTTATTTCAAGAGTACAAGTTTGAAGTCATTCTTCAGAGTTTTTTTAAGAGTACAAGTCTGAAGAGTCATTCTAAATTTACTTCTAAGTTTAAGTTCAACATATTGATATAGTTTCATTTCTAAATTTAATTTTATTCAAGGGTTAAGTTTATTTTAACTAATTATCGATATAGTTTCATTTCTAAATTCAAGTCTGAGGAGTCATTATTTATAGTTATACTTCAGAGTTATTTTAAAAGTACAAGTTTGAAGTAACATCATATTTTTCAAGATCATTCATATCTATAAGATAAGTTCAGACCTGATTTAATTTTTTTCAATTACTCCGTGTAATACACGGAATCGAACCTAGTTTAATAATAAAACAAAAAAAATTCCAAATTACAAAAAAGACTAAAGTACCCTTGTAAAACACATATGTGATGGATGATCGTTTGGTCTAGGAATCATAACCATAATAAAATGAATATCACGAACAAATTCATAATAAACTTAGTTTAAGAACTTCATTTATAATTTTCTCAATAGCAAAGAGACCAAGACCATCATTCACTATGTAAGAAAATCCATATCCTTTGCCATGTAAGCAAATAATAATGACTTGTATGCCAAGTCATTCGTCATGTTAATGGTTAAACAGGTCAAGGTACTTAAATGTCTAAAAGTTTTCAGCTCAAGTAACCAAAACACTACTAAATGGAAGATTTTCGCCTACATGGGAAGTTCATCGCTAAAGAGTGATTCTTCATAAAACCGTACGTCACAAAAGTTGGTGGGTAATTCAAATAAGTTACAGATTATCCAGGTATTCTCTAGGTGATCTCTCAGTATTTTCTTGAAAAAATTGGATTCTACCAAACTGTTGGTATTTTCTGGTTGATCCATCTGTAATCACTGATGGAATTTCTGCTGGTTTTTTTGTGTGGGTAAAGGTCATTTGTTTTGTAGTGAAAGGAATGTTTTGAAAGTACATTACCAAAAATAAGAATCAGAACAAATTATGCTATTTTTTCATGCAATTTGCCCTTAAGAAAATGTTAACCTAACCTAAACAATCTGATTTGAATGATGAGTGACTCAAAATCACAGAGAAATAATCACCAAGTATTTCTCTCGCAACGATCTGGAAAACTCATTGAAAACTCTCAACACACATAATTCTCTCTCAAATACACTTAGAATGCTAGGTTTCAATTATTTGATTTAATAATAACAAAAATACATTTCGATCAAATACTTACAGATATTCTTGAAGTTATGACTGTCTTATATCAGATAAGAAAACAATTCAGATTACTCCCTAAATCTGAAGTGGATCTCATCCTGAGTTGACATCCGAATTGCTATCCAAACATATCATCCATATTTGATATCCAGATTAACTCTCTGGATTTGATATCCAGATTTGATATCTGAATTTGAGAATCTAAAATATGAAAGGATCGAAATTAATATCTGTTTCATATTTCAGATACTTCATAAATCAAGTCTGTTGGAATCTAAAGTATAAGTTATATTTTCAAGTGAAAAATACAATATAATCAGGGCATATTCGGATGGAGTCAAAGTTGTTCTATAGAATTAGATCTCTCAACCAGGATCAGGGCAAATCAAATTTGAAGATTTAGTTTTTAAAATATAAAATCCATTGTAAACTTTCCGTTGTAATCTTTTTAATTGTGCCTAGATTAAATGAAAGTCTACATTTTCAGTATTTTATCTTTGCACCATTTTGTATTGTTTCTTATGTAATGTGAAAACAGAAATGAAAAGGAAAAAAAATGCGAAAATAAAAGAAAAATCCTTAAAAAAAACAAATGAAAAGCATAAAAGAACAAAAAAGAAGGCAAAAAGAATTCGAAAATGGATCACTGAGTTTATGAGTCCAAATATAATTTATCTTATGAGTTCTGATACCATTTTTTTCTATATGTTTTGTATCTATATACTTGTATTGTTAACAAAGAGAAAGAGATTGTTGGTCTCAACCATTTGATTTGATAATAACACAAACACATTTCGATCAAACACTTAGGTGGCGTTTGTTTTTTAAGAGATGCTGAAGTCTGAAGTCTGAATTCACTTCTGAATTTTAAGAGGTGGTGCTGAAGTCTGAAATCTGAATCAGTCAGACTGTTTGTTTTTACGTCTGAAATCTGAAATCTGAAACCAAAAAGAGATCGAGAAGATTACCAGAACACCAGCTTGAATCTGCGATGTATGAAGAACATCAGCTTCAATCGATGAATGGGACGAGAGCGGATGAGAGCGACGTAAGGAGGCGGATAAACAAATAAGAGGTATTAAGAGCTAGGGTTACCACTTAAAAATTCAGAGGAAACCTTATGAATTCAGCTTTTAATTTGGGGGAAAAAACAAACGATCTGAAAGTCTATATGTCTGACCGATTCAGACATAAGAGGAAATTAAGAGGCAAATTTTAAAAAACAAACAGGCCCTTAGAAATATTTTGTAAGTTATAACTGTCTTCTATCAAATAAGAAAACAATTCGGGTTACTCCCTAAATTCAAAATGGATTTCATCTTGAGTTGACATCCAGATTGTTATCCAAATATGTCATCTATATTTGACATCCATATTTGACATCCGACTTTGATATATGGATTTGAGAACTTGAAATATGAAAGGATCCAAATTAACATCCGATTCATATTCCCAATACTTCATAAATCATGTCTGCTGGAATCCAAAGCATAACTTATACTTCTAAATGAAAAATACAATAGGATTATATTTGTAAAATTCTTATTATCTTTTGTGTTGGTTTTGAAATAGTAGTGACTAACATAGAAAGTCTTTGTAGAAGGGTGATTGAATACAAAAACAGTAGATTTTTGCTTTTTAATTTTTTATGTTTATTAAAAATAAAGAATTACAAATTTGTTAAGTTGGGGATGTAAGGCCTGATGCTAAACAATTTGGTTGGTGACAGATTTGTTATCAACTAAAAGATTAAGAGAAGAGAGTACCCTTTCAGATCTGAAAAACTGATATAGTTCAACAGATGGTTGACGCCGATTTTGCTTAAGAAACGATCACTCAGAGTTTCTTTCAAACTGGTGAATTCCAACAATGACAAGGATGGCCCTTTATAGCAATCAATGCATAAAATGTTGTTGTTTAACTTTAATGTGTGTCTTTATGCTTGTACTCCTCATTTTAGCCCTTGAAGGTGATGTAAACATTTGTTAACCCAACTCATCCTTCTATATGCAGAAGGAACAATAAATGAAATATGATACTAATAAAATAGTACCTTAGAACTTACTTTATCTGACATGCCAAATATGTTCTCATACCAAGACAAGGGTTGGTAGAGTTGGTAAGCCAAACTTGGTGGATAAGTTTGCATTCTAAAATCGGGTTCCAGAAGTAGTATTTGTCTTTGACTTTATCTTATATTGATCTTCTTTTGGTTAGATGACAATCCAATCCGCTTTGATGACGATCTTGGCCTCACTTCAATTAGTCTTCGATTTTGAAACACAAACAATTATAAGACTTTTACAACAAAAAATTCCTACCTATTCTTCTTTTTGATATATAAATATACTATGAATTCCAGCAAAGACTACTTATCAAGTATTAAATTCGGATGATACACAAGACTTAGATTATTTTAGCTTTTGAGAATTAGGACCAGATGATGAATTCAGAAGTCCAATTAAGATTCCAAATTCGGATGTTGAATGTTGTATCTGGATATCAAAGCCAAATATCAGGTCTTTAACATTGAGTACCAAATTCAAACACCAAATTCATATATTGAGAAGCGAGTCCATATTATAGGATCCGAACACAAAACTCATGTGTTGAGTTTCCTAATCCAAATATCAAATCCGAATGCTGAGAATTGAGTCCACATTCTGAATCCAAATATCAAATCTGGATGTTGAGAACTGAGTCCACATTCTGAATCCAAATATCAAATTTGGATGTTGAGAACTGAGTCCGAATATCAAATGTTATAATTCGAATAACTATTCCAAGGCTATAACTAAGAATTCTTCTAAGTGTTGGATCAGATGTATTTGTATAATTATCAAATCAAATATTTGAAACAAACAATTTGTATTGATCAAAATGCAAAATGTCTTCAACAAAATCGAATACTAGTTGAAGAGAAGCCAAGATAGTCACCAAAGCAGATTGGCTTATCATCTAGCCAATTGAAGATCAATACAAGATTAAGTCAAAAATAGTCTGACAAATACTACTCTTGGTGAGACGATTTTTGAGTGAAAACTTAAGCAAATGAGATAGGTGTCTAAAATCCTTCTCGTCTTCTCATAAGTTGACCATCTTCTCGTCATGATCCTCCATATATATATATATATATATATATATATATAGGGGCTCATTTAAGGGAGAACTGATTAGTTTGTGGTAACTGTGAGATTCAATCTCAGCCACAAATCAACGAATAAATTAGGAAATTAATAATTATGGTAGTTTGAGTTAAAATTATAATTAGAGGGCTTTTTAGGTATTTTTAAAAAATTTCTCTCTCCTCTCTCCTCTCTCCGACCAACAATCTCCGGCCTCCGGTGCACATTAATCCGGCAGGTACCAAGTAATCACAAAAATACACAATGTGATACCCATTGTGATATAATGTGATACCATTGTAATACCAACTATGATACCAACTCAAACCTTACAAACAAAGATACACAATGTGATACCCATTTTAATATACAATGTGATACTCATTGTGATATACTGTGATACCGATTTCACCGGAGGCCGGAGATTGCAGGTCGGAGAGATGAGAGAGGAGTGTTTTAAAAATACCTAATTTATCCTCTAATTATAATTTTAACTCAAACTACCATAATTATTAATTTCTTAATTTATCCGTTGATTTGTGGTTGAGATTGGATCTCACAGTTATCACAAACTAATTAGTTCTCATTTGATTAAGCCATATATATATATATATATATATATGGAAAGGTTTATTCGAGAATTGGTAAATATTTGAGAAGTAAATAAATGATCCTAGCATTTCACCTGGTCAACATTTGCGGCTTTGACCATGAAGCACTTGATAATTCCTTGCCTGAGTATGCGTAAAATAGAGGAGTAGTTTTAACTTTGACAAATAGGCTGCAAAACGGTTCATATGTAAACCCATGTGATAAATACATGACATGTATGTCCATACGTGAATTAGTTAATTAGCTCATATTGAATCACACGAGTTCATATGTGGATCAGTTAATTAGTTCATACGTGAATAACAAAGGGTTCATATGTGAATCAATTAAAATAGTTCATATATGAATTACACGAGTCCACATATGAACATATAGTTCATATATGAATTACACGAGTCCACATATGAACATATATTTCATATGTGAATCACATAGGTTCATATATGAACTCGCTTGCCGCATATTTGTAAAAGTTATGAAACTTTGCTCACCATTGCTCACATAGCCGTAATTTTTTTTTTGTAAGGGTGTCCGGGCCAAAGTCCGACTAATCCCCGGCAAATTTGGAGGCTAAACATGGCCCAACTTAAATATCGCCAACACTCCCCTCCCAGGGCTCGAACTTGGGTTCATGACTATGTCATGCCCAAGCCTTTACCACTAGGCTGGAAGGTCTTTGACTAGCCGTAATTTTTTACTAGTCAAAGCAGTAATTATTGACCAGTTAATTGACTAGTCATATCCGATCTTGACCATATGAAAGGCTAGAACCACTTTTTTACTTCTCAATATTTATCACTTCTCAAAATAACCTTTCTCTCTCTATATATGTGTGTGTTTGTGTGTGTATAGAGAGAGAGATTCCCAATCAAATACAAACCATGGAAATGTTACAAATAATACAAACCAATCTCAATCGTTTATCTAGTCTAACAAATATCTAGTTTCATAAATATATTGATTGTTTTATAATATAAAGAATTGATCATAATTAATGAACTCTAATCATCTTACATAAATATTCAAATGATAATAAATGAACCTTCATCATTTTTATAAATATTGGTTTGTGGATTTTTAAACGAGAAGGATTCTAGACCACCATGAATTTTGTGAATTTGAATGATACATGACTTCGTATAACCTCATGGGTTTATACGTGCATTGGTAGGACCGCATAGGTTTATGCCTGACCTTAGTTACCCAACTGGTTTTGTAAGTCTCTGTTTGGCAAGCTTAGGGATGTGGGCGACCAACCCCGCAACTTGGGTCGCAGGAAAACCCTTGACTAGATAAAACCCATTTTTTCGTCCCTCTCCATCATATTATCTTAGAGCAATTTTGGAACTTTTAGAAACCATTTTTGGGGCTTTATAAGCAGAGATTGGAGCTTTCGACAAATTTAATTGAAGAATCTTGATATGGAGCTTTCTTAGTTGAATTGCATAGATTTTCATAGTTGTTGAGAATTATATGTTTTGAGAGTGTTTATCATCAAAATGTCGAGCCGTGTAGTTTGGGACTGTAATGCAGTGAATCTATATGCATGAGTCGTTTATTGCCATTTTGAGTATTATGAAGGTGAACTCAAGTAGAGTCGAACGTCAAGACCTATGAGTTGTCTATGTCATTTGGTATTACAGAAGTGAAGTTGTATCATGTCGGACTCAATGGGTCGATTATTGTTGTTTAAATAGGAAGTATTGACTTTCTCATTTTAGACCAATTTATCTGGTCACTAAAGTCATTTGGTATTACGGAAGTGAACTCGTTGTGTAGTCGGACTCCGAGATCTTTAACTTCAGGACAAGAGGAGGCACCAAGTCTTGGAAGGTATTACAGTGATGAACTCATGAGTAGTCGAAGAGTGGGACCTTTGGCTATGAAGGTGCAACTCAACTAGTGAGTGAGTAGGCACGAAGGCCAACTGGGTATTATGAAGGTGAATTCATGCGGATTCAGACTCTGAGACCGCAATCTTGAGGTGAAACTCGATAATGTTGGTAAATGGCCTACTTTTGTGTTTCGGCACATACTACGGAAATAAGTCTTATCTGTCATCAAAAGACGTGTTTGGTTCATTGATTTTGAGATTGCCTAAGGAGAATGGCAAAAGCTTAAAATCTTTTATTGACGGGTTTTTTCGTCGACAAAAGTTTTCAAGAAAAGATGTGACGCCATAACAGTTTCTACCGACAAACGAAAGGAACTACCGACATAGTCGTTTTAAAATTTTAAACGCACAACACAAACTTTTAACAATGCAAGAAATCGTTCGCAAAAGTTAGGTCCGACTATTTTAATCAATTTTTGCTGACACAAAAACACGTCGAATTTGAATTTTTTTGGTTAACCGTTTTACCGTCACAAAAACCCGAATTCGAAAGTTTATGCATTAAAAGCGAAAACCGAAATAGAGAAAAAAATGAGAAAATATAATGGCTTAACGATATGGATGTATGAAACGATTGAATCAGACAAAATAAGTAGGAATGGGCATCCATGACTCATAACAATCAGACACAAAAGAATTGGGAACTGAATCGATGATGATGATGATGATGATGAGGACGACCTCCAATTCCCCTTTTTTTCTTCTTATTCTATATATAGAATTACAAACCATACATACAAATGGCATCCTTACACAACATCTGCACTTCGAAGAACCGCTAGTTTATACTTCATCACCGTCCAATTCGAATCCGAATTCGCCGTTTCTACTTCTTCTACCTGTTCTTCGTCGTGTTGCCAGGGATTTTCCAACTGTTTTGGTAAAGTTCCTATCCTCTTTCTTTATCGTTTCTCCTTCCTAGTAATAGAACGAATTCAATGGCTTTATTCTTTTTTACTTTTGTTTTCCTAGTTTTATTGATCAAGAGGAAAGACGTTGCAAACTTTTTGGTGGAAATTATCAAGGGTATTTAATGGAATCTTGGATTTAGTTTGACGTTTTTGTAGATGGGGTTTGTCTGAATATGGTTCCAAAACAGTTTGATTGTATGCCATGTTTATGTCTGATCTATAGATGGTATGTTTCCTCTTTTTGTCTGCGAAAAGGAAAAATGGACCACGACTTCTATGAGTGATGGACCATTTTCTGGATTATTAACATAAGGACAGAGATGACCTTGATTAGCTCCTGTTGTATTTGTACTGTGCAATCGATGATGATGCATGATGCTAACTATTTGGTGTCAATTTTTCTGTCTTTGTGTTCAAGAAGCAATATTCATTTAGTTGGCACTTTATGTTTAATTCATGTGAAAAGTGGAGTGCACGAAAGAAACTGATGTGTAAAGACGCAATCTACTGTTTTTTTTTTTAACTTTGGAGTCATGCAACTCACCCTCCTTTATTCCTTCCTTTACTTGCAATCTTGTACTAGATTATTATGGGTTTTATGGTGTTAGGCTTGCTTGTTTTATGAGCTTATTCCACGCGCCGTCTGCCAAAATCTTGCTTTTCGAAATACTATTCAAGTAGCGATTCAACGAGCTACAAAGGCTTTTTCCCACTTCTTTTTTCTTCCAATTATGCCTCTTATACTTTTCCAAACAATTTTTCGACATGTCCTTTTCGGTCATTACATTGTCATCTAACTTAATAACTAGTTTTTACCAAACATGATTAGTTTTCGGCAAACAACTAGCTTTACAGCATGAGTTGGCTTATTTGCTAGTTTGCCATACATAGCCACAGGCTTCCAACCTTCATTTGGTCTGCATGAGAGTGCTTTGGTTGTGTGTTCCGTACTCTAATTTCTTTAAGTAATCTTTTGTTTACATTGAGGTTTTTGTAAAATTCTGCAGGCATAAACAGCCTTTGGAAACATCATATCCATAGAGCTCAAGCTATGACCATAACTAAGGGGAATATTGCATCTTCAAGGTGTGCCAATGGTGTAAAAGATGAGCCAGATCATCTTCTTGTCCTTGTTCATGGAATTTATGCGAGGTAGACATTTCATTTTGCGTTATCTCTCATGATGACTGAATATTTAAAACAGTATGCTGTCATATTTGGAGGAGAGTCTACTTTGGATGGGAATGAGTGGTGAATTAAAAGAGACAAAGTGGACATGTTTGCAGATTAAGATTAGAATGTTCCCTGCTAGTTTTTGCTTTTAATACAGTTGGATGCACTTTAAGCAACAAGTTTAAGGTGTCCATATCTGTGAATTGCTTCTCTGGAACTCCCTTGTTTGCAATCAATGACCAAGGTAGTAGTAATAACTTCAGTAAATATCTCCGTTCTGCCATTTGGGCTGAAAGGAAAAAGAACAGGGATACAACAGCTGGTTTTTCATATTGTGAAAGGGTTCAACTTTGAGGTTGTTCAAGAGTTGCATGAACATTCACAGAGTTGTGACAGCTTCAAATAGGTCAAATATCAATTCTCTTTCTTGTAGAATATACAAGTTCAAAGTTTCTTTTGTGAAGCAAGTTTCCAAGCAGCCATGGTTGAGCAAAAGCAGCTCTCTGGTGTCGTATCGCTTGGGTTTAAGGGTTTTGGTGTCGAGTATAGAGTATCATCATGTTCACAAGCTCCTATATCACATATATTTATGTTCAATTCTTGATGGGGACTCATATATATATATATACATACATATATATGTATACACATAGGGGCAGGTTCAGATGAGAACCATTAATCTTTTTTAAACCGAGGAATCAACAATTCATGAACTATTCATTATGAATAACTTGATAAATATTCGTAATGAATATCATGAATAATGAAAATCATGATATTCCTGAATATTTTAGGGTTATTCATCATGAATTACTCGATAAATCGTTGGTTCCTAGGTTCTCAAAATATTTACGGTTGTCATTTGAACCTGCCCCTACATACATCGGATTCAATGGGGCATTATAGCTATCCGATAGAATTTTTAGGCTACCAAAAAACCTTCTCTATTCAGTGGTACCTCAAAACAATCATCAGCATGCTCAAACTCGAGGTTTAATGTAAGCTCAATACCTCTATAGGTTGGTTATTGTTATATTGTATGGTTGCACAGTAGTCGGTCCATGTTTCGTATAGTTTATATCTTGCTAGTGGTCTGATTCAAAGATAAGGTTCGTGTCTGAACTTAGTTAAGATGCTATTATCTTTGTATTGATTCATGTATATTACATGTAATCTAGACTCGGCACCCGCTTATTTAGCTACATACCTATGAGCATCTTACATGGACTGGGGTCTAATTACTAATTCTGTGCGTATGAAAGCTCATCAACTTCTTGAATATATGAATTAGTTGTTACAACTTTCAATTTTCAAGACAATATCGTAGTGTAACAGTCTTCTCACTTGTATATTTTTCATCTTACCATTTATAAGCACAATATGACTTGGTGATACACCTATGAATCCATATATACATATAAGTGGGCCGCACTCATGATGGGGTGTGCTGAGTTTTATAGGGTTAGGTCTTTCATCTGATTCAAGCTTTTAGACAAGTTACTGGGCTGAAAATGGTGTTAGAGCTCTAGTTTTTTGAAGTTACATGTTCCAAGTTTAGACATGCACTTGTTAGCATGCTTTCTTTTTGAACTTAAGCTTTGAGAAGGGTTGGCTACCTCACCTGCTGATTTCATGAGTTCATGATCTCTAGTCTTCTGATGTTTACTTGTATGTGAACTAGTTAGTGAAATTGGACCAACATTGTATGAGGGCTCCAATAATGGCTTTGGGAACGGTCCGGCAGGGCTCTCCAGTGGGCTGAGTATGCCCATTTTTTATATGAATTCCATGTTCAAGCATAGGTTTTGTGTGTTGTGATGGAGATTGTTGAACTTAAAATTGTCCTCTAAATAGCTTTTTTTGTATCTGTTGTTGGCTTAACAATACAACCAAATGAAACTGACCCGGTATATCCCACTCAAAAGTAGAGTTTTGTTTGGGGGGAGGGGATCTGTGCAGACATGTTCTTTACCGAAGTGATGGCTTAACAATATAGATTATCTAATCTAGAAGAACTTCAATGCACAAATGAAAGAAGAGAAAAAGATGTAAACAACGAAGTTTGAACAATATGAAGTGTTTGATTTGGTACATAGCCTTTCAGGAAATCTCATTGTCCCTTGCATCCATGAGATGAAGTTATCATAAGATGTTCCAAGTTTAGAAATGCTTTAAATTTCACTTGCTTGTACAATTAGCTGTTTGGTGGAGTGCTGGGCTTAATTAACTTCAGTTGGTATGGTCCAGGGGTTGGTTACAGCTACTTCAGTTGCACATTTTGATGGTAGTTACATGCAAAATGTCATTTACTTTTCACCAACTATTTGCTCCATGGCTAGTGCTTTCATTGACGGGTTCGATAGGCCAATTATCAGAAATTGTATTGTTCTTCTATTTTTCCTAAATCAGGTGGTTTCTCCTTCTGTATTCTTAGCTCACTATGCACCCAAGTCGTCTAACCAACAACGCTCATTTCTGAACGTTTGGCATCATGTACTAGCTTCTTTGATAGTATGCTTGCTTTTGGTTTATATCTATAATTTAATATTGAAATGGACAGTGCTCTAAAATATGCAGCCCCAGTGACTGGAGATACGTAGAAGCAGAGCTAAAACGAAGTTTAGGGAGACACTTTTTGATTTATGGTATGACTTCCTCACTTTTATCATTTTCTCATCTTGTTCGTTTATGATCACTGATTGTTTCCTATTTTACTTTTCAATCGATTTCTTTCTGGTCTTTTGAACAGCAACATATAATGATGATTTTAAGTTCTAAGTTTGTCGCAATTGCTATCTTGGAAATATGAAATTAAGACAGCTGAGTGTTTGATTTTATATGACATTTATCTTCTCTTTTGCCATAAATCTGAGGTACTAATGTTGGTTTGTTGTTGCTAAACCCATAGTCGAACTTGCCATAGATTCAACCTAGCCCATTCTCTTGGTAGTTTGATTTTTTAACTTGTCTGCAGCAAGTTCATCCAACACTTACTCTAAAACCCTTGCTGGAATTGATGGGGCTGGAAAAAGGTTGGCGGATGAAGTGAGTATCTAATGTATATGTTTCATGGCACATGTCATGATTTTACTTCTTTTATGTAGCATACTCATAAACAGTAAAGGTCTCACAAAACTCTCATGTTTGCCCAATCTGTAAAAGGTACCTTCTTTTGCAAATATAATACAAGTTTAAGTATGTGGTATGCATCCTGCAAGCCATACCATATTATAAGGCTTTTAAAATCTAACTTTTATTGATCAAACTTGAGGGGTGCTTGCAATTGGGTAATTTAATTTTTCGCATTTGACCCTACCAACACTGTCATCAATGCATTTGCAATCGAGTGGCTACTGCTAGCTTCTGTTGAAAAACATAACAGAAAGGTGACATGGAGGTGCAAGTGGATTTTTTCTCTTAAACAATGACATGGCAATCTTAATTATGAGATTGGATTAGTCAAGGTGTACGCGAGCTGGTCAGTATAGGGTTTGCCTGACTGTTAAACCTTAGGACCTAATGGGATTAGTCGAGGTGTGATGCAAGTTGGCCTAGACACCCACTGTTACAAAAAAGTTTTTTTCTAGAGAGTGTGTGTGGGTGTCGAAAGAGAAAAAGTGGTGTATGGGTGTCTTTTCATGACATTGTGCAATGCTCTGTCTTTGTTTGAAAACTTTAAATTCCACCTAAGTATCCAAATTGCTGTCTGTTAATCTTTCTTATATACTACGCTAATCTTTCTTTTTTCTTCAGAAAACCTTGAGGGGTAGCTTGACTGATAAGATCTTGGGTTTGCTCCCTGGAGGTCAGCAAGTTCAAGTCCCCTTTAGGGCCCAATGACAACTGCAGGGTTTGCCTGACTGTTAACTTTAAGGTCCAATGCGATTAGTCGATGTGTGCGCAAGATATCCCAGACACCCACAGTTAATACCAAATTTTCTTAGAGTGAGTATGTGTGTCAAAGAGAAAAACAGGTGTGTGGTTGTCATTTCCATGACATGGTAAAACAATGCTATGTCATCGTATCAAAAGTAGAATTCCACCTAAGCATCCAAGTCATCTTTTTGTTAATCTTTTTAATAGAAGCTGACAGTGATTGCAAAAGTAGTGATTCAAGAATCAAGTAACCATATAATGCGGTGTTTAAAACGAACACTTAATGCATTTTGGACCTTGTTTCAACAGGTCAAGCAAATTGTGAAGAGTACAGAGGGCCTTAAGAGGATATCATTTTTAGCCCATTCACTTGGTGGTTTAATTGCGAGACATGCAGCTGGTGTTCTTTATACCCGTAATGCCTCAAGTACAGATAAATCTGATTATAGAAAAGATTCTACATTGAATGCTTCATGTAATGGAACGATCGCTGGATTGGAGGCAATCAATTTTATAACCTTGGCAACACCTCATTTGGGAGTTAGAGGGAACAAGCAGGTTCGGTTTTCTTTATAGATGTTACTTTTCTATGGTAATATTATCATTTAGATAAAGGTTTTTCATGCAAGGTATCTTTTGACATACATGTGTTCACTGACTTAAAAGAGTGTCGAGAAAGAAAAATCTTACATTTTCATTTGCCATTTTGTGAAGCTGGAATGCTGCACATTTATTAAATTTCTAGGAAAGATAATAGTCTGCATTTGTATTGTTTTAGTCCCACATCAGCTAGACATAAACCATTTTTTCTCAATATATGTTGGGACCTCCCATCTCTCATGGGCTCTTTTGAAGAGTAATCTAATAGGATTCCACATATTTTGATATGGTATTAGAGCCAAGGTCTACCACTTTAAGGTCTACCACTTTAAGGTCTACCACTTTTAAGGACTCCACACTCTTGGGACAATCTGTATCCGTCTGGCCTCCATTGGAGGGGCCATGTTGGTGTCCCACTTCAGCTAGAATTAGACCATTTTTTCTCAGCATATGTTGGAGTAGAGATCAGGTCTGCATAGATCTTACCCCTCTTAGACCCTACATTCGATTGGGATTTACCATGTTGACAGTTTGGTTTGGTTTGGTTTGGTTTTTATGTTGGAACCTTGATGATCTCCTCAAGGGCTCTTTTGGAGATTAACTAATAGGGTTCCACATATTCTGACATGGTATCAGATTCAAGGTCCACCACTCTAGGGACTCCACACTCTGGGACAATCTGTGTCCGTCTAGCCTCCATTGGAGGAGGCATGTTGGAGTCCCACATCGGCTAAACATTGACCATTTATTCAAAAAGTTTGATTCAGAGAGTTATTCAAAATTTTTGATTCAGAGAGTTAATTCAAAATTTATGATTCAGCTTCCATTTCTTCTGGGTGTTCCCATCTTAGAGAAAATTGCCGCCCCAATTGCTCCCATCTTTGTTGGACGAACTGGTAGTCAGCTGTTCCTCACTGATGGTAAACCCAACAAACCACCTCTGCTTTTGAGAATGACAACAGATTGTGAAGAGGGAAATTTTTTGTGAGTAACAGTGTTTGATAAATCTTGAAGTTGAAATTTCCCATGTGAAAAGTTTATTCTAATCGCTCTTTTTATTGCAGATCTGCCCTTGGTGCATTTAGATACCGTATTTTGTATGCCAATGCCTCCTATGATCGTATCCTGCCAAGTTACTCTTTCTGCTTGCTTTTTCATTTCTTTTCTAAATTAAACCAAATATCGTTACTACTTAGTATTTACTAGATTTGGTTGGTCGGCGGACATCCTCAATCAGAAGGGAGTCTGAGCTCGTTAAGGTAATTTTGCTGCTAGAATTTTTATCGCATTGCATACGAATCATTGCACATGCACACATGTATGTTTTTAACTCCAACTGCCATCAATTTGCATGATCTCCTTTCAAGCTTAAACAATAATTATAAAGTTGACACATTTCTGGATGCATAATGGACTACACCCAATCAAAACCAAACGTACCTGGTATATCCCACTCGAAAGTGGGATGTATGCAGACAATTCCTCTACGTGGGAGTAGAGAGGGTGGAAATTAAAAAACAAGATATCAGAATTTATGAATAACACATCAAATCTTTTGGCCAAGCTTAGAATTGCTACGTCCTATTCACATGACATGGATGCAATGTTTATTTTCTTTTTTCCGGTTAAATGATATAAAAATATTTTTTTTTTCGTCATCATCATTGCAAATTGTTGCTACTTTTGATTTTGGTCTAGAAGGTTCCCTTGCTCGATCTTCATTGAAAGGTATCTTTGAAAACCAAATCAAACCAAACATGAAGTAGGGTCTGGGGAGGGTAGGCAGTATACTGACCTTGAGTCGGATTCATACGAGAATGATACTTATTTAAGAAAATAAGAAAATGCCCGAATCACATGTGATTTTACACTAACATCATGTATAAAATCACATGTGATTCATGCGACTTTGCCCCGCGGCCTGAGGCCGAGGTCGCGTCCAAAGGCCCCCACGCCCCCTTTTCTGCCTGTAAAATAACATCACATGTGACTTTGTAGCCATTTTCTTATTTTCTTAAATAGGTATCATTATCGTATGAACCTACCTCTACAGACCTTACCCCTACTCCGGGGAGTAGAGATGAGCCTACCCAGCTATTCATCTTGTCTGCACCCTTATTGTAATCAACATCATATATCATTGGACTTACATTTGGTACCTAAAATTTGTAGCCCCCTTTGGAATCATTGGATGGCTATAAACATGTTGTAGATGTGGAGATATGCCCTCCGGTATTATCTGCAGGTTCCAAGTTTCCTCCTGAAGCAGCAAGAGCAAAAGAAGCAGCCCAAACTGTACCTAATACCCAAAATACAGCTGAATATCATGAAATCATGGAAGGTAAACGTCACTTCTAACTAAAACCAAAGTAAAAGTAAACACACTCTGTATATCCGACTCGAAGGTGGGTCTGGAGAGGCAAGATATACGTAGACCTTACCCTCTGTTCCAAGAGATTAAGGGTTGGTAACTGAACTCTTTTATCGCCTCTTACCGGGTAAGGGACACCCGGTCAAAGATGATAGTCTTTACCAACAACAATCTTATAAGTGAAGGTGGTGACTTTTGGTTAGTGCTTACTAGATAAGAGACGCTTATATCATACTGTTTGATGACCAAGAATCTTATGCAGTAAGGTATTGAGGACAGTGACTCTTATGCGGTAAGCGCTTGCCCAGTTTCCGTTGGTAAACGACCTTAAAGTGGTTGTTTTCGAGATAAATTTCTTTTTCATCTTTTTTAAATTGTCTTTGGCATGGCTAAAACATCATGACGCCTTTGTTATAGAGGAAATGATTCGCGGGTTACAACAGTTGGGATGGAAAAAAGTCGATGTCAGTTTCCACACCTCATTTTGGCCCTTCTTCGCTCATAACAACATCCATGTACGGGTTCTTGTTGAATTTGTTCTTATTTTTCTTTGTTTTCATCTTTCTTTGCAAAAATACGAGTTTTCGACTGATGATATTCGTTTGTAATGTGGAATTTGCAGGTGAAAGATGAATGGTTCCATAAAGCTGGAGCTGGAGTAGTTTCTCATGTTGCTGATAGCATTAAGCAGCAAGAAAAGCAACATCAATCTGCTTCATTCATCTCTGCGAATTTGTAGCTATGGAAGTGTATGTGAATGTTTGAATCATACCATTCATGCGATATATGTGCATATACATATTACAATGTATATGTATGTATGTATGTGTATCGAGTTTTTCATATATGACTGTCTCTCTTCAACACACCTTTCACAAGAACGGGTTTTCACGGGAACATTTGAGGGCAGCATATATTTTACCGCATACCTAGGGATGTTAACGATTCGAGCCATTCAAGCATACGCTTATTCGAGCCAAACATGTTAATGTATCCATAAATTATACGACCAAAATATATAAATTATCAAGTTCTCGAGGATCTTGAATTTGAGCCCCTATACACGGATCTCGAACATTTTAAAAAATATTTGCGCTCAGCCTGAAATTATTTTTTTTGCCGAGCTCCGACTCCGATGGACCCTATCTTGAGTTGGCATATATTGGGTTCGTTTGGGTTCATGTACGCATATACACGTGTATAGTACAAGGAACACATTCTTGAGTGAAATATAAACTTATTTCACTTTGTGATTCAAATGAGCCGTTTGCCAAACGCTTACGCAGGGTAATTGCTTACCGGTAAAATTCAACATTGTCACCTACTTATCGGGTAAGATTTAGTCCACCAAAATGGTATTGTATACGATAATTTACCCGGTAAGTGCTACTCATGGTAAGAGTCGTCGTCCTCACTTGTCAGGTAAGACTCTTGGTCTTTGCCTTCACTCTTATTGGGTAAGATTCTTAGTCCTTGGTATATATATGTGGTTAGGTAATGTGATTTGGTAAGTCTTATCCGGGTAAGCGTTTGGTAAGCGACACTTAAGTTTAAACAAGATGAGGGGCCTCCCTTCCTAACTACTTTCGTTTAAGTTCACCAGGTTATCTCTTACCTACGCTTGGATTCAACAATAGTTTCAAAGGTTGACCTATTTGGGATATCCAATCCCAACGAACCTTGGGAGCATACTGGCAAGATAAGGCATGAAATAGGGATGTTTATGGGTTGGGTTGATCAGATTGCAGACATTTGAATAACCCAATCCAATGTTTGCAGTCTGAAAAATCTAATCAACCCAACCCAATCCAAACTGTACGGGTCGGTCGGGATGATATTTTGGTACATCAAAATATTCTCCAAACTTTGAATATGTTTTTTTTTTCTACTTATAATTCATTTTTCATCATCAATCTCTTGGTACAACTTTTGCGTTCCATAAACCCGATTTTATTCCAATACGAGGTGCGCGTAAATTGGTCTTGACACAAACAGTAACAATAATAATAACAAAATAATTAAGAAACAAAGCACATAATATCTTAACGAAACAGACATCATAAAGCACTACAAGCAATCAAGTATACATATATATATATATATATACACATATATATATATATATATATATATATATATATACATATGATTCTTAATTGTCTACTATATATATATAGCCATTGGTTTGGATAGATGAATGGCCTTTAGAAGAGCTTGAATCACCTCTTTTCTGCTCATGGCTTGTTCTTGGTGCTTATGAGATTCAACAATGGCTTCCATCCAGAAGAAGTAGTTGCATGTGATCCTTGACTGAATGACACACAGACCCATCTCTTCCAAGGCTTCCAATATTAAGACAAGTGTATCTGCTTCTTTCTTGCATCTTACTCTTACCAAAAACCTATTCATGTACTGTAGCTTTTCTACTCTCACATTCTGCCATTTGTAACCAATTAAGCTCTTTAGAATTAGAAATCCCACCGGTATAAAGCACTACAACAAGATTGGCTTTATAGAATAAAATACATTATAGAACTTAAGTTTATAGGACCAAATTATAAAGATTATGGTCTAAAAGCGTTACAATAGGTTCATAGGACGTTTTTGAGCGTTTTAACAAGCATTTTAGAACATTTTTAAATAAAGTGTCATATTAGCTATTTTATCGTATGTTCTTTTTTTAAGATGTCCTGTAAACCCATTTTTTATTGGATACTTGTGTTTACAAAACATTTTTTTTCAAATAATGTCGTATAAAATAGCTAACACAACACAACACAACACTTTATTTTAAAACGTCCTATAAAACTAAATGTCCTACAACACATTAGTTTTATAAAGCAGTTATTCGAATACTTTGACATTTTTTATGTTGGATAAACCCGATTTTGTTGTAATGATGCCGGTGAAGAAATTTAAAAAGAGATCGACCTGAATATGCTGCATTAAGTGAATATATTCTCTTTGCATCGCTTCGAGTTTCCGCTTCAACTTGTAGATATAGAGAAAAGCATCCCTCATGATTGCACTTCTTTTCACCTTAACGACAAAAAGAACACATCGTCAATCTAAAAATGATGATGAAAATTCATAATGAATAATGTCAAACATGTAAAATGGTGATGAAAATTCATAATGAATAACGTCAAATATCTAAAAACGGTGGTGAAAATTCATAATGAATGAGTTTGGTTTAAACAAAAATGTACTGATTTAGAGTTGGTAAGCCTTCGTAAAATGAGAAGCTTTCTTCTCAATATCATCTTGTTTTGTAGCCTAGAATATGTCATCTCAGTGTGTGGTTTTCCTTGAGAAGATCAAGGGTTGGTTTTGATTTCTAATATCATTCACATGTGAATTGAAGTAGGTTTTATAGAATATTTTGCTGTCGAATGTTGGTACAATATCGTATTATTGTCTTTTTCTTCAACTTCTAGTGTCTTAATGACAACTTTAAACCCAGGTTTATTTATATTCATTGAGACGTTATGTTTAGCAAAAACGTCGAAGTGTCTTAATAGATTGTTTTAATAGAACTTATGTTTATAGTATCAAACACTTGTATTTTTTTTTAAGTAAAAGGGTTGCAGTAAAATTACATAACACATTTATAGGTGTTTCTTTTTATAGACAATTGTGAAATAAGAGTCATATTAATTTTTTTTTATTAACCTGCATATCCAACCAGCTATGCGAGTCGACTAATCCCAGGACGACCACCTGGTACATTTGACCTTTGAGTCAAGTTCAAACCAATCAGACACCACCCTTGTGGTTTATTAGAACATTTTTACATGAAACGTACAATTATTTGTATCTATAAACATAATTAAGTTTTATTATAAAGCATGTATCACTCGTTCAGCCATTTTATAAACCCTGTTCTATTGTGTATACGTCTCACAATTCTTGATGAATTTGGGCAACCTACTGTTAACGTCAACCGTTGAATACCACATCAATTTGTGGGGGCATTTTTAGGCTCATTCAACGGTTGATGATAGCAGCAGGGGCGAGGCAGATTTCGATGACGGATTGGTGAGCTTATTTTTGTTTCGAGTGTAGTCTCGTGATATGGACAATAAGAGTAGAGAATAGGATAAAAAGAAGTTGGCTGGCTGGAGAAGGTATATATAAAAGCCAAACATGAATAGAATGACTGAATGAGCGAGCAGCAGGCAGCACAGCACAGCACAGGCATAAGCCAGTTATTCGTTCGTACCCTTTTTCATTTGTTTGTAAAAAAGCATGCATGATTCAGACTGATCTTTGGCTGGAGAAGGTATATATAAAAGCCAAACATGAATAGAATGACTGAATGAGCGAGCAGCAGGCAGCACAGCACAGCACAGGCATAAGCCAGTTATTCGTTCGTACCCTTTTTCATTTGTTTGTAAAAAAGCATGCATGATTCAGACTGATCTTTGGCTGGAGAAGGTATATATAAAACAAACATCAGTAGATGCTTTGTGTCCTCATTTATGTCGGATCTTCAATCTCACACTACTCTGTTTTCCTTCCCAAATGGACAAAATGCACAAAATAGCAATCTACTTTCATAAATTTCTTTATTATAACATTGTACTTTCAGTTTTTTTACAGCATTGGGTAACCTTTTGATTTAAATTTACCCATTATACTAGGTTTCCATGCCACCTCATTATCCACGTAGGTTGTCCATATATATTATAGTGATGTGACTTTCTTAATACATCATTGTACTTTCAAAATTATTTTATTATAGCATGTTCTAGTTCTTATTAAACAATGTATTTTTAATTTTAGTATTTAGATATTTTATATGTTATTTAATAAATGTATTAAATGAATTAAAATAAATTCTAAATTATTCATTAATATACCAATATCAATAAAACTAGTAGAACGCAACTTATCTCGCTAATATTTTTTGAAAAATATGTGTTTTTTTGAAAAATAGGAAAATAAGAATTGTTCTTTTTTTTTACCAAAAAGTATTATCTTTTAAAGAATATATTATATTTGTTCAAAAACTTTTTACTTGACGTATAAATATATTAAATTAATTAGATTTTTTTGAATTATTTATTAATATAACAATATTAAAAAATTGTAGATAACAATTTATTTCGTTAATATTTTAAAGAGAACTTTAAAATATATGTATTTATTTGAACAACATAAAATAGGAAAAATTACTTTTTTTACAAACAAATATATCTCGAAAATAATGTTTCATATTTATTTAATAAATATTTTACTTTAAGAATATTTAATTTGAATGCAACTTAATAAGAAAAAGTAAAAAAAAAATTAAATGTTTTTTTAAATCATAGCAATGAAAAATGAAAATCACTAATAATAATTTGAAATAGGTTTTTATTTTAATTTTAGTTAAGTCATCAAAATGATGTGTCATTCACATCACCTCATTAAAGACACACAACCAAAAAAGTCAAAGGGTTAACTAGTTTAAAAGGTAACATGTTACCCATTGCTATTATAGGTAGATTTTTTAAGGGCAAATTGCATGAAAAAGCAACGTACTTTAATTTAATTTCTATTTTGGGTAATGTACTTTCAAAACTTCCATTTTGGTACTAAGATGTAAAGTTTTAAACATTTAAGATGTAACTGATTGAAGTATTAACCGGTTATCATATTGATGTGGCGAGTGATGTGGTATCCAACTCGGTATTATTTGTTGACCTAGTCAGTGACGTGGATTTTTTTTAATCTAAAAATAGTCTTTTTTTTAGTCTAAAATTAGTCTTCACTGGGTTATCCGGGTACTTAAATGTTTAAAACTTTACATCTTAGGTACCAAAATGGAAGTTTTGAAAGTACATTACCCAAAATAGAAATCAAGTTAAAGTACGTTACTTTTTCATTCAATTGGCCCATTTTTTAAAGTACAATGCCTTAATAAAAAATAATTTGAAAGTACATTGCTGTAATAAAGAAAAACAAAAGTAGAATGTTATAATAAGAAATTTTATGAAAGTAGGTTGCTATTTCATGCATTTAACCATTTTTAAATGAGTATTACCTCTGAAACGGAGAAAGTAGGAGAGAGAAGGGTTTTTTTTTTCCAAATACGGAGATAACCCTAAAAATGATTACTGAGTGAGGATATCAAGAGGAAACTTTGAAAGTAAATGTTTAGAAAGCGAAATATTACTGTAGAATGGAGAATTTTTTGGAGATGAATGTAATTCTTTTTGGAAATTTTGACTTTTGGTTCTATAGTTTGGAGAAATTTTAGGAAATATGTTAATTGGAGATGCTCTTACATGTTTTAAGGATATACTAGAAGGGTACTCGCGGAATGCAGCGAAATACATATCGATTTTAATGTTTTGTTTTATTCTGTCCCCTCTCGATTATGTGGTTTTGAGAAAAAACGATAATGTTTTTATTTTTAAATAAAATATAAATTTGAAGATATCTTAAAAAATTTAAATATAAATTTTTATTTTTGAATTCAAGTATGGAGCTTTAATAAATTGTACTTACACATTATTTACTTGTAATCTTGAATTTTAAGTAATATGCATCAATAAACAGTATTTCATGCATAAAAAATGGTTTTAAGAGTTTTTGTCAAATATTTTATAATATAGTATAGATAATAAAAATATTTAGATAAAGTACGTATCACGAAAACGTTTTAAATGATTAAGTTCCCGAGTTTTTTTATTAATGAAAATACCCTTTGAACTTTCTCGCTTTTGAATTATTAACTGACTGAAATATTTTTTTTGTATAAATAAATCATCGAATTTTTTGAAATTAGTTATCCATATCATTTTAATCCAAAAAAATAAGTTCAGCCCAGTTAAAAAGAACACTTAAATTAGTTTTAACATTCCTAAACACATGCCATTTCAAACTCTCGCATCCAGCGCCATCACTCCCCCTCGGATCCACCACTGTCCCGTTGTCATCTGCCCTCTATTATTCCCTATCACTGTTGCCGTCGATCTTCCTATTTGACCGGTGTTTTTGTTTTTCTATTCTCCTTTTTTTTAAATTGTTGTAAAAAAAGAATTGAAAATAAATAAATGGATAAACGAGGGAAATTTGGTGGTAGGTGTCACTATCAACAATGGCAATGGACGGTATGGAGAACAGATGATGATAGGGGGCGAGAGGTGGCTACGGGAGCAATGTCGCTGGCTACAAGAGGTTTCAATGAAATAGGATCTGGAAACAATAAAACTAATTTCAGTTTTCTTTTATTTTTAAAAT
The DNA here is from genome assembly GCF_001531365.2 of Cynara cardunculus var. scolymus. Taxonomy (NCBI): domain Eukaryota; kingdom Viridiplantae; phylum Streptophyta; class Magnoliopsida; order Asterales; family Asteraceae; genus Cynara; species Cynara cardunculus. The sequence continues at coordinate 1,936,971 of NC_037537.1, read as the reverse complement.
ATTCCTAATTAATTATATATAGTTTTTTAGATCAAAAAATTGCGGGTAACATATTTTAAAAAATTTAATAGTTTATTTATTAAAAATATATTTAAAAACTTAATTATTTAAAATAATAAAATTTAATAATTTATTTATTAAAAAATTCAAAATTTTAATCATTCAAAATTTGAAAAGTGGGTCTGTTTTGTTAGACTTTTCTTAAATATTTAATACGAAAATAATATTTTTTATACGTAATAATAATAATATTTGATATATAAATGTCATTTACTTGGCTATTTTAATTAATTATATTTCCAAATATTCTCCATATTTCTTAATTATTACTAGAAGCGTACTCGCGCAATGCAGCGAGATACATCATAATTTTAATATTTTATTTTATTCTTTATCTCAATCGATTTTATAATATGGCTTTATGTGATTTTGAGAAAGCGATGATGTTGTCCCAACTTAATCAATCTTCATGTAAATCCTTCAAATCAACAATGGCAGAATATTTTCAATGAAGAACTCTTAGAGATGGAGAGAAAGTCAATGCCCAATTCTTGGTCAAACTCTATAAACGTAATCAGATGTTTACAATGAATCTCTCTACTAAATTTACAAAGACGACACCCTTTATATAGGGTCAAACAACTAAACATGATCAAAGTCAAACAGCCTAAGAAAAGTCAAACACGATGACTTTTATACAATTATAGACAATTTTATCTTACAAGACGAATACAATTTTACACTGAATTTCATTCCTAACATTCACCCCCTTTGTATTCATACTTGAAAGAAATTGCGCGCTTTGAGCCTTGTTTGAACTTTGAAGCTTTAAGCCCACTATGTCTTCTTCAAAACAATCTTCAACTCGAAATCTTCAGACAATCATTTGTTGAGAAAGATCTTCTAACATTCTCCCCCTCGAATGTAGAACCGCGATAATCTTCTCTTTTGACAATGTAGAACAGAAACAATAACGAACAAATTTTAAAACTTTTCCCCAATAATGAATTTCTTCAGTTAAGATCACAAACATTCTTTTACAACGAGAAATCTCTATCAGTAAACTGTTGGATTGATGATCTTCACATTCAAAAACTCTCAGACATTGTAGCATTGGAATAAACTTTTGTAATCATCCCCGGTCAGCACTTCTTTTGAGTCTTTTGCTAATTTTGAAGTTACTCCCCCTTGATCTTTACATCAGATTCCCCTTATAATGTTCGGAATTGGACATTTCATTCATTRTTACATACTCCCCCTTATGATGAAATGAGAATCATTCCATCATACACAAGAATGAATGAAATCCTCCGCGTAAGCCGTCAATTCATGAAATTGTAAGTAGATCTTTGCAAATCCACTTACTTAATCTTTTTAGAGTAAGGGAATGGGAAGGTAACAACCAATTTCAACGAATGAAATTGTTTTCAATCTTATAAAAAGATTGGCCTGTGATTATAACAGATATACTCAGTACAACAGATGTACTGTATATATGAGACTTTTTGAGGCTCATCTCACCAGGTCTTCTATAAAACTTGCATTATCATTTTTGTTCTTATTTTCGTACGACATTTAGGGGTTGTTTACCAAATGTTTACTCGGGTAAACGCTTACCTAATCGTAGTACCTTTCCAGATGAATATGACAAGGATCAATAATCTTACTCAGTAAGAGCGAAACATGGACTGAGATTCTTACCCGGTAAGTAATGACAATGACTCTTACCACGGTTAACACTAATCGAGTAAATTGTTACATATGATGTAATTTTGGTGGATTGAAATCTTACTCGACAAGTAAACGATAGTATTAAATTTTACCGATGAACACTTACCGTGTAAGTGTTTAGGTAAACGATTCCTTAGCATTTTTATTTGAACCTCGTAGTAGACACACTCTCTTGTACATATATTGTAAAAAACTGCAACATATTTTCACTTCAATTTTAACTGGTTGAAGCATGTTACGAATAATCACAATATTTTTCAAATTGTATTATTTTCAGTATGATAACCAAAATATTAGTAACAAACGAATAAAATTGGATAGCTTTACAATAATTCCAAAAACCTAGTGCTTAACAAGTCACATTACCATACGGGATGAATATGACAATGACCAAGAATCTTACACGGTAAGAGCGAGACAATGACTGAGAGTCTTATCTGAAAAGTGATGACGACGACTCTTACACAATTAGCACTTAGTGGGTAAATTGTTGCATCCAATACCGTTTGATCATCGATAGCTTAATAATAGCATATCTATGAATGTTTTGGCAAAATAATATATAAAATGCAATCTGTGTAGTGTAGAAAGATAAAGCAACTAATGCTTCTGTTTAGGCTCAAAAAGATAAACCGTGTAGACTACACAAATTTATCAGACTCAATTAGTGATCAAGAAGACTTGAAGGGGGGACATATATCTTTCTGATTCAATATCAACTTTCTCCGAATGAGAAATTGATAGATGATGAGCTGCGTGCCCCAAGTATTATTGAAACACTTATCTGTTGAGAGATAAATGAGTAGCTGGTGGGTTTGTGACAAGAATTGGCCTGGGCTTTGCCTTTTTCAATAATATTCTCGAAAGAATTGAGAATTAATAGATTGTGTGGTATGCCCGGATTTTAGAAGTTTGGAACAAGATTTTCGTTTTTCTTTTAATCCCGACACAACTCTCATCAATTCTTTTGGCTCACAACAACTACCCCTCTCATTTTCATTTTAGTCTCAGCACACAAACCCTTTTTTATATAAATCTCACTCACATATGGTTGTCCTCATAGGTAGGTTTGTCGGTTCTGACATTTCATTGAGGTATTTCTGATAAGCACTCAGTCTCTCCTAAAATTTAGCATTATGCTCAATTGATCACAAACAGTTGATCAAAAATATTATTTCAAATAAAGCACAATGATCAGATAAAAATTGATCAAAATATTTGGCTTTAAGCACAATTAATGAAAGAATGATGCGACAATGATCAGATTATTCGATATGCGAGAGAAATGAATGAAGATCTGTAAGTACGAGTTTACAGATTCTGACTAAAAAATGTATATCAATCAAGAGAAAAAGAATCAGAAAAATCAACATTTGAATACAAACGAGTGTATTATCACCGAAAATGATTTTCGTATAAGAGACGTGATAATAACAGTTTGAAGAATAGCTGAAACAGGTAGTGGAGTTATGTACGAAGAGAAATTACACAAGTAAAATCTCAGGAAATACCTGTTCAGAAAATGTACTCGTTTTTTTTTTAAATTCACTTCCCGAAAACATTTATTGAACTTTCTAGAGACTCCCCCTAGAAAGTAGATTATAAAAATGATTTAGTTAAGCTCAAAAAATTAAAATAAAATAAAAAACATTTTAAGCACGGGTTCTAAACTGTGTGTTTAGAAGCCACTATAATTAAGCTCGGGTCCTAAACTGGGTGTTTAGAAGCCTCAATTCAGACAAATTACAAACTCCCCCTGCATCAGTGTATCATATAAATGATATTTCTTGTCAGCACAACATATGACACACCTGCAAAACAAATCAAGTAGACTTTGATACCCAGACAAACTTGGGTCCTACTTTGTTAGTATCGGGCTGGGGAATGTACCATCTATTCCTATTAGATATATTCTTTTTTGTACTTTGAACAAGATGATCAGAAATAGAATATGACCCATACCAGTTATTGTGATCATACATGTTCTTACCTTTCCAACTGTTCTAATATCTTTTATTTCCATGCCACCTGTTGAACCTTTTCTTATTAACAAAATCATTGGTTCTGCATGTTGAGCACATAATTCTTCTCTTGCTAAGATTGATCAGATCATTAGTGGATCTCACAATGCAAGGAAGAACAGAGTTAGTAACAACAGGTGTATGAGATGAAATAGAATCAGCTTTATTAACCCAAATGCTTTTAGTCTTAGAAGATTTATTGGATGATCTGATAACATACCCTTGATAATACTGATTAGAAGAACAAGAATAGTTCTTAGAAACAGTAGATTTAGGGCTGTTTAAATAATTGTTCGATTTGGAACAGTCATAGAAGTTGGTTTTACACTGAGATGGAGAACTAATTGAACTTTGTGCACAAGAAAAGTCTTTGACTTTCTGTAAAAGCTGGTCTATTTCCTCAGTAACTAAATCAAACTTATTTTTAAGTTATGTTCTCATCTTCAGCTCAGTTTCAAGGTCTGTCTTCAGATCAGACAATTTCTTTGTAGTGTCAAGGAGTTTACCTTCTATCTCCTTCTGAAGCATTTCAAACTATCTCTTTTGATTTATTAACTCTCTTTTTTCTTAATCTGAGCTGCTCTTATCATTTTCCGAAGCGATGTCAAGCCACTTTTTCTTATTAGCAAGCTCTTTAGCATTTGTTGTATACTTCTTTGAAGTATCTCTTTTCTCAAGAGCAAATTGTTTCTTTTCTTCATCTAAAGCTTTCTGCTTTAGAGCAAAGCTTTCAGATAATTTATGTATTTGGCTCTGACAGTCTTCTGAGATGTCTTTCTTTTTTTTATCATTCTTGGCCCGTTCCAAGATGATTAGCTGCTCAAAATCAGATATTTGCTTTAACAACATTTTTGCATTTAGCTCTAGAGAGTTTATCTTATTCTCATAAGATATGCGTTCAGCTCCAAACCTTTTCTCTGAATCACACATTCTCTTCTTTTCCTTTTCAAATTCCATTCTTTCATAACTGAAGCTCTTCTCAGCTTTCAGAGCTTTTTCCTTCTCTAACTCTAGTAATATATATAACTCATTCAACTCACTCTCAGATTTATCAGTTAAATCCACTTTCTCTGTATTAACTTTCTCAGAACAATCCTTCACTTTTTGCAAATCTTGAAGTTTGTTGAATAACTTCTTATTCGCATCAACCCAAATCTTCAATTCTTCATCACATTCTGTCTTTACTTTATTTAAAAAAATTATCTCAAGTTCGCATGTCTTATCAGATAAAATCTTTTCAGAATTTTCTCTCAAGATTTTATTCTCACTTTGTAGCTCTTTGATAAATTCTTTATCAGCACAGTTTTTATCGAACATATTAAAATATTTTTCTTTATGATCCTCAATGTTCTTTTCCAGCTTTGAAATTCTTTCTTTCAGCTCTCTATTCTCCTTCTCTAGAATATTTGCCATTAAAAAAAATAAAATTGATCAAATACAGGATCTATACAATTCAAGAAAATTGATTAAAGAAAAACGAACTAAAAGAGTTACACATTTTTTAAAAAAATTTACACTTCACACAATTTCTGAAAAAAAAAAATCTGATTAAAAAATGTTTAGCAAAATAAGCAAGACTTAAACTAAACAAGTAGTGAAAATGAATATGGCTTAAAATGCTCACAAATATGCCTAAGCTCAAAAATATTCTCAATGCTAATCCTAAATCTGCTCAAAGAGTAATCTAAATTGCTCACCTTATGGATTTAAATCCCTTACCTTACTACGTAACTATCTCACCTTACTAACTAAAATGTTCAAGGTGTAATACAGAATCAGCCAAAACCAAAACTAAATCACTCAAAGCAATTTTGAATCCCGCTTACACAATGATGTAACTCGCTCAAAGTAAGAACCTAAGTCGCTCAACCTATGAGCTAAATCGATCAAGCTTGAACTCTCTTCCTAAATCGCTCACTGCATGGAATTATATCACTCACTGCATGGACCACTATTGCCTAAATCTCTCAATAATCCATGAAATACATCACTCAAGACAATCTAAGTCGCTCACCACATGCAGTAAATCACTCAAACTATGGGATAAATCGCTCAAGAAGTGTGAAGAACTATGCGATGTAATATAAACCGCTCAATGCCTTGCCATAATCCGGTCAATTCCACTTAAAGGAGGTGTGTGAATACTGTTAAATACGCTCAAAGGGTATGCAAGTACGGTCAAGTCTGCTTAGCATGAATCTGCTCAACACATGAGATAAGTTGCACAACACTTGAGATAAATCGCACATCACATGATATAAATCGCACAACACAAATTTCTAATCCGGTCAAGATCGCACAGGCTATGTAGTAAATCGCTCACAGTACTTAATTAAATCGCTTACCACTCTTGTTTAAATCGGACAAGGCTATATCCTAAATCGCTCATGGTCCACTCAAGATACAGCTTAACACAGGCTGCTCAACACTTAGCTTCAAATCTGCTTAACAAACAACTTTAGTCTGCTTAATACAGTCTTAGTCCACTCAAAGCAGGTTCAAGTTCGCTCAAACCATGAAATACCACACTGTCTAAATCCTAAGCTGAAATACTCACCACATGATGATAAATCGCTCAAGTAAGCTCAAAGCTGTGTTCAAAATCCAGTCAAGATAAGCTTCATATCCATGGTCAAAACATATTCTAAAATAGTCAAACTTGTCAAGCCTGCCTTTATCCGCTCAAATAAATCGCTCACAACTAGATCAATATTCGGTCAATACCTGCTTCTCATGATGTGTGACTATATCCGCTCACTGTTAGAATTTAAATCGCTCACTTTCTGTGTGAAAGAAGGAAGTTCTAACAATATTCAAACAGTAGGTTAATCCAACTAAGATCAAACCATGTTACAAACACAAAATTTACAAAAAAATTCATACACAAATGGATCAAAAATAGGATTTTACGAGTTTTTTTTACCAAGAACACAAAGTTTTTCTGAAAATCACAAATCTCTTCAGATCTTCAAAATCCATGATCAAATTGCAAAATCAAAAGAATAACATTGAATCACTATGTAAACACGAACATGACGATCACAATTTTAACAACAAAACATCCAAAGATAAGAGATTTAAGAGAAATTTTATGAAGAACAAGATGAACAATTAGGAACTATTATGAACATCAAGAACACAAAGATGAATCTCCAGAAAATTTGTGTAAATCTTGATAATTTCTTCAATCATTCTTTCTGCAAATCTACTCTGATACCAATTGATAATCCCAAATTTAATCAATCTTCCATGAATCCTTCAAGCACATCAATGGCAGAAATATAACTCTTTAGAACATGTAGGAGAAGAGAGAGAGAAAGTCAACACTTTATATATTGGTTAAAACTTTTCAATACGTATACTGATTTTACAAATAAAGCTCATACCAAAATTACAAGACAAACACCCTTTATATAGGGTCAAACCTATAGACAAAAGTCAAAGTCAAACTATCCTAATAAAAGTCAAACATGATGACTTTTATACAATTATAGACAATTATATCTTTTAAGACGAATTTAATTTTACACTGAATTTCATTCCTAACATTCTCCCCCTTTGTATTCAGACTTGAAAGAAATTGCGCGCTTTGAGCCTTGTTTGAACTTTGAAGCTTTAAGCCCACTATGTCTTCTTCAAAACGATCTTTAACTTGAAATCTTCAGACAATTGTTTGTTGAGAAAGATCTTCTAACATTCTCCCCCTCAAATGTAGAACATCAATGATCTTCTCTTTTGACAATGTAGATCAGAAACAATAACAAACTTCAGAAATGATCTTTAGAAAATTTTCTCTTCAAAGGTAGTCTTCATCAGCAAACTGTTGTATAATGGATCTTCACATACAACATCTCTCAGTCATTTTAGCATAGGAATAATCTTTTGTAATCATCTCCAGTCGCATTCCTTTTGAGTCTTTTGTCATCTTTAAAGTTACTCCCCCTTGATCTTTACATCAAATTCCTCGTATAATGATCGAAATTGGATATTTCATTCATTATTTCATATTTTTCTGTATTTTTTTTATTTTTGAATAAAATATATGTTTGAAGATATCATAAAAATTTGACAAAAATATATCGATATTAGTATCAAATTAACAATTTGAAATTCCTCATTTTTTATGTAATTTTTTAATTCAATTTTTTTATAATTTAATTTACATACAATAACGAAGTAATTTATATTTGGTTTAATAATATAATTTTTTTTATAAAGATAATAATTATTTATTTTGTTCGAACTCCATAATTATTCTAATTATATTTTAGATTTTTTATATTTTAAAATGAGATGTTCATCCTCTATTTGATTATGTTTATATATGAATTCAAACATCGAGCTTTAATAAGTTGTACTTATGCATAATTACTTGTAATCCTTAATTTTAAGTAATATGCATCAATATACAGTACTTTATGCATAACAAAAATATATCGATATTCGTATCAAATTAACTATTTAAAATTCCTCATT
>NC_037537.1:1889491-1927578 GCF_001531365.2 Cynara cardunculus var. scolymus | reverse complement strand
CATTTTATAAAGATAATAATTAAGTATTCTGTTAGAACTCAATGATTATCCTAATTATATTTTAGATTTTTTATATTTAAAATGAGATGTTTATCCCTTATTTAATTGTGTTTATCTGCAGTTCGTTACACGAATTCATATATGGGATGAAATCGGATAGGGATGAAATCGTTTAGGGATGAACGGGTTTAAGAGTTTTTAAGAGGTTTAGCCAAATGTTTTATAAGATAGTATAGATTCTGTATTTTTGATTTATTTAATAATTTCCAAATCTTGTTTTTCCAAACCGTCCCAGACCAGATGAAAACCAAAAAAAGTTTGTCTCTTAATGGTTCTAAAACTCTCTGAATGATTTTGTATCACGAGTCTTTCTTAACCATTCAGCGTCCTAATTTCATTGTGAACAATTACCAAAAAAATATATTTTATTTTGCATTATATCATGAGAGCCTCTTGAGGTTGTTTGTTTACCTCTTAATAGTTTCATTAAGAGACAACATCTGAATCGTTAAGAGGTGAATCTTGTTTGACAAAAAAAAGTCTGCCTCTTAATGGTTCTAAAACTCTTTGTATCCTAGATCTCTCTTAACCATTAAGAGCTCTAATTTCATTGTACATAATTACCAAACAATTATATTTCATTTTGCATTATATCATGAGAGCCTCTTAATCATTTTGACCACATAATCATTTTGCACCAAATCATTCAGCAATTGTCAAACAGCCCTTAAATCAATCTGACTACTTAATCATTTTGTATCAAACCATTCAGCAACTCTCAAATAATCCCTTACTGTCCTTAAAGAATAGAAGTCATAGAAATTATTATTTACAGAGAACAAAAGATTTCTTTGAAATTATTAGATAAAGAGTAAATTACATGATTGGTCCTTATCGTTTACATTACATAAAATCATATTTTACGTTCCTAAATCAAAATAATTACAAAAAATGTCCATATGGTTTATATTTTCACACGTCTTTGGTCCATTGCCTTCACTCTATTGAAAAGAGGGATAATATTTGAAAATATAATTAATTAAATTAAATAATAGATTGAAGAAAATAATGTATCTACACTATATATCTTTCTTATGTGCCATAAATCAGCGACGCCAACAACCATCATCATCCGCATTTACGAAGATATTAACGTATTAAAATTAAAACTTAGATTATAGGTACGATATAGAAATTTTAATATGTACGTACCTACCAAGAAAAAAACCCGGAACCGAAAATCAACCAGGAGTCGATCATTCGACAATTTTCAACTCTCAAGGAGTCTCATAATCCTCAGATATAACTTAACAAGAAGGTCTAAACCTTATAAGGTCTAAGTGGTGTAATGTTTTCAAGTATATTGACTTAAAAAAGTATAATAATCAAATCTAAGGAGGAATAAAAATCTCCTTGTGGCTACAGAGGTTCAAATGCGGTGACTCCGGGCTATCTGCAAAGCAGGTGGTCGTCCTGAGATTAGTCAGCTCGTATAGCGGGTTGGATATACAGGTTAATAAAAAAAAGTATAACAATTTGTATTTTGAAAGGATATACTAAATATACGAATTTTATAGCAATTGTGCACATGCTCTAAAATACTATCCCCTCTAGGTAGTCATATGTAATGACCACAAGTACCACACACATAAAACCAAATAGTAAAAATGAATTCTCGTACGTTGTCCCAAGACGATAACGACGTCAAACACAAAAACGTAGAATGAACACTTTTAAACGGACACTAGGGTCCACATCTGAATCACACCAGAATAGTGTGCGACAAAGCACATTGATGCAGAACTAAGAGATAAAGCTGTGTAACGATATGCTTTTAGGACTTTCTCCTTTCACAACAAAATGGCGTGATAGAAAATTCCCAATAAAACTTTGTATGTCAACATATGCAGTGAAGTAAGTTCATGTATTTCAAAATTTGACCCAACTCTCAGATGCGCCAATTTATTCCTCAAAACACGTAATACTGCACATCGATCTTGGTAGAACATTGAATTGTTCATGTTGGTTTCAGTATTAATTTGTGAGATTACAAGCACAAATAATTTAACAAAGCACAAATTAATTCATGGAGTTTGTTTTCAGATAAATATTATGCATAAATTCGGTCGAGACCCAAATCCTTAGAATCCTGCTCGCAAAGTCTGCTAGACTCACTACCAACACCAGAATACTCGAATTCCTTCTTAAGGGAATAACACTTTTGTTTTGAGTCGTTCCAGAAAACCAAACAGATTTTAGTGTTGACTTTTCAAAAGAACGAGTAGTTGACTTTTCATCATCAAAATTCATGGAGATGAGAGAAATACACACGTACACATATATTAGTGTTTCAGAAGAAGAGGGAAACATACTTGGCATATATTTCAAAAGTACTTGGACACAATCGTTGCTCTCAAAGAAGAATGGTTCTCTTATCAACTTAGGAGCCGTTTACTAAGCACTTACCTGGTAAGTGCTTACTGGTAAAATTTAACACTATTATTTATTTACCGGGTAAGATTTTAGTCCACCAAAAAGCCATCGTACCCGATGAGCGCTTACCGTGGTAAGAGTCGTCACTCTCAGTTACTGGGTAAGACTCTTGATCCTTGTCTCGCTCTTACCGGGTAAGATTCTTAGTCCTTACCATATTCATCCGGTGAGGTAATGTTACTTGGTAATGGTTTACCCGGGTAAGCGTTTGGTAAACGGCCCCTTACTGTCAGCAACAACGGCTACTCTTATTGATCATTGAAATGTGGCGTGATAAATGATTCAGGTAATGGGCTGATATTCTTTTTGTCGAGCATGAATTGTTTCGGATTATGTGCAAAGGCTTTTGAAATCTCGCCAGTAGAAACACGTCAGGATCTGGAAAACATTTAGTAAACGGTTGAGTGTTACAACACTATTTATAGTTATCTAATGATCTGGCAGTCGATTTAGGCAAATCCTGATCCCAAGAACGGTGGACTTAACCAAAAATTTGGATGTGATACTGATTATATTTCCATTTTCTCATATAATATATTGTGACGGATGAGTACATTGGTTCGTGTTCAGGTGTTCTTCAATGGCACCAGTGTTGGTTGATCGTTGAAACAGATGTGGACGATGATTTGGTGGACAATAATGAAGATGTTTAAAAATTGATCTACTGTTACTAACCACCCCTGCTTTGAATTACATATTGGCTTGAGATGTGGATGTTATTCAAGAAGCTGAATCTACTTTTTACTGTTGTTTTCAATATGCATTTTCATGGATTACGACACCAAGTTCATCATGTTGCTTCCAACTTTATGTGGTATCTAAAAATTGAATTTGTAACTTTTGCATCCCGCCGCATTGTACGGGTACCCAACTAGTGTTATATAATTTATATATTGCAAATTTGGTTATTGGATCTTACAAATTTTACACTAATATTTTTAAATCTAAAATAGAATCAAATATCTTTTTAATTTTAACATCTTTATTATAACAAACTTAAAACTAAGAAGGCGTTTGGTTCATATAATGGAATTTGATAAAATTAGAATCCATCAAAGGAATTTAACTTTGAAGAAATTGAAATGAAATTTGATAGAATTTGACCACACGTTTGGTTGGTAGGAATTGAAATGAAATCTCTCAATATAATTGGAACAATCGTCTTTGTTTGGAATATCCCACTCATCGCCCTGCCCACACCCTACCAACTATCATGTCACTGTTGTCGTCATCACAGCTATCACCCCGCCCCACCCCTACTCAAACTCGTCCTACCACCCCAATCCTGCCCCACCCCTGCTCCATAGGTGGAGTTGTTAGGGGCAGGCAGGGTGGGGCGCGATCAGAGTGGGGCAGTGGGTGGCAAGGTGGTAGTTGCGATAACTACAGTGGTTAGTGGTGAATTGGAGTAGGGTAAGGTGGGTTGCGAAATTTGAAAGAAAAAAAATGGAAAGTCAGCAACGGAAACGGAAAGAGAGGGATTCAAACCATCGGTAAGAATAATTCGTACAACGGATTAGCAATCCGCCGCTTTCATCCACTCAATCATCTCTCCCAGCTGAAAAAGATAATCACTATTTTACATTACACATCAAGTAAGGATTAAAGAAAGTATCTATTTGACATTCTTTATCGTTATTATATCATTAACAATTCCATTTAGATGCTCAAAAGATCCAAATAGAAAGATAAATAAATAAGAACCTTCTTGCTTTTATTTTGTTCGAAGTGTTTTTTGGGCCTGACTCGTCAATACCCAGCTGGGTGAAAACAATTAGAAGTGTTTCACTCCAACCCAATATTAAAAATTATATAGGTCTTTAAAGTTGACTTCTATATTTGAAGGTTAATAAAATTCAACCCTATAAGGCTATAACTGATATATTAGTTTTAATAATTATAATTATATGTATACATACATATATAAGGTTGGGTTCACGTGAGACCAGGCTGTTTTCGTGAGACCCGTGAGACCACATTTTTACACTTGAAACTTCACAGCAAAAACACTGTGAAGGTTTAAAAAAGTCGAACCTTTACAGCAAAAACACTGTGAAGGTTACTTTCACAGCATTTTGCTGTGAAGTTTCAAATGTAAAAAGCTGGTCTCACAGGTCTCACGAAAATAGGTTGGTCTCACGTGATCCCAAATCTATATATATATATATAATATTAAGTTTTTATAAGTACATATTGTTATTATATTAAAGAAGGTTTTTAATATATTTTTTTAGTGTGTAGTTGGAGTTTATTTTTTTTATTGTTCAATGGACCCATCGTTTTTTTGTGTTTTTAGTGTTTTATTTTTAATGATTGGGTTGGAGATAATATAACAACCTTTCAAAAAGTTCAAATTATAAAAATTACTTATAAAAATCATATTTCAAAAAATGACCCCCAATTTAGCACTACACACAAGTGATGGCCAAAAACCAGTCTCGGGCTCAATAAATCTGGCCATAACAGGTCCCGGTCGAAAAAAGTGAGCCCGGTCAAGCTTTATTGTAACCGGTTATGGGCCGCCGGTCCCGGTTCCGGTCATTAAAAAGTAATTTTTTTTAATTTTTTAATGATATATATTTTTAATACATTATAAAATTTGTAATTGGGTCACTCAAATACACTTTAAAATTTTCGTTTTATTATAATTAAAATTACATTGTCTTACAAAATATAGCGATAAGCCGAGAATTGTGAATGTTTTTTTGTGTTTTTATGCGAATCGAAAACTTGGTATGTAAACCTCTCAATCAAGACACTTATATATAATGTTTATAAGACAAAAATACAAAAAATGGACCAAAAAACGGTGACTTATACCTAATTTGTGGTTTAAAAAATCAAAATCTCATCTAATAGTATTTTTATTCAATTTATTAACGATATGTATAATATTACTGACTTTAAAAATGGCCATGACTGTTCGTTTTTTTTTATTAACCTAGATATTCAACCCGTTATGCGAGCCGATTAATCCCAGAACGGCCATCTGCTTTGTGGGTTGCCCGGAGTCATTGCATTTGAACATCCGTGGCCAAGAGGGGATTTTTATTCCTCCTTAGATTTGAACCTGGGACCTCCATACACTTTTGACTTTTTGAGCTCAAGCTCAAACCAATAAGGCACCGCCCTTGTGGTTAACGATGGTCGCTTTGAGGTCTTGGCTAAAACTTTCCTCAATAAATTACCGAAACAAGTAATTGTTTTTTATTATACATATAGTTTCAAACTACGTACATATACAAATACTGAGATATATTATTATGGCAAACAAAATACATTTTATTAGTATATATTCCGTTATGCTGGTATGTAAAAACAGATCCATGATTTGCTCAAGCGCGAGTAGAGATAACTTGACCAATGATCGTCCCTTCATCACAACCGAATACGATCCTGTTTAAACACGAAAAAACTATTCAGTTTATTTTATCGAATGACGGGATGTTTTAATGTAGAGTTCGAGATACTTACTGGGCTGAGTCTTTTACAAATCCGATGGTCCAAACCCTACCAAGTTCAGAAGTGAACACATGGTCTAAATTGTACGTTTTTGCATCCCAAACACGTACAGTTCCATCTTCAGATCCCGTAATGATAGAACTAACCTCAGAATCAACACACAATGTTGAAGTAACGTTATGATTGTGGCCTTCAAGAGTTTGAACACAAGTCTCGGTTTCGTAGTCCCACACCTATCAGATTTCATAATATTCAGATAAGGAAAGGTTAGTTTACTTATGGGCTTATATAGTCCGACAATGTTAATAAAATTCTACAAAAGGGAATCCACAAAACTTAGACATACCTTAACGGTATTATCGTCAGACCCTGTGATCAGGTACAATTTTGCGTCGGTGTTAAAAAATTCCACTGAGTTCACTCCTTTCAAATGGCCTTCAATTGACGAACGCGGACTCGAATGGCCAAGATTCCATGTCTTGAAAGACAAACATTTACGAGATTTATAAATCGTTTTGTTAATAACAAATATCGGGGGGTGTTCAATTATAAGTATTAAACAATATTAATGAAAATAAAAATAAAATATAAATATCTGGTTTTATACAACACAGTGGGTCCTCTCGACCACAACCCAAATTTTCATTCCAAGTTCACTAGTGTTGCAACCGTGCGTTGCGCGGTGCCAATAATATTATCTTCAAAAGAAATGTTATAGACTAAAATTTGAAGTCGTCTTCTTAACAAATTTTAGGAAAATGTGTGTGACAACTACTCATTAACATTAAAAGTTTTTAAGAGAAGTTGACAATAATTTTAGAACGATATGTTAATTTAAGTTCTCTAACTATGCTCGAGAACGGTGTTGCAATGTACTCTAAAAAGTAATTTACTCTTTTTGTTTTTATTTTTCTGCTTGAACCAAAACCCGTTAATCATGTGTATGCATTATTGAGCTATAATGTAAATGGTAATAGTACCTTGATGGTGCAGTCGAGCGATGCACTTGCGAAGACATTGGCATCCCTCGGATTAAACGCTATTTGCATAACGTAATGATCATGCCCTTGAAACGTTTGAACGCACTCCCAATTTTTCTCCCAATCCCATAACTTTATGAGCTTGTCGTCAGATGCCGAAAGTATGTACGGATGAGATGGATGCACAACCACAGACCTAAGGAAGTCGTCGTGCGCCTTAATTTCTACGACTCTTTCCATAGTGTTATAGTTGTAAACTCGAATGAACCCATCATCGGTTCCAACAACAATCCATTCCTTGTGTGCGATAAACTTTGACGTTCGTACTACAAAACGTACTTATAGTATAAGTCAACATAACTAAATTTAACGATAAACGAACCTGTAACTACACTCACAGGCAGATTTTATCTTGGGTCCGCCCCCGACTATACTAACACCTTATTTGAAAGAAATAGTTATACATACCGGGCATTTTGACGATTTCAAAAGTCTTTTCCACCACCTGCCACAAAGATTTTATCGTTAACACGCTTTATTTTATATGGGTCCCGTTTAATATAAACGGAGTATAAATGATATAGTTTAAATAAACGAAAGCATCAAATACTAAATTCATAAATTGACGATAACTTACTTGAGAGCGATAATTCCAAATACAAACATTTCCCGAATACAAACCTAACAAAACCCTGTAAAAAAAAATAAAGTGACACTTAACACATTTGAACTTAATTAACACCATAAACGGATTTTTAATGAGGAAGCAATTCCTTACCAAGGCTCGGTAGGATGCACGTCTACGGATTTAACTCTCTCGGATCTTCGATCGAATGTTTTCTGAAGCCAAAACAAAACGTTAACTAAGGCAAGCTTTACGGTAAATTCCGCTCACAAGAAAACGTAAAGAATGGTGTAGGTTACCTTGATCTCAACCATAGAACTCTATTGAACCGATAAAGCATATTGCATCCGGAACAAAACCAAAATACATATTGGTTAGAGACGATCCGATAAACGCAAAAATCAAACAACGTAAAGCGTTCGGAGATTCTCGTGAGGAAAAGATAACAAATAATAACCGAGAAAAAAAACATGCAAGTAATCATTTGTTTGTTTGAGTGTTGGGACCTCTGAAGAATAACTATAAAGACCATTATTGCCGACTTGGTAAGCGTCTCTTACCCAGTAACAGTCGATAGGTGTCTTGTTACCATGTAAACGTTTTAGTAAACAACCCCTAAATCTTATATTTTTAAGCAAAAAGTTGATTACCGACAACTTCAATCAGTCTCAGACAGAACCCGTCTTCAAAGACATTAATGTGATGGGTATTTTTTGACTCAATCAGAGACTGAGACTAACACGGACCCACAAATCTTATATAACAACTATTAATACTTTAAAAAAATAAATATAAAAAATTTGTAACAAATAACTAACCATTTTTGTGGAAGAAATGATGGAATTGGAAGGAGAAGATAATGAATGAAGGTTGGTGATTTGTGAGGAGGATATGTTTAGGTGGAGCGCGGGAGCATGTTATATACGATGGAGAACCTTAACTCAGAAGATACAATGGAGGCAGTCAAATTTGACACATGCTGTCACCCGGTGCCTTTCCAACCGTTGATCATGAAAACGAGTTATTTTAACGGTGAAGATTGTTTTATTTCTAGAAGTAGCAGGAGCCTAAGAGGAAGCGGAAGTAGGATAAACTTCTATTTGTCTCTCTCTTATCCAATCATAATAAAGTCTTTATATTTTTTGGCAATTTCTAAAACGATTCCTCACAATCTTTTATTTTTATATAATTTATTTAATAATTTACATTTTACACCTTGAATTTATTTAATTAATTTATTTTATATTTTTTTGTTTTTTTTTTATTTTATACTTCAATTTTATTAACACATATAATTATATATTAACTAAAATATGTCAATTAAATACGTTTTAATTTTAACAAGTTACATTATTATAATCGTCTCATCGATATCTTCGAAACGAGTCCAATATTGAATATTTTTGGATTTAACTATATATAGGCCGTTATAACGTATTGGTTAATAAATTTTTTTAAAAGAAAAGAAAATCACTTGCAAGTTTTTAAACATAAATAAATATATTTGATATTTTTTATTCAAACAAATTCCAACTTTAATTAGTCACCTAAATTAACATAATCTTGATTATAAGTATTCTCTATATATTCTTGATACATATCAAATCTATGTTGGTATGGGACAATCCATGTACTTGCATCTGGAAGCCGATGATGTGGCCAATGATGTACGAGTGTGGACATTGGGTATTCTTCGTTTAATACCACTTTTATGTAATGGTTACCATTAACATGCACTATTGCAATTGACACGTGTTGGGATAATGGCGGCGGTTGTGTCCTGAATGGTAAGTATGTCATGTTGGCTGCCCTATGATTGAGAACATGCAGTATGACATTAAACCTTGAAGCAGCTAGAATTCTCATTTCAGGCATAGCGATCCAATACATTTCCGGTGCAAAGACGTTTTCTGTGAAAAAGTTCAACGCTTCGTAAATTCTTCTACACTCGTTGGCAATAACATAAGAGTAATAATGTTGATGCTCGGTTAGTTCAATCATTAACTCACGCCGAATATTGTCCTATGCGTTTTCATGACCACCCAAACAAGTAGATATGACTCAAAATCCACAATTTTCATCACCCACTACATCTTGTATCTGTGTGATGTATCGATAAAAAAAACTTGGGATTTGATCAAGAAATGGGTTTGGGGGTGTGGGTTGTCGTTGGAAGTATGAGTTATGCCTCACTAATTCTTGATAACCAAAACCTTCAGAGTTGATAAAGGTTGACGCATTGGAACAACTATATCTACGAGGGTCGTCAATATTTTTTTTATTTAGACCTTGATTATTTACAGAAAGACGTCCACGAGTGGTTCTATGAACTGAGGGTTCATGAAACAACGTTTTTTTATGGCATAATTATATTCTTTAACTTTTTCAGCAAGCTCTTACGACCAGAAACTGGTTGTTTATTGAAAGTTTCTTTAAACATTTGTACTTCATCATCACATTGAATATCCTCATCTTGTGCGGAGACACATGGCGAGAAATCAAGTTTTTTCCAAAATACATCGATCGCATCAAGCGGAATGGGTGCCCCTTGACATGTATATAGTGCTAGTTCATGCGCACATGGCAACCCATGACTTGTACGCATTTTACAACCACAATTTTCAGAAAATACGCTAGTTGACGTTTAGGTTTGTTCAGCCGCATTGCATATGCATGACCCTCCATATGTTGTGCAAGAACATAAATTATGTGTATCGCATACAACCCTCAACGTCCACCAATTATGCTTAGTCGAATGTAACGCTATCAACTTAAATGGGCAGTCAAGCTTTTTTGTTCCAGTATTACAACTGGAAATCTTGTCGCTTTTGTAAACCCCACTACGTTCACATATAAACACAACTTTGTAAACATTCCTATTTGGCTTAGCCTTTGATCTTTTAGTAACAACAACACAACCACTGAATGTCCTACATTACGCACCTATTCAGTTATTTCTTCTCGAGAATTGAAAACCTGAAATTATTATATTTTGTTATAACTTTCACTTGTACCCGTAAGTATTAATAAACCTAGATGTTAGTTAACATAATATTGTACCTTGTTGGTGACAAATTCTGATGTTGGTGCAAAATCTTCACTCATGTTTGCCATCTGCAACTTTGATATAGAAGAACGAGAGAGAGATAGAGATATTTGAACTATGTATAGAGGGAGAGGGAGAGGGAGAGAGCGAAAGAATGTGAAGAATGTGAAATACGATATATGAACGATCGTTTGTTTGATACATATATCGAACTGATTTTACTTTATTTCAAATCGATAACTTTACTTTATTTCAAATCAATAATTTTACTTTATTTCAAATCAGATTATTAAACGAACAATATATATATATATATATATATATTATATCAAATTTCGTAACGTAAGATATTTTAATATAGGGTAAAATATGATTTAATCTCTAAACCTTACGTTTAAAATGGTTTAATTAAAAACTTAGTAACCTGCTATAGCAGGTCAAGTGGCTTAAATAATTAATTCCAACAAGTTTAGGGATTAAAAATTCATTAATTTTTTTTAAGGATTATAACATTCATTAAAAAAAATTGAGGGGTTAAACCATTTTTAAACGTAACGCGTTTAGGGGTTAAATCATATTTTACTCTTTAATATAATAATGTATGTTTTTTCAATACATTTTAGTTAATATATGATTATTATGTTAACGTAATAAAGGTGTAAAACAAAATTTGAAAAATCAAGGGATATATTATATATTAAATAATTAACAATAAGGGTATAAATTGTAAATATTAATTTTTTTGTTACGTAGTATGTATGATATATAATAAGATAAATAAATAAAAAAACATTCAATATTGGACTCATTCTAAAAGTATCGACGAGATGATTATAATGATGTAACTTATTAAAATTAAAACATATTTTTTTAACGTATTTTAGTTAGTATACGATTATATGTATTAATATGATAATAATATAAAATGAAAAATATAAAACTAGAAGGTATAAAGTAAATAATCATATAAGTATAAGGGTTTACGCACCTCTCCCTTTTTAATAATCATATATTAAAATTATATGTATTAAAATTAAAACATATTTTATTTTCAGGGTGAAGATATACGCACCTCTTCTTTTTTACACCCCCTCATTTTTTTTAAGTCAAAGTCAACTATTAATTTTTTTTCATTAATTTATGTCTTATAAATTTATGTTTTATAACTTTTTTTTCAACATTGTTTTTTAATTTTATTTTTCTAATTTTATGTTTTATAATAAATTTTTGCCAACTAACTATTTCTAAATTAATTCAAATAACTATAAAATTAATTTAATTTTTAAATTGTATTGTAAACGTTTTAATTAATTAATAATTTATATATGTATTTTTTTAAGATAAATATTTAAAACTACAGAAATAAATTAATTTAATATAAAAAAGATTATCAAAATAAGTTAATTAATAAATCAACAAATAAAGTACAAAAAATCTGAAAATATTACAACTCAATCAAGTGAAGTAAATTCTGTAGTACGATTACTTGATAACAATTGCTCGTACTTATTTATTCGGGTCATGTACGGAGTAGCCCATGCGGTTGCGCAATCATATTTGAAACGAAACCAATTTGACACAATAGAAGGTATCGGTTGCCCTTTTGCCAAAGATATTTTGACGTAATGATTACCATTAGTGTACCCAATTGTAAAAGCAACATGTTTATACCACGGTGGAGGACTAGATCGAAGTGGGAAGAATGTCAGACTACCTATACTTGTTAAATATTGTAGTATCGCACTGTATCTTGAAGCAACCAACAAGCCCGTTTCAAAAACATCCACCCGATGTTCATTTGGTGCAAATGAGTTCAGCTCAAAGAAGTTCAAGGAGTTATAAAGCTAATAGTAAAATATATATCATTCACTTAACTAATATTAAGTTCATTAACATTTTCCAGAAATTAATTTTTTTTTCTTCCAACCACCTCTAAGGTTATGTCTTCAAATTTTCTTTTCTATATATTTTTGTTATAACAATATTATTTTTTATAAAAAAACATAATACAATTTAAACTAATTTATATTTAATTTTTTTTAAAACGACAAGTTATTATCTGAATTTTTAGAGATTGTTGAAAACTGATGAAATTATTATTTGAATATTTAAAAACTTAAATAAGAACTGATTAGTTAATTTTTAAATTTTAAAGTCGAAAAAAAAGATGGATTATTTTCTGAAATTTTAAGTTGCAAAAAGATTAATTATATATTCTATGAAAATATAGATAAAATAAAGATTTAGAATTTGCATATGAACTTTTAAAGTTTTTATTCAGTTTTTATAAGGACAAATTATATGACTATATACATATGGTTAAAATTTGTAAATAATAAAATAAATGATATATTGTTTTTTTTTAAAGTAACAAGGATTATTATTTTTCCAATTTATTGGTTTTAAATTTGATTAATATATAATATAAATAAAAATTATAATTACTATAAACTAACAAATTATTATTATTTATTAATTAAAAAAACAAAAAAAAATAAGAGAGAGATGGGGGACATAAGAGAGAGAGAAAATTTTCAAACTTTTATAGGTCATTTAATGTTATTTGTTGGTTTTTTTTTGACTTTTTTAATAGGTGGGGGTGCAAATAACAACCCATTTTTTACCATAAGAGTAGTGTATGATTGGTTTAATCTTGAACTTTAAAGTTAAAAAGTGTCTGTAGATCATAAGTTCAAATTCAAGAAGGAATCAAAATCTCTTTCTGACCACGGACATTCAAATACGATGACTTCAGACTACCCGCAAAACGGGTGGTCGCCCTGGGATTAATCGACTCGACACACTCTTAAAAGTGATTTTTTTGAAAGTGTTCGACACAGTCTTTCGGGTATTAACCTTAATTACAATAATCCTAACAAATGTTATAATCACATATTTTTAACCAAAAGTCAGCAACTCCAGCTGTCTTCCACCAAGCACAAAAAGGCAGCAGCTTAATCAATAAGATCTTCAAAAAGTTGCGCATGTATCAGATCATTGCTACTTCAATGTTGTAGCACCAAACTGTTAAGCAAAGAGTTCCATTAGCTTCCTCCTTTGAATACCAACAAGTTAACCACATGATTTAGCTCAATAATGACAAAGATACAAATAAAGTAATAAAAATGACTCAAAGTAGGGATAAAAAAATAATCTAACTAAGAATAAGTAAAATGAGTGCTTTATATATTGAATTATCAACATATATCAAACATACTTAAAGCTATTGGCAAAATCGAAGACTAGCTGATATGAAGACAGAAGGTCACCGATGCGGTATTATGAATCAACTGTCTAAATTACACACTGAGACTCCAGAGTATCTGATTTGAAGATTGAAGATGTTTTGAAGCTACTAGCCAATTGAAGGAAGCTCTTCATGCACCGAAGATTTGTAAGTAGCTGTTTGAAGCTACTAATCCATCCAAAGAAGATCTCCTTACAGACTGACCATATCTCTGCAAAAGTTTGTCTCTGAATAAATAGTGTTGTACGCAGGCGGTGTACGATGAAAATGAGACATCAACAATGATCAAGTCAACATCTGCCTTCTTATCCTTAGGTGACAAGCATCCCCATGCTTTTAATGCATGAAGGTAGTATAAAAGACAATATGCATCTCCCATGCAAACAACACTTCCTTGAAAGAATTTCTAAATGCATTCTCAAGGCAATGGGCTCTCTTCTACTACTCCCCAATTCTTTTGTGTGTGAAGAAAACTTAGTGTGTTCTTCATTTCGTTGCAAGTACTCTCTATATTGTTCTTATAAGTTCTTCTCTATCTAATATTGTTTAGGTTAGGTTATTTTTTCCTTCTTCCGCAACAATCTATGTTGTATCTTTGTTTGTTAATTTTGATATACATCAATAAAAATTAAAAAGTTGAAAAAAGTCTTTGTAATTGTATTCAACCCCCTTCTACAATTACTTTCTATTTATTGTGATCCCATTCGGGATCAACACTGGTAATTAAAGTATGATAGTGTGTAGGGTCTTGAAGCATTTTGCCTTGCAATGCTAATGGTGGATGAGTTGCAAGAGGCATGGCAACGGGTTTTGCATCATCCATGTTTGCCTTGCATAAAAGATCAGAAATGTACTTCTTTGGCTTAAGAATAATCCATCGGGATGAGGAAGAACCTTAACCCCTAGAAAATAGGAAAGTTCACCTAAGCCCTTGAGAGAGAACCATGTCGATATGTTGGTGAAGAAATCTTCAAGATTGTTTGGCATATTGCTAGTGACAATAATGTCAGCCACGTAGACCTACAAGTAGATTATTGATCCATTAGAGTGTAGATAAAATAACGAGGAATCTAAGATTGCATTGTTGAAGTCGAAATCAATTAGAAATTGTCAAAGCTCCTTATATCACGCCCTTGGAGCTTGTTTGAGATCGTACAATGCTTTATTTAGTTTGTACGAATAAGTGGGGTTTTTGGCATCACTATAACCTAGAGGTTGTATTGTGTGTAGTTCATCTATAAGGGTACCCTGCAAAAAAAAGCATTATTAATGCCAAGTTGGTGCAAAGACCAACCTTCACTCACCGCAAGAGATAATATTAGGCGAACAGTGGTCGGCTTTACGAGGGGACTGAAGGTTTCGTTATAGTCGAGATCTAGTCGTTGATGAAAACCCTTTGCCATAAGGCATGCTTTGTATTGCATAATGGTACTGCTAGAATGACGTTTAACACGAAATACCCATTTGCACCCAACCACATTTTTTGATGAGGATGGTGGTATAAGAGTCCAAATTATGTTTCGAATGAGAGATTTAAACTCCTCATCCATAGCTTTCCTCTAAACCAGGATTTTAAGAGCGTAAGCAATGGTTTTGGGCTCAGTTTTGGTTCCAGTGGCAAGAAGGTTGAGTTTGTTAATAGGCTTTCGAATATTATTTAGAAGCCTAGTGGTCATGGTGTGAGTGGGATGTAGCGAGGTAGCAGGTGTTGATGAGGACAAGGGACATGGTGTGGTTGAAGAAATAGATGGAGCAATGGTACTGTCTGAGTTGCGATTTTGAGGTCGAGTAGAAGTCACATAGGTTGTGGCAAGAAAGGATGAGTCTTGTTGAGTCTGTTGGATAGTGAGTTCTCTATTTATTAGCTTTCCATGTACTTCTTTTAATTGTTTGATATGCCCCCGGGTTGGTTTTGCATAAGCTGAAAAATCCGTTGGTAATTCACCGATGATCAAATTTCCTACAGAAAAATCCGTCGGTGAAGCCCATTTGTATTGTAGTGTATTCTCTTATGCGGCTTCTTCTTCGAATTTTTGTTGCTTTCATGCAACATTTTTTCTCTATATCTTCATCAAGCAAGCATAAGATTACGTATGTAGCTTCTTCCTCGATCTCTTTCATTGCTTTTTCACAATATTTGGCTGTGAAAATCTTCATCTTCACCAAGCATAAGGTGTTGTTGCTTTTGTGCAACATTCACATGTGAATCTTCATCTTCACCAAGCATAAGGTGCTGTTGCTTTNTCTTCACCAAGCATAAGGTGCTGTTGCTTTTGTGCAACATTCACATGTGAATCTTCATCTTCACCAAGCATAAGGTGTTGTTGCTTTTGTGCAACTTTTGTGCAACTTTTGTGCAACATTCACATGTGAATCTTCATCTTAACCAAGCATAAGGTGTTGTTGCTTTTGTGAAATATTCACATGTGAATCTTCATCATCTAATAATGAAGGATATGATTCCAAAACAAATTGAACGTTGTTTTCAATGCATATTGCACTTTTCCTCTTTTTCTGCGTTTTTTCATCCTTTTGCAATGTCGTTAAAAGAATTTCATCTTATTCAGTTCAGCTACTTTCAGATGCCATCCATTATGTCTCATATCTATTAAGTTTATAGACACCTTAAAATGTTTTAAGTGTTCTAATAGAGTATCTTGTATGACTTACGTTTATAGAACCAAAAGATAAAGCTTCCTATCAAAAAGTGTTACAATAAGCTTATAAGAACGCTTTTGCATATTGTAACAAGTTTTTAGAACATTGTTGAAATAAAGTGTTGTATTAGCTATTTTATAGGATACTATTTGAAAAGATGTTCTATAAACACAAGTGTCTTATAAAAAGATGTGTTTATAGAACACTTTTCAAAAGTGTCATAGCTAATATGACGTTTTGTTTTACAATGTTCTAAAAACTTATTAAGACACCCAAAAACGTCCTATAAACTTATTAGAGATAGAATGCTTTATTTTTTTTATCCTTTAAACTCAAGACCATATTTCATTAAAGCGAATTAGGACACTTAGGGACCGTTTACCAAACACTTATCCAATAAGTGTTTACCAGTAAAATTTAACACTATCAATTACTTATCGGGCAAGATTTTAGTCCACCAAAACGATATCGTATACAACAATTTACTCGATAAGCGCTTACCGTGGTAAGAGTCGTCGCCCTCACTTACCGGGTAAGACTCTTGGTCTTTGTCTCGCTCTTACCGGGTAAGATTCTTGGTCCTTATTATATTCATTCGATAAGGTAATGTGACTTGGTATGCACTTACTCGGGTAAGCGTTTGGTAAACAGCCCCTTAGACATTGTTGGCATCCTATAAACTCAATTTTGTTACAGTGAAAGCATAGTAACCCCCAAGGCCATATCCATCCATATCCCACGCCTCCTAAAATCCATGCTCATCCCTCAATTCAAACGGGGTATAATTAGCGATTCGAGCTTTTAACAAACTATTCGAGCTCGAGACACTACAACAAAATCGGGTTTATTCGCTAACAATGTCTAAGGGGCCATTTAATGAACACTTACTCAGTAAGAATT
This sequence comes from Cynara cardunculus var. scolymus, assembly GCF_001531365.2. NCBI lineage: Eukaryota > Viridiplantae > Streptophyta > Magnoliopsida > Asterales > Asteraceae > Cynara > Cynara cardunculus. The sequence goes on along the minus strand of NC_037537.1, from coordinate 1,910,167 downwards.
TACCGATAAAATTCAATATTATCACTTACTTACCGGGTAAGATTTTAGTCTACTAAAACGGCATTGTATGCAACAATTTACCCGGTAAGCGCTAACCGTTGTAAGAGTCGTCGCACTCACTTACCGGGTAAGACTCTTGGTCCCTGCCTCGCTTTTACCGGGTATGATTCTTGGTCCTTACCATATTCATCCGGTAAGTATTGTGACATGGTAAGCGCTTACCCGGATAAGCGTTTGGTAAACGGCCCTTAAGTGTCATAATAGACTGTTATATAGAACTTAAGTTTATAGGACCAAAAACAACAAAACATCATATCTAAATGTGTTGTAATAAGTTGTATTTTAAGCGTTTTAACAAAAAGATCAGGACATTTTTAAGATATAGCTTCATCTTAGCTATTTTACAAGACACATTTGAAAAGTGTCCTATAAACACAATATTTTAATATGACACTTTCATAATGTATCATATAAAATAGCTAATACGATGTTTTATTTTTAACAATATCTTAAAAATCTTGCTAACACGCCTAAAATCATTCTATAAACTTATTACAACACTTTATCATTTGCTCCCATAAAGCAGTCTATTAGGACAATTAGACATTCTTGACGTCTTGTAAACATATTTTTGTTATAGAACAAACATCAAACTCAAACATTCTAGCCCTAGCCCGAGCACGATCGCTACTTTGCAAAAGAAAAATCTACCTCTACCTTTCAAGTCGAGCTCGAATAACGTGTTATTCGACTCGACTGAGCATTTATAGGGGTTGTTTGTTTACCTCTTAATAGTTCAATTAAGAGGCAACCTCTGAATCGTTAAGAGATGAATCTTGTTTGGCAAAAAAAAAAGTGTCTCTTAATAGTTCCAAAACCCTCTGAATGATTTTGTATCATGGATCTCCCTTAACCATTAAGAGCCCTAATTTCATTGTACACAATTACCAAACAATTATATTTCATTTTACACTATATATCATGAGAGCCTCTTAATCATTCTGCACCAAACCATTCAGCAATTGCCAAACAGCCCCCAAACTACAACTATATATAGCATAAACAATAGTGGGTAAGCAAGTTGTTTAGTCTTAATTGAATCCAAAAATAACACAATAGATTTTGTACCCCTGCCCATCAAATATAGGCTAAAAGTTGCACAATGACACAGATACATCTTAAAAACAGATGTAAACCCACATCAATCATCTCTGAGTCTAATTCAAACACCTTAATCTTACTTCAAGATGAACAGCATCCAACTGATTTCATAGCAGAAACCTCTTTACCCACATCGATTTTCTCACCTTTCGACGGAACATTCAAATCTTCAGCAGCATCCATGGCTTTTTTGCTAACGATCCGGTAGATTTGAGTCAGGACTTCGGCAAAAGCGCTCTCCACGTTCGTAGCATCTAGAGCGGACGTTTCCATGAAGTAAAGGGATTCTCTTTCGGCAAAAGATTTTCCATCGTCGGTTGACACGGCCACCAAGTGTCGAAGGTCTGATTTATTGCCGATAAGCATGACCACGATATTTGGATCAGTGTGATCCCTCAGTTCCTTTAACCACCGCTCAACGTTTTCAAATGTGGCGTGCCTTGTGACATCGAACACAAGAAGTGCTCCAACTGCTCCTCGATAGTAGGCGCTAGTAATTGCACGATACCTATGCATATACATGGGAAGGGAGAAAAATTACTCTTATAGAACGTTTTTAGGCCTCTTATCATATTCTTTTAGAACATTGTTGAAATAAAACATCCTAATAATCTTTTTCATATGACATGATTTGAAAAGGTGACAAAAATATCTAAATGTCCTAACAGACTGCTTTATATTACTCAAGTTTAACGAAACAATTATGCATCGTATGTAAAAGTGTTACAGTAAGTTTATGGACAGAGGCAAGGTCTCCATACATCTTACCCCAGAGACCCTGCCTCCAGGTGGCTTTAAATTTATGGCTTATGATTATAGTTCTGCTTCCCATATCTTTTACTAAACCTTTCTTGCAAGCCAGGGGTCTCGTCTGAAACAGCCTCTCTGTCTCCTGGAACAGAGGTAAGGTCTACGTACATCTTATCCCCAGACGCTACCTCTTAGTGGGATATATACGTTTGTTTATTTTGCTTTGGTTTATTTAAAAATGGCTCGAACCATTGAAGCATATGGTATTGATGAACTTCACACCTTGCACACCTCACAGTTGCATCTTAGAGGTGCACCAAAACTAATTGGCACCAAAGTTATGCCTCAATGGGCATTTATAACCATGTGAAAATTCCAACCTCTATGTTTCAATTATCAATTCCTAACACTATACAATGACAGCCTAAATCTTTTTGCTTCACCCACGCCTCAACAATTTTCAATTGACCTGCCCATTTGTTGTGGGAACATTTATGAAGTTAACACATTACCATTATAGAATGTTATGTAAGTATTAGTGTTAACGTTCTCTCACAACTAGAAAGCTATGAGCCCTTCTATCAACCAAAATGCCCAAAAAGCTCCTATACAATGATTACTGAGGAACACCGCCATACCATTAGTAGAGATACAGTAAAGACGCATCCCCATGTTTCACATCTTATGGAGACAGTAAAGACGCATCCCCATGTTTCACATTCCAATTTTGATTTTTGTATGCTTCTTCACAATTTCGTAGAGTAACGTTTCCTAGTGTTAGCTAACAAGTCTACCTTTTCTCCACCTCCAACAAGTCTATCTCGACTTCATATGCAAAAATTTATATCTATTTATCTAGACATAATTACTTTGGTTTCGGTTTGGTTCGAACTACTTGGGTTCAAATGTTTGAAACTTTCTTCCTATTTTTCATGATTTTTCTTTGTTTCTACTGTTCAAAAGCACCTAATCGTGCTTACGCCAGCCTAACATGATGTGTGATGGGCATAGTTTGATTCACATGCATTTACAAGGATCGTAACTCTGTAGACATCACAATGGACAATCATTATTTTAGTTGTAGATTGCAAGAGATTGGTACCAAAGATGTGAAGATATTCAGCCAGTGTTTGCTTTTTGTTAACTATGGTCTTATTTCATTGGATAACATAACATGGCATGACCTTCGTTAGTTTTTGCCAACTGTTGCTGTCCAATTGAAGCAGGATGTAGCATTTTAAGTATGTTTATATAACTTTCTAGCTTAGGGTCTGTTTGTTAGCAGCGTAATCAGCTTAATACGACTCACAACTTATTTGGTCAGCTATACACGACTGTTTGGTAGTGGCTTAATGATATAGAAAGCGGTTTACTCAGTAAGCTTTTACGGGGGAGCTTTTATGCAGAAAGCCAAGTTATTCCCAAACCTACCCCTCCTAATTAAAAAACTTGTTCCTTGCATCTATGAAAAACCCTCCCAAACAAAAACCATCCCAATCTTTACAGACAGATTAAGCCATACAAACAGTTTTATACATACAGGACTTGATGCAAAACCAACCAAACAGCCCCTTATTATATTCTGGCCCAGAAGTTCTTGAATATTTATCTTTCTGGAGATCTCTTCAAAGGTTTATGCACCCTCAATTTTGTTTTAATGCAATTTCTTGCCTTTTTGGGCTTTGTCCCTCGAATAAATAATAAAAATTCCGATTCCATAGAGTTCTATGTTTCAATACACAACCTTACTTCTAACTTCTTCCAACCTTAAGTACATAACCCAACTCCAACACCTAGACCAATTGCATACTCAATCTGAACTCCACAACACCTAAAGCCTTGCTTAACACCACCTTTATTGGTTCAAGACCCTATTAAAGCTCTTGCAAGTACTTTCATCGTTCACTATATCGCAATAAAGAGTTGAAGGCTCCAAGAATCAAAAACGATTTTGAATATTGTTATTCATATTCATTAAGATTCAGAGGTCCACACAAATTTATACGCTGTTAGTTCGAGTCTCCTCATGGCCACTAGGGACTTTCCTCGTTATTTTCAGGCCCCATGGGATTAGTCGAGGGGTGGGATGCCCATGGTTAACAAGAAAAAATTCCATACGAAGTTAAATGCACAATCTCTCTCGATATATATATATATAGAGAGAGCTAAAGACTTAGGAAGCGTAAGCATTTTCCTTTTTTAACTTTAATCTCAATTTTGGAGGTATATTCCTTTCTTCTATCGTTTATTCTACCAAATTCCTTATTATTTACGAGTAGCAACAAAAAATAAAGAGAGAAAATACACTAAGGTACAAAACTTTGTAATTACTTATTAGATATTGGTTTCAGCCTCACTAGGACTTTGCCGTGGTGCCAGAAGTTCCACCCTTTAGGTGTTTTTCCATGTGTTTCAAAAACAAACTCTCATGAACACTTAATTCCCTTAAGAAACACAAAACTATAACGGTGTAAAAATGTTAAATGAATCAAATATGCTCACACAACATCCGTGGATAATAGTAAGTTAATTTAATCAAATACACAATTACCATACCCACATGCATATAATATATGAACAAATATACCATAGTTTATACATAAAAATATATTCGCCTTTTAAACCAAAACGGATGCAGCAGGAAATCAGATTTTCAGATACCCATTTACATCCCCACGGAACTGCAACGAACATCAAAGACATTTGGTTGTATTGGGTTATGTTCAATCATTTGCTGATGTCACTACAAAATCGGGTTTATAGGATGCAAAAAATGTCTAAAAGTCCTAATAGATTGTTTTATAGGACAAAAAAGTTGTGTGTCCCCTGTAAAAGTGTTAAAACCCAATCTCATTGTAGTGTGTTAAGTTATTAAGTTTTACATGAGATTCAAGGCCTTGTACAATGTTTTCATTCCAAATGTATGCAACAATGGATACCTAAAAGGAGGTTCTTCTTGCAGGCCAATCAAACTCAACTAATTTACGACTGAAATCATACAGGAATAGACTTGTAACAGATCTTCAAGATGTTCATCACGTCTAGCAATCTAATCTACACTGATTAAACCCTACCCACCTTCATCAAAAGTGCCAGATAGATCAAATCCAAAATTGAAAGAAACCCCAAAATCATAAATCACAAACAAAAAACAAAAAGCTGTAACTGCAAGATCTAAGTAGAAAGAAGAGAGAAATATCGAGATGCGAAACTTACCTTTCTTGACCAGCAGTGTCCCAAATCTGAGCCTTGATGACCTTGCTATCGACATTCAAGCTTCTCGTAGCGAATTCAACACCAATTGTTGATTTGGACTCGAGGCTAAACTCATTCCTAGTGAATCTCGAAAGCAAGTTCGATTTTCCAACACCGGAATCCCCAATCAGAACTACCTTGAAAAGGTAATCGTAGTCATCCTCAGCTCTGTATGCAGACATCTTTTTCAGTAGAATACACAATCTTCTCAAAAACTAACTTCAGATTCGTGTAGAAATTACAGATCCCTCTACTTTTTTTTGGTGTTTCACTTCCCCCTTCTCTTTCTCTCTCACACGCTTTTTTTTTTTTTTTTGCTTTTGGTTTGTGGGTGTATTTGACCCGTTTCTCTGGGCTTCGAAATGGAAAACACCACGAAGATAAACGGGAAAAAAAAGGTACCGACTTTGTAGTTGTGGAATTGCGAGAATCTTGAATCAAGAATGGCTGCCGATGCTAACAAGAATGGTTTATCTTTCAAAACGTTTGGAAAAATCAAAAAGAAAATGTTTACATGTATGAATTCACAAGTTTTGACTTTGTTTGTCGTATATTTCTCAAAGGTATCAACGGCATAAACCGGTCTAAAAAAATCTAGATATCTTAATTAAAGTAACGTAATAAAGAAAATGTTAGAAATGGTAATATTTAAATGTTTATTTAATCTAGTATTTTAAAAATTAAATATGGTTATTTGTTTTCTAGGTTTATTAGTAGTAAGAATATGAAAATCGAAAATTATTATATTCATTGATCCACGAAATCAGTAACAAATCCTAACAAAGATTTATGAACCAGTAAAAATATAATCATCTGTAAAACAGATTCATGTTTAAATTGGTTTGTGAAAACGTTCATTGATGAGCTTATTTTATGAAACATATGCAGATTGGTTCGTGAAAATGTTCATTGAGGAGCTTATTTTATGAAACTTTTGGGATAAACTGGTTGCGTAATATAATATTTTTGGATAATCTTGTTTTCTTATCAACAATTATTTGATGAAATTGTTTCATTTTGTTTTAATTTTTTTAGATGATTTTGTTCACTTAATGGTTAACAAAGCATGCAATGGTAAATGCAATGACTCTATGAAACGTGTTCGGATTGGAAAAAAATTTGCCGATGAAATGGGTGCATAAAGCAAGTGAAACCATTTCATAATTATTAAGAAAATGTCGTGTAATTAGCGAACAATGAAACAATTTCATTATCACAATGAAACGGATCCATCTACCAATAACATGAAAATGACAAATGTCTCATCTAGCATTACGTTGATTAGTGTATTGATGAAACTATGAACCGTGTTCGGATTGCAAAAACTTTGTCGATGAAATGGGTGCATAACGACATAGAAACCATTCCATAATTGTTAAGAACATGTTGTTTAATTAGCAAACAGTGAAATCATTTCATAATTAGATTGAAACGAATCCATCTATCGGAAAACTTGAAAATGACAAATGTCTCATCTAGTATTACGTTGATTTGTGTATTGATGAAACTGTAAAACAATGCGGTGTTGGTGTTTTCTTTTAATTTTATAATTCGTAATATCACAACATTCAACATCGTTCATGCACTGTTCAACAAATGTTTGCGCATTTTTCATCGACGTTCAAGGCTCTTATAGTATGTAGTCAGTAATTCTGATCGCATGTGCACACGAATAAAATAAGCATTAACCAATTAACACAATTCGTTATGTTATGTGTTAACCCAAAAAATGTATTAACTTTATGAACTTTTTAGATCAATCACAATCCATTATAGTACGAGGTTCAACACCATCCAAGAAATTAATGTTAAGGGTATGTTTGTAATTTTCTTTTTATATAACTCCTATATCATTAATTGGAGGTTACATGATCATGAAATCCTATGATTTTTTGCCTTCTTAATGTTGTTCTTAATTTATCAGATTTTTAATGATTTGGTTAAGAGTTGAGTATCATAATTTCATTATAATATATATAATTTGAGGAGGAGACCCGGTAGTAAAATGTTTGTTATCGTTTAAGCAACCATGGATAAAGACGTTGGAAAACAACACGACAACATTGAGAAGGTTAAAATTGTTTATGACGACAGTCGAAGTTCGAGATCGGGAAGTGAAGAAAATAATCAAATTGAGTGTCTTGGTAATGGATTAATATTTTATTATATTCGTTTTAATCGAAATTATGTTTATTACGATGTGTTGCGTTATATATATATATATATTGTATTGGTAGCTTTTTTGTTTAATTTTTAATACGAGCCCAATTTAGTTTGATGGGTGAAAAGGTAGTTTTGATTCACATGTTCATATAAAACTGCATGCATGACCGAGTTTATATGCTAGGTGATGTTAACTCCCATTTTCCTTGCCTGAACATGTTTTTGATTTGGCCGAGTCTTATGTTATGTGTGAAACTGAAGACGTGAGGGTTAGCATGAACAGTCCGTTCACACGTGAAAACAGTCGGTTCATACGTCAAAACAATGATCACAATCCAATTACAATGTTCACATCCTGACCAGAGTGTACAACCGTTCACATATGACAAATGTCAACGGATGAACCCAACTGGCATCTTCCTCCTTTCATACATGAAATCAATAAGGTTTAGAATATCTGATATTGGAATCAATCAGAACAAGTATAAGATTGTGAGAACCCAAGGAGTTTGGATTGTTTTTCCATTCTCGTTTTAAAATAAGATTTTATATTATGCTGCATTGCACAAGTACACAACTAGTATATGCATATATCATATATATGCCTTTTTGCTAATCATTTCTATATTGCCCAATAGGGATGTATATGAATTTTACGTACGATATGATCTATCTTCCGATCTGCTTCACACGAAGAGTTCGGAATACTGGCATGAATCGCCAACTGATACACAAGAACGAACAATTATAACAAATGAAACATACCCGTTTCACAAATATACGTATGAAGGATTACTTACAGTTGTGTTTGTTTAGACAGAAACAGGTGTTTTTTCCAAGATTTCTTTTCCTGTAATGCCATCTTTTAACGATTTGAAGTATTCATCGTAGTCTTTTTCAGGTGGCGGGTTTTCGGGATCTATTGTGTATTGTTCGCTAAACGGAACCACACACTTCACCTGCAGCCGATTAAAGAAAAATATGTTGATACAGCTGTTCTTGGACGCATAGCGAGTAAGAACCGAGGGAAAATCACGTAGCCATTTTTAGCTGAAAAATTCACCAAATAGCGCATTTTTTTACAAATTATCACGAAATAGCTTGTTAATCCACAAATTTGCGGATTTACTTTTTAGGACACTTTTTGTCGGATGATGGGGCCATATCTCAGCCGAAAAACGGGAGATTTGCTTTATGGGCATGCTTTGCAAAGATTTGCCCTACCAATTTGCCGATTTACTGGTAATGTTTAAAAAACGTCTGTTTGGTGAAATTATTAGGCAAAACCGGCTAATTTGGTGATTTTCCCTACATTTTAATCCTTTGGAGATAACTCAACCAGTAACACATTGGATTTACTCCCCAGAGGTCACCAGTTCAAGTCCCCTCAAGCCATTGTCTGGCCGTTAACTTGAGGGCCCAAAGATGCATGCAAACTAGACCAGCTACCCACGGTTATCAAAACTATGATGCATTTTGACTTTTGGTCTAAGGTAAACGTTTTGAATCGGAAAATGACATGGATTTATGAAGATCTATGAGGATACTATGCTCAATTGTTTAAGGAACTTGCGGTAAAAAATGTTTTCAATCGTCAAAATATAGCAAAAATTAAATGAATATTGAATTTCAAAAATGAAATGTTCAACTGTAAAAGTCAGCTAGGCAAGAGAATTGAAGGTAATAAGAATAAAACCTCAAAGGTCTTGTCACATGCATTCGGGCTTTCGAGAGCAGCAACACAAATTTTAGCAACTTCTTCTCTCGATATCTTCCCCTGCGTAAGCCGCATCTACTAAGATTCATAGAGAACTAACAAAAATAACCCGTCACCAAACTCACTACCATAACCAAACAAACCCAGTATATTCCATATTTTATACAGACAATACCTATACCCCAAGGGGTAGAGAGTCTGTTTACCTGAAGACCTCTGGAACTCTGTCTGGCAAACAGTAAAAGCAAGTTGTTGACAGATTCTTAAAATGAAGATTTTAGGCTACGTTTTTTGCTCCAACAGATTTTCTAAAATGGAGAAAATAGGAGAGAGAATATAAAAATATCCAAATTTGGAGAACTCGCTAAATTTAAATGTTTAAGAAAGTAACTGCTTTTTTTATTGTTTCCACCAATAAGGCTGAATGATTATTATTATATATAAAAAATTTAAAAGTTTATTGGGATCATAAATTTATAGAGTATTTTAATGATACAACTAATGTTGAAATCTCCAACATCGAGAATTTGCTTGAGTTTGTAATTTTTTTAGAGATTTTGACTTTCGCTACTCTATTTTACAGAAATTATAGAGAATCTGTTTTGAGTTGCTCTAAAGCTAAGGTTGGCATACAGGAAATACTAAGGCCGACTTACCGTGATGTTGTCTCCTTGATCGAAGATGAGATCTGCTCCTGCAGGTTCTTCAGTTAGTGCACAAGGCCTAACTATCGCATACGGAATCCCACTTTCCCTTATCAAATCTTCGCCCTGTCAAAAGACCAATTTACCCATGTTAACCACAGTTTATGCAAGCCAAAAATAACACATTCCATAATGTTCCCCACAAATTTCATGCAAAAGAAAATGTTTATAGAAACCTTCAACTTGAATGTTAGAATAGATCCCAGTTCTTTGTTCAATCTAACAGCAGGTGGTTGTTTACTTAGATCAAGTCCAGGTCTTTCAGGTCTTGTAACCCCGGCAGATCCCACGTGCACGAATCTGTGCAATCATAGAGGTGATGAACACGAAATTATCACAAGAAAGGTCATCCCATAACTAACCATTCATAAAAACTAATAGAAAGCACTACAACAAAATCAGGTTTATAGGACGCTAAATCGTCTGTGTCGTAATAGACTGCTTTACCTATGAAAAAAGTGCTACAATAAGTTTATATGACGCCTTCGGGCATCTTAACAATTCTTTAGAATATATTTGAAACAAAATATCCTATTAGCTTTTTTTATAGTACAGTTTAGACAAGTGTCCTATGAACAAACTTTTTTTATAGGACACTTGTTTTTATAAGACGCTTTTTCAAATAGTGTCATAATTTAATGGGACAATTTATTTCAAAGTTGTCCTAAAAAACTTGTTAAGACGCCCAAAAGCGTCCCTTATTGCAACAGTTTTACATACAACACACAAGTGTTTGGTCATATAGACTTAAGTCCTATAAAGCAGTCTAGTAGGACACTTCAACATTTTTGGCCTCCTATAAACCCGAATATTGAAAATATAGTTTGAACCTTGGAGTTATGGGATCTGCTATATATGCACGTATGCTTGATACAGGAAGCTGAAAGGGACCTTCAACAAAGGTCGGATTAAGTTTCCCATCGTATTCAAACTTGCTGAACATTAGCTGCAAAAATTTTAATGTTTAGAAGATGCAATCCAAAGAAAGAATGAGAAAAGTTACAGAAGAATAGTTAGGAAGCATATGCCTGTAATGATATGATTTGACTTGGGTCAAAGGGCACGGCATTTGCTACTGTTTTCGCCCGAAATATCGGTCTTAAAGAAGAAAAAGGCACTCGTACCTGAAAGTTAAATCATATATATATTTTCAAATAATAATTAAAATAGTTACCGAAAGGAACTTAATGTGTCACTTACTGATTGCCATTGGTCTTTTGCGGTGTCGAAACCTATGGTATAACCTACAGTATCCCAATCACGGCTAGTGCGAATAATAAGTTTATAACGACGGCCATCACCATTAAGGCGCAACTCCAAACCATCATATGCAGACAGATTTTCTGCAACATCAAAATTCTACAAAGAACTTCTGGTCAAGAGAAATCATGATATAATTGCTTAATGACGAGTAAGTGATGTGGGGCCCATCTCACCTTCGTCCTAATACTGGTAAAACCCCCATTGTTTGTGGTGGAAACAACACCTACAAGTAATTATATGAAGAAAGAGTGTTTTCAATAACAGTACTAAACGTTGGTCAAGCCTGTCTCGTGGGAAAGAGGTAAGGTCTATGTACATCTTACCCTCCAAGGCCCTACCTCAGATGGCCGGGTCTGTTTGGTTTACTAGACATGGTCAAACAAACCACTTTTATTTCTATTTTATTGCAAAAAGAAGAAAATAAAATAAAAAGAACTCTATGCTCGTGAGAATGAGCGGTTTTGAACAAGAAGGGCCAAGTATGAAGATTCTTTGCAATTACCTTTCTATCATTTTTCCAAAAACCATTCCTTCTCATGAGAACCGATAGTTGCCTGTAGCGTGTTAGACTCCCTTCTCCTCTAGAGACTTCACTATGGGGCTAGACTTGGACCATTTCTCCTCAATATATGTTGGAACCTCCATATTCCTTAATGGCTCATTCGGAGAGTAAATGTGGGGGTTCCACATATCCTCACATCGTATTCGAGCCAATTTTACCACTCTAGAGACTTCACTCTGGGGGGCAATCTACCCGGCTAGCTGCGTCACCTGTCTAACCCCTTCTCAACAATTGGGGACAATTTATGCCTGTCAAGCTTCTGTTGGAGGGTGTGTTAGAGTCCCACATGGATTAGACTTGGACCATTTCTCCTCAATATATGTTGAAGCCTCCATTCTCCGTCTTTTGGAGAGAAAATATGGGGGTTCCACATATTCTCACATGGTATTCGAGCCAATTTTACCACTCTAGAGACTTCACTCTGGGGCAATCTAATCGTCTATTTGTGTCACTTTTCTATCCCCTTCTAAACACTCGGGGAGAATTAGTGCCCGTCTAGCCTTTGATGGAGGGGGCGTGTTAGGGTCCCACTTGGATTAGACTTGGACCATTTTACCTCAATATATGTTGGAACCTCCCATCTCTCCTCAAGGGCTCTCTTAGAGAGTAAATCTAGAGGTTCCACATATATTCACAGAATGAAAGACGATGTTAGATGGTTGGAAACTTAATTAGTCAATCTAGCATTTGTGGTTAACCAAACCAGTATATTGCTACCCGGAGGTGGGGTCCGGGGAAGGTAAGATATATGCAAATCTGACATCTACCACAAAGAGTAGAGCGCGATCTATCATTTGTAATTCCAGTTGAAAATTAATTTTGTTTTGACAAACCTTTAAAAAGACCCGTTGGTCCACCATTTTCACTGCCGTTCGGGACTATTTGGAATGAACTTTCACTAACTCCTCCCATCACAACATCATCTAAGGCACCCCAAGGCAGGTCTCTGGATGAACCATCTGTAAAAAAGAAATATCGTCCTCAAGTAGGTATTTAAAGAAACAAATTATGGAAGCTACTTCCTTTGCTTCGAAACTAGATATCCATTTTGATTTTGTTGGTAAAACAAGTGCAGGATCTAAAAGTAATACACATATTTTAGTGTCGGACGAAAGTGATGGATATTTTGGATAACTCTGGGTGTCCAATCTGACTAGTAACTAATCCCATGGGGCCCAGAAGTTAATAGCAAGACAAACCTTTAGTGGCTTGTACGGGGACTTGAATTGGTGACCGACGGGGAGAAAACCAGGTCTTAATGATAATGTTAATGAGTAATGACACATAACTTACTACCAAAATGTAACACTCACTCAGCCCCAAGCATTTTCCATTCTGAGATGCCCCAAATTAACTGCAATGTTTCCTTTTTTAGCAAAATTTAAAGGGCTAAACTTGTATGTTCCTACGGTTTATCATTCCAAAATATTGATTCAATTTAACATAATTCCACCTATCTTGTCATTCGAAATATATTTAGATACTTGCCTATGTTGAAATAGTTTTATTTCCAACTAATTTGGGGATTGGGTGAATAGCAAAATTCATAATATAAATATTCAAATGCATCTCTAAAAATGGAACGGAAGTTGTTGAGAATATGAACTTCATTCAAGTGTGTACCTGTAAATCCGAACACTAATTTTCCATTTTTAAGTCCGACACTATCCTTTAGTCCCTTTATCAGATTTTGCATTCCGATATACTCCACCATTTCAGGTGAAGCCCCCTTAATCTGCTTGCATCAATCAGACAATATCAGGTCAACATGTACATAAGATCAAATAACTTTGCAAAACAAAGAAATGGAAATCCAACTCAAAAAATTGCTGAGAATGAGCACTTCACCTCTGGTTCAAAGAATTTGATCCCCTGAAAAATATCATATTTTTGTGTCATTACTGTGTATGATCAACCCAAATATATGATATATATACCATAAAAGAAAACAAATTTTGGAAGTTACTTGGCTGTATTTGGCCCGATCAGGAGTATCTCCTTCTTTTGGACCAACGATAACCGAAACTGCATTAATCACTTTCTTAACCCCTTTGAAGTAATCAGGAAGTAGAGTGCTTGCTTGGGTAATATCTCCAATAACCTGAAAGAATTTTATGAAAAAAAAATATTACTCCAGTGTCCACATTTCTTCTTTTAGTTTGTCTCAAAATAAGTGTCCACTTTCAAAAGTGAATGCCTACCCAGTTTTACCCTTAACTATGAGATGGAGAAAATTCATGACTCCTCTATTATTAAGGGTAAAATTGACACTTAGTTGATTAAAAAGTGTAATAGTTACATAGTTCTAAAACTTCATATCTTTCAATTGTAGACATTTATTTTGGGATGGAGGGAGCAATAAAGTTTTGAAATCTTGTGAAAAAGTTAGGATATTATTTCAACTCACCAAGTCAACATCTGGGCCTAGCATTTTTCTAGCTTTTTCTTCATTTCTGACCTGCAAGATGCATGATATAAGTTCAAATAGATTCATGACAACGAAAGAAGAAACAATATCTAACACGATATGAATTATCAGCAATGTACCAATACTCTAACGGGTAACCCCTTCTTCCGTAAGATATCAACTACTCTTCTACCAACACCACCGGTGGCACCAGCCACTAACACTATTCCAGAAGAATCCATAGATTTTTCAGGTTCACTAGATGATGGACCAGAAAGATTCGCTATTAGGCTTTCAAAGATCTGCCCATGAAACAAACAAAAAGACCAAAAAATGTAAGAATATTAGGGGTCTTTTATTAGTACAAACTGGGTAAGAGTCATCACACTCGCTTACCTTACCGGGTAAGTTACTTGGTCATCCAAATAGTATAGTATAAGTGTCTCTTACCCGGTAAGTGCTAACCGGGTAAGAGTCACCACCCTGACAGGGGGTAAGTTCTCGGTTTGCAAAATGGAGAATAAGATTGTTGGTACAGATCACATCTCTAACGAAGTGTCTCTTACCCGGTAAGAGGCAATACTTGTTTAGTAAGAGGCGGTAAGTGTTTAGTAAACAGCCCCTTACTAGGAACAGGGTTTTCCCATTAAAAAACAAATGAAGGATGAGTCGAACCTTAATTGGTGACGGAGGTCCATTAAAGAAGTACAATGTCTTCACAAATCTGCCAAAATCCCAGCCTTGATTTCTAGATTCTGCATATATGGTCCTCTTGTAGGTACTCAAACCATATGTATTATGATGATGAGTAATGGACTTAACTCTGTCATTTACTTTAAGAAATGGATTAGAAAGTCCAGATGACAACCTACTCCTAGAAAATCTTGTACCAAGAGAAGATGAAACGCTCTGCAAATCAGTATTTTCAACATTTGTCATGGCTTTGTGACATAAAACAATTTTTGGGCTATAGCTTGATGTATTAGATGCATAACATAAGTCACTATAGTTATGACACTAACAAATGTAAATGCTAGTTAAAGCTCAACTAGTCAGGCCTTGAGTTTGCTCACATTGTCACCGGTTCAAGTCCCCTCCGGGCCACTGGAGGTTTGACTCGCAGTTATCTTCTGGGCCCGCATGGGATTAGGGTGAGCGCAAGCCGGCCCAAACACTAACAGTTATCAAACATCTAAATGCTACTTCGAGTCTCCTCAGAGTCAGGGCCACCAGAGATTTTCTGGAGTGTTAACTTCGGGCCCCACATGAAGCTAGCCTGGACACGCACGATTAACAAAAAAACTGCTAGTTTTCTTATTTATTTAAGTGTAACTCCACATACGAAATCTTAGTGACATGGTTTGGGTAGGATCAGGACTCACTAGTGGCGATAGAGAAGCAAAGGTAGTTTGTAAGTGATGGTCATAAATCACAAAGCAAGAATGAAACCAAGGGAAGTGTTAAAATTTGAGCATACTTCTGTTCCAAAAGCAAAGGCCTGGTTTAAGTTTTGAGGTCAAACAATTGTATTCAACTTACAAAACAAGCAAGAATGCTTTGGATTTTCTTCAGAGTTTGAAAACTAACAAGAACTACATTCAATCAACTTTGAACATGAAAAGTGATATATGACCTTCAAAATCAACATGTCTCTCTCTTAAATAAGATGCAACTTTCACTAATTGTTATTAATTAACACCAAATACTAGAACCCCAGAAACTTTTAAGCATCAATAAACATCATCCATAATCCACCTACGTGGTGTTTTTTAAGCATGGCATTTGAGATTTGGAAACAGAGTCAGATTGGTTCAATCTTTGGAACAATTTCGCTCCATTCACCAATTCCAATTCCAATGCCAATTCAAATTTCAATTCCAATTCCAATAACACGAATTCAAGTTCCTAAATCAAAATACTCAAGAGTCAAGATGTTCAGACACAATATCTAGAATTACGCCTTGAAACCATAAAATAAGCGACAAATGACGTCTCGTGCGTAAAGGGTGCACCATTTGCTCGTCTGCTTCGGTAGGGCTGAAGCCAAACGTAACAAAAAGGGGTAACCTACACCTTGACGAACATCTCATATGCAGGAAAACCAAAATTTATCCAAAAAACAGTCGTAAACAGACATGAGTTGAAAATAAATGAAGTAATCAGGGGTTTTACCTGACGATTGTGAGACTTGAAAGAAGAGAATGGTGTGTTTGTTATGGGATTATAACAACACTCCATTTTTGTTAATTGCAGTATGAAGATCAGAACTTAACTTGGAGCTGTTGAAAGCTATATTGTGTAAATTTATTTATCAAACGTTTGAAGGATAAATACAGACCACACATGGCGGAAGCGGAAAATATCTACCACTTTTGCTGGGAAATAACAAAAGAATAATTATTTGTTTTTTAAACTAATAAATGTTTAAATTATCTATTTTACTGATTTAAAAATTATAAAGTCGAATTTATAGATAAATTTATATAATTTCACATATTTATTATCATCATTACAAAATTTATATTTAAATTATATAATTAGCATTCATTTAAACGAGAATATGTCATTAACGGTTTTTAACACATTTAAATCATATTAAATATACCAGTTATCAGATGTGAGGATCGATTTGGTAATGATCGATTGAGAGAAATGAATGACTAAAGTTAATTGAGAAACATCGTTGTTAAAGATGTGGAGAATAATAAGAGGCAAATAAGAGTTTGATTTACCTTTACTAAATAAGATGACAATAAGATATAAGTGTCTCTAAAAAATTGAAAATCAAACAGTCTTAATAACCCTACATATATTAACGAATCATACATAAGAGGCTAATAAGAGTCTTTAAAAAAAAAGGCCTTAGACTAATGCAATACTAAGGGGTTGTTCGGTTCGTTTTCTGTTAAGACCTGTATGGATATAGTTGTCTGTCTGTTAACAAATAAGTTGTTGTTTGTTTGTTGTGCTGAATAAACAGTCTGAATGTCAGAAAAGACATTTTACCCCAATCCTTTCTAATGGGAAACAAACATCACCCAGAAATCAACATGAACCTAATAAAAAATGAAACATAAAATACCCATAAAGAATGAAAGCCTGAAAAGGGAATTAAAGAAGTTAATTTTCATAAAATTAAATTAACATCTTCCTATACATTAACATTGGGGAAATGGGTTTTTTTATAAAAATTGGGTAGAAGCAGTCAAAATCGAAAAAAGCTGAGAGAGACGGTGGGGAACAATGGAGTACAAGCAGTCAAATCAATGGAGTAGAAGCAGTCAAATCAATGGAGTAGAAGCAGTCAAAATCGTTGGAGCAGAAAATCGATAGTTCATCCAAAACAGTCAAAATACAGATGGAGCAGAAAATCGATGAAGAAAAAGAAATACCTTGATGTGGAAGCAGAAGAAGTCCTGGAGCAGAAGATCGATGAAGAAAACGATGGAGTAGAAGCAGTCCTGGGGCAGAAGAAGCAGCTGGAGCAACTAGGGTTCTTTGATTAATGGTGAGTGCTATTAGTTAGGGAGAGGGGTAGATGGGGAAAGTAAATATAATTAATTGGCTGAGTAGATAGGACAATGGTTTTGTGGCTGGTCGATTCAGCTCTTGTCAGAGCGATTAAGCTCTTACCGAACACATAGATATGGTTGTGGGAATCAGCCATATCTGCTATACAGCTCATTAAGTTGTTACCGAACAACCCCTAATTCAAGTAGTACTATGACCAAGTAGATTGATCGGACTTAGAAGTGACATAGATCTGATGAAGTCGTTCGGCGAAAACTCAATAGCCAAGGATGGCTGACTCTAATGGCTAAAACTCTAAAGAGTAGTCTTTAGAACTATGAGGAATTGAAAGGCAACACTAAAGCCAAGTGAAGACTAAAAACATCTTTATCACCGAATATCAAGTGCTAAAAAACAAACTCTTCTAAGTTAAACTCTGATGAAGATGTGAGTAATTACATGTCACTACGGAGTCTTGACAAAATGACCACGTGACACTTCGACATATTACTCGACAGTAAGTATTGTTACTGGACAAGGGGTTATAAACTTCTACGTTCTCTCATATTCCGCAACCACCATCTACTTTAAATATATCATTAGAATTTTGGTAAACTAGAACTTCATTTTGATGTTGAAATTTGGTGACACCACACACACACACACGTGCACCAGAATGTTTCGTATAAGCAACTTTAGAAGCGACCTATAAGTCGTATAAAGGTACGAATCTCCCATTATCTTGACTCAGAAATTACCTACTCTTAAGGGTTATTCGATTCGAAATTGATTTAACCAATGGTAAACTTGAGAACGAAAAGACCTCAATGATGTTGTTTATTGAATTTTCATCATGTCATTCCTTTGTTGAATTCCATTTGGTGTTCCATTAGTTGAGCACGTCTTAGAAGTGTTCCAAAGTTTGTTGGCTGAAATAGGGACCGTTGGCCCGGTTCTAGAGTTTTACTCCAAATGCTGAGGCGCGAATAAGTGTGATGTAAATGATTTGTTGACTCAGTGAGATGATCGAATTAAGAATAGAACGACTAGATATAGTCAAGCCATATTGACTTGTTCATTGATTGTTGATCTATTTTTGTGATTCGATTAGACCACAATAGTTGTGATTCTTTACCCAGACATTTTGTCGCGAGCACCGACTTTGTGATGTCTCCATGGTGGCTATAATCATTATGGCGTCCTCGTGTATGCGTGGAGAGTGCGCTGACTCTGATCCAGCCATGGGGGCGGATGGATATCCTAGGAACGAAATAGAACTTGGGCTACTTTAATAGTGCTCGAGGGCTAGTGGTATCGTGCCCATACTAGTACTCCCTTGAGCCCATAGGACCGTACATCATTTGGGAACAACGAGTTTAGTGTATTTTGGTGATTTATGTGAACTTGAATAACACGAAACACAAAATGAGGTGATTACATGAACCCCCTTGTTATATATCTTGTGATATTCAATTGATTTTTATCATTTCATTGTTTATCCTAAATCACTTATTGTTCATATCATTGATCTGTTCACTGAGTTATTGCTCAACTACCTTTGTTATTCAATGGCAGGTTCTAGAGATAGGTTGGAGGATTATCCAGGTTGAGAGACCATGAGTAGATTTTTAGAGGCTAACTTAACAGAACAATCCAGAACAAAAAAAACAAATTACCAGAAAAACCTTTAAGCTAACTCTAATACTTCCCCTCAAGATGAAAAAGGTGAACAAAGATTACGCATGTTCATCTTGGAAATCAGCAAAATGAACTGAGATCTTGATAAGAGGCTTGGTAAGCACGTCGGTTAATTGATAAGTCGATTCAATAAGCATCAAGCGAATCACCTTATCGACCACTTTCTCACGAATGAAATGGTAGTAGAGATCGACATGTTTAGTGCATTTATGCAGGGCTAGATTAGCCATGGGCTAAATTTATGTCGATCACCGCGAAATCAAGAAGCTTGTTGTACAATCGTTCATAAGGAGATTTGTCTTTGAGTATTACATAGGGTGTCCGATTAATGAGAAAAGTGGTTGTTAGAATGCATTCGGACCAAAAATCAATAGGAACTTTCGATTGAAACACCAACGACCTTGCGACATTCAACATGTGTTGATGTTTCCGTTCAACAACAGAATTTTGTTCTGGTCGTCCCACACATGACCTTTGATGAATGATTCCTTTGTCATTGAAAAACTCAGTGAAATTTAGCTCCTGTGCATTATTAATTGGCATACTTTTAATCTTTTGTTCAAACTAAGGGGTTGTTTACCAAATTTTCTATTAAGTCATGTATGAATAAATTTGTCTGTCTGAATAAATTTATGTTACTGTTTACTTTTCTATCTGAATCAAGTCTGAATAACAGAAATGACCAATTTACCCCCTGAAGATGAACTACGCGTTGTTTAATAAATTGTTG
The DNA here is from genome assembly GCF_001531365.2 of Cynara cardunculus var. scolymus. Lineage (NCBI taxonomy): Eukaryota > Viridiplantae > Streptophyta > Magnoliopsida > Asterales > Asteraceae > Cynara > Cynara cardunculus. The sequence continues at coordinate 1,890,247 of NC_037537.1, read as the reverse complement.
TTCATTTTTTAAGGCAAATGATATTTCTAAAAAATAAAATATATAAATATCAAACATAATTTTATAAATTCATTTATATCATCTAAAGATCAAGACATAAATTCATTGATATCATCGAAAAATTAAAACATAAATTCATAAAATACTTAAAAATCCAAGCTCAAACACAAAAATCCAAGCTCAAACATTATTGACCAAACTATTTGCAATTTCATCTCTCAAAGTAGCCAATATTGAGTGCTATTTAACACCCCATTGGGAAATGTCCAGTTCTTCTTCTCCATTTCCTTCGACTTCTTCTTTGTTGTTAAATATACTATCCTCATTGCACTATATAAACAACTGGTCTTGAATATTATATTTTCTGATGAAATTATGTATTGCAAAGCAATCAATTACCACATTTCTTTGTGTTGTAAATGGAAAGGGAGCCATCTGCTTCAAGATCGGAAATCTCGCTTTCAAGACACCGTAAGCACGTTCAATAACATTTCTGAGTTGGGCATGTGCATGATTAAACCTTTCTTCTTTAGTCAAAGCATGTTGACGTCGAAAATCTGCCAACCAATATCTTGTGTTACGATATGGAGCCAAAAATCCACGAGCATTGGCGTACGCAACATCACAAAAATAATATTTAGCATAGAAGATATACAAGATATTCAACAACAAAGTGATTATTCTTTCATAGAACAACTTTCACCTTCTCAAACTGATTTACAAAAGAAATATGGTTATCAAAAAAAATTTGAATCA
>NC_037537.1:1886786-1888611 GCF_001531365.2 Cynara cardunculus var. scolymus | reverse complement strand
GTTGTACAAAAAACTAGTATCACTTAGTCCTGAGAAGACTTTAATTGATTTTCCAAATTTCCCTGAGATTCTGGAAAATGATTCTAAAAATGATGACTCTTTTAAAGATTATTCTTTTTTAGACTTATCATATAAACTCATAAAACCCCATATCTTGAATCAAAAGCTTATAAGTAAATCTTTTGCTTATGAAGATATTTTACATATGGTGGATCATTTACAAAAGACTGAARTTATTGGAGAAATTCCTACAAAATTTTGGGATAGAAATAAAATCTTTTGTAAACTTGAAATAATTAATCCAGACTTAGTAATTAAGACAGGAATGCCTAAATATGATAATTGGACTATTGAAGAGTTCAAGATGCATATTTCTCAATTACTAAAACTTTGAGTAATTACCAGAAGCACTTCTAGTCATAGAACTGCTGCTTTTATAGTTCAGAAAGAATCTGAAAGAAAACGTGGTCAATCAAGAATGGTTTTTAACTATAAAAGATTAAATGATAATACCCATATTGATGGCTATTGCATTCCTACAAAAGAAATTTTGTTAAACAAAATCCAAGGTGCTAAATGGTTTTCCAAATTTGATCTCAAATCAGGATTTTGGCAAGTAAAAATGCACCCTGAGTCAATCCCATGGACAACTTTTACATGTAGTGAAGGTCATTTTGAATGGAAGGTTATGCCTTTTGGTTTAAAAAATGCCCCTCAAATCTTTCAAAGAAAAATGGATAATTGTTTTCAACACTTATCTAATTTCACATGTGTTTACATTGATGATGTCCTGGTATTCTCAAAAGACAAAAATGAACACTATGCACATTTGTATACTGTTTTTAAAATCTTTGAAAAAGAAGGAATGGTAATTTCACTCAAGAAAATGCAGCTTCTTCGAGAACATATTGAATTTCTTGGTGTTGAAATAGGAAAAGGAAGGATTAAACTCCAACCTCATATATCTAGAAAGATTTCTGAATTTCCAGATAAGTTAGAAAACTTAAAACAACTTTAAAGTTTTTTGGGTTCTCTAAATTATGCTAGACCTTTTATCAAAGATCTTTCTAAATATACTGCTCCTCTTTACAACAAAACTTCAGTTAAAGGGACAAGAAAGTTTAATTCTGAAGATATTAAACTTGTTCAAGAGTTAAAACAATTAGTTATGAATCTTCCTGAAATGAGTTTACCTCTTGATTCAGATTACTTAATTGTTCAAACTGATAGATCTGCACATGGTTGGGGAGGAATTCTTTTAAAAAAGACCCTCAAAATATTCCTCCATCCATGAAGAACAACTTTGTAGATATGCTTCAGGTGTTTACAAAGAAAAAGGAAGATTAACATCTTTAGATTTTGAAGTCTTAGCTGTTRTYAATTCCTGTGAATCTTTTGCTCTCTTTTTAACAGGCAAAAAGGAAATTACACTCAGAACTGACTGTGAATCTTTAGTCAAATTTGCTGATATGAAAAAGGAATCTAAGCTTCTTTCAAATAGATGGCTAAGATTAAATGAATATATCATTGGCAAAGGAATAAAATTTAATTTTGARCATATAAAAGGAAAGACAAATGTTATTCCTGATCTCTTATCCAGATTTTCTTCTTAATTTTCTGCAGGATGCCGAAACCAAGGGTTGTTAAAAAGGAAAATATTCCTGAGACTGAAGAAAAACTTCAAGTTGGAAGACAGTTCATTCCTGTTTATCCTCCAGATAAGCAGTTTCTTTTCAACTTAAGATCTAGACTCACAAAAGAGGAATCTTCTATTTGTGACTCTATATGGAATCTCAAAACCAAATATGACCAAACCAATGAGAAA
>NC_037537.1:1883284-1886686 GCF_001531365.2 Cynara cardunculus var. scolymus | reverse complement strand
AACAAAACGTATTTATAAACGTATATATATATATAACAAAACGTATTTTTAAACGTATTTATAATAACACGTATTTATAACAAAACATTTTAAAAATATATTAAAAACAAAAAAATTTAAAAAAAAAAACTTTTTTTTTAATGGGCCCGGTAGGGACCGGTTGGGACTCGAACCGGGACCGGCTAGGCATAACCGGTTATAGGTTAGCTTGACCGGTTAAGGGCAACCGGTTAAGGGCATTTTCATCGGAACCGGGACCGGTTATGGAAGGATCGGTCATGGCCGGTTTACTCGTTGGTCAGGACCGTTAGGTCACTAGTTATGGGTCTAGGTAAATCAAGTAGGAAGATGAAATAATTTTGTCTTTTTGAGAAAATGTGATAGAATGGAATTGAATTCCCTCTCAATTATGATGGAATGACCAAATTCCTAAATGGTGGAATGTGTGGAGGTCAATTTCATTCAATAGGTTAACCAAACGCTTAAATGAAATTTAATCAACAAAATTGATCATTTCAATTCCTTCAGATTACATCGGAATTCTGCGAACTAAACACCCCCTTATAGTTTCGTAATTACAGAGTAATAGTTTTTAATAAATCATGAGGGAAAATTACAAAAAATATCCAAAAAAAATATTTTGAATGATAAAATCTTTGAACATTTTTTAATGAATAACAATTGAATTTTCTCATTTTGAATGATTAAGTCTCTGAATTTTTTAATAAATAAATTATTGAGCTTTTAAAATTTGGTTAACTATATATCTTTAACCCAAAAATGTTATCTTTAATCAGCAAGGGAATCTTTAAATTAAAAAAACGTAAATAAGTTTTACCATCTCAAATCCTATTAGGCATGGCAACGGGGCGGGTTTGGTAATCCCCTGCCCAGGCCCCGGTTTGTAATAACACCCACCGGCCCTGGCCCCGGTCCCCGACGGGTACGAGGATTATCATCCTGTCCCCGGTCAAATTTCTAGCAATCCCCGGTCAAAACCCGGTAAAACCCCGGTCAAACCCCATAAATAGTATCATTTACTTTTATTCTACCGGGGATCTCCGGCTCGACCTCGGCCCCGGTTTGAGTAACATCCCCTGTCCCCCGTTTAAGTCTACCGGGGATCCCCGGCCCCGGGACCTGTTTTAGCGGGGAATCCCCGTCCCCGTTCGGGTCGGTGAACCGGGTTCCCCACCGGGTCGGTGCAAATCACCATCCCTAAACCCTATGGCATTCAAACGCCCTCACTACCTCCCACCACTCTATCATCGTCCGTTCTCCATACCATCCATAGCCATACTTGGGCCCTACTATCGATCTCTTATTTTTGATCTATTCTTTATGTCGTTCGATTCTACCTCTTTTAGAATAGTTTAATGTAGTATGCATCGATAGATAAAAAAAAGAGGGAGAATAAAAACAAAAAAAAAATCGATCAAAAAGAAGGAGATCAATGGCAAGGGGCCAACAACGGTGATAAGCAATGATAGAAAATGGTTAACAATAGGGCAACGAGGGGGAGGGATGGCATTGGCTACGCGTATGGATGACTTAGAGTCTGAGAACGGTAAAATTGATTTAGGTTTTTGTTAAAAAAAACTTTTAATTTTTCCTATCCAGTTACATGTAACTTTTTTTGGTTTAAAATGATGTTGGTAACCAATTTCTAGAAGTTTGATAGTTTATTTATTAAAAAAAATAGGGACTTAATCATTCTAAATGAAAATTTTCAATGGTTTATTAATTTAAAAAAAGTTCACGGACTTAATGTGAATGTTTGTTGTGTTTTTGTGAATTTTCCCTAAACAATAGGATGAAATGTGATTTAATTTATAATCTTTATCTTTACATATATCAAAGTAAAACCAACAAAGAATGAGATGACATCCTAAGGAATGAGTATTCTTTATTTCTTGAATTGTGGTCGAGTTTTGTGTATCTCATATTGACTATTGAGAGAGAGATGAAAGATTGATAATAAATTATTCGTATATGAAGAGGGCTTGAGATGACTTTGTGGCAATTCATGGGTTTGGCTCCTTTTAATCGATCCTCTAAACTCACGTTGTTTACTCATTTTGTTCGATCCTCTAAACTCATTGGTTACTTCATTTTGACCAACCCCCTTTAGCAAAAAAATAAAAATAAATAACCATACAAGATAAAGAATAAAAAAATCTTTATAAGATTTAAGTAGTTTAAAATCTTGAAATATGGTATGATTTTGGTTATTCCACATTGATGAGAAATCTTTAGTTTGAAGAATGGATGTGGATAAAAAGGGGTGAAATATATATTTGTAAATGAAAAAGGTTAGTTGGCTAAATGGACTACATTCATTTTGCAAAACGAACCTACTTATGTAAAATCTTTATTATATATATATATATATGTGTGTGTGTGTGTATAAAAGAAAGATGAATTGGTTATATGAAAGGATGATGTTTTCCTTTGAAAATGATACGGTTAATAAAAACAACATTCATTTTGCAAAACAAACTTATTTATTCTTTGTGTATATAAAAGAAATAAGATGTGATATTATTAAAGCTAAGAATTTTAAATTTTTGACGTGTAGTGTGATTTTGGTTATCTTACTTTGATGAGAAATATTTACTTTGAAGAACGTATGTGGATATATAAATGGGGGGAGTAATACTTTAGAAATGAAAATGTTATATAAAGCGGCATTGTAAAATTTAAATATTCAAAAAGCATGAATTGTGTTGTGATTTTTGTTATCTCATGTTGATGGGAAAATGATAGATTAAATGTGGGTATATAAAATTAAGGGATATTTCTTAGAAAATTGAAAAGATTATGTGGCTTAATACACTTTTTGGCCGACCCTCATTTTACAAAAAAGAAAAAGAAAATTTAATTAAATCAACATATAAGGTAATATTATGAGATTAAGGAGTCGTTTACCAAACATTTACCTCGTAAGCGTTTATCGTTAAAATTTAATACTATCATTTATTTAACGGGTAAGATTTTAGTCCACAAAAATGGTATCGTATGCAATAGGTTACCCAGTAAACGCTTACCGTGGTAAGAGTCGTCGCCCTCACTTACCGGGTAAGACGTTTGGTCCTTGTCTCGCTCTTATATAATAAGATTCTTGGTCCTTACATATTTTTTCGGTAAGGTAATGTAACTTGGTTTTCACTTACCCGAGTAAAAGTTTGGTAAACGACCCCAAATATTTAAATTTTTTGAATTGTGGTATGATTTTTGTTATTTTAGGATTAGGAGAAGATGGTAGAATTGACATTAGATGTAGGTATATTAAAAGATGATGTATTTCTTTAAAAAAGTTAGTTGGCTAAATTATTACTTTTGCCTGACCCTCCTTTTAAAAAAAGAATATATATATATATATATATATATATATATATATAT
>NC_037537.1:1879092-1879953 GCF_001531365.2 Cynara cardunculus var. scolymus | reverse complement strand
CTATACTGCTAAATATCTTGAAAAAGACATTAATGCAGAAGTTATGATTTCTATTGCTGAAAACTATCTTGGAACTACTGCACTTGCTGCATGGGAAGATTGGAAAAAACACTTTCCTGAACCACTTGCACAACTTGTTTCACAAGRTAATAACATAAGGAATTTCACCTCAACAGTTCTTCGAATTATAAATGGTGGTGATACCTTATCCGGTTTATCTATTAAACAAAATGAAGCACTCAGAGATCTAAAACAACTCCAACTCCATGGTTGGAAAAAGATTGTTTTATTTCTAAATGACTTTGTTCATCTTGCTGCTATTTCTGGTAACTATTATGATAAAAATGTTTGCAACAGGATTTTTACAAAATTACCTGGAGAATTGGGAAGAGAAATARAACTTAAGTRGAAGCAAGATCAACCTACCATTGATGCTCAATGGGATAATGCAACAGTTAGAGCTAAGATAATCATAGATCATCTTAAAACTAAATGTTCCATGATCCAAACACAGAGAGAGTTAAAGAAAAAWGATACAGRATTYTGTTYCTYTATCTATACTCCTCARACTTATGATAASACTCCTAAGAGAAAACAGGTCAAGAAATATACAAAGCCTAAGAAGTCTTATTTTCTTAGAAAGTCTAGAGCCAAAAAGCCTACACTCAATAAGGAAAAACATGTAAGAAAGTACAAAGACACTAAGAATTATAACAAGTTTACTTGTTATGCTTGTGGAAARGAAGGCCATTTATCTAGTAAATGCCCTGGTAARACTACTCTTTTCAATCAAAGAGTTGATCTTATTAATTGCACAAATGAAGACTTAGTTGACATTACTTCTGATGTTTCAACTAACTC
>NC_037537.1:1871099-1878326 GCF_001531365.2 Cynara cardunculus var. scolymus | reverse complement strand
ACTCAACCAATCATTATTTCAAAAATCTTCAAATTCAATTTCAAACAAATTGTCAAGATTGGTCTGATGTATATCCTTTAGACATCTGCTGGGTTGAACCTCTTGATAAGCTTTATGGCATAAATTTAATCCTTGGGTTAAATTTTCTTTTGGCCAAAGGTAGAACTATTACTATTTGTAATGATTATATCATTTTTTCTCAACATACTGCTTTTACACCCATTATATCAGAGTACGCTCCAAAGCATGGTGGAAATCAAGAGGAAAGTTTGCAAAACCCTACGATTGTCTGCACTCCTGAGAATAAAAATTGTTCTTGTAACAATACTACTAGTTGTACAAAAAACTAGTATCACTTAGTCCTAAGAAGACTTTAATTGATTTTCCAAATTTCTCAGAAATTTTGGAAAATGATTCTGAAAATGATGACTCTTTTAAAGATTATTCTTTTTTAGACTTATCATATAAACTCATAAAACTCCATATCTTGAATCAAAAACTTATAAGTAAATCTTTTACTTATGAAGATATTTTACATATGGTGGATCATTTACAAAAGACTGAAATTATTGGAGAAATTCCTACAAAGTTTTGGGATAGAAATAAAATCTTTTGTAAACTTGAAATAATYAATCCAGATTTAGTAATTAAGACAGGAATGCCTAAATATGATAATTGGACTATTGATGAGTTCAAGATGCATATTTCTCAATTACTAAAACTTGGAGTAATTACCAGAAGCACTTCTAGTCATAGAACTGCTGCTTTTATAGTTCAGAAAGAATCTGAAAGAAAACGTGGTCAATCAAGAATGGTTTTTAACTATAAAAGATTAAATGACAATACCCATATTGATGGCTATTGCATTCCTACAAAAGAAATTTTGTTAAACAAAATCCAAGGTGCTAAATGGTTTTCCAAATTTGATCTCAAATCAGGATTTTGGCAAGTAAAAATGCACCCTGAGTCAATCCCATGGACAGCTTTTACATGTAGTGAAGGTCATTTTGAATGAAAGGTTATGCCTTTTGGTTTAAAAAATGCCCCTCAAATCTTTCAAAGAAAAATGGATAATTATTTTCAACACTTATCTAATTTCACATGTGTTTACATTGATGATGTCCTGGTATTCTCAAAAGACAAAAATGAACACTATGCACATTTGTATACTGTTTTTAAATTTTTTGAAAAAGAAGGAATGGTAATTTCACTCAAGAAAATGCAGCTTCTTCGAGAACATATTGAATTTCTTGGTGTTGAAATAGGAAAATGAAGGATTAAACTCCAACCTCATATATCTAGAAAGATTTCTGAATTTCCAGATAAGTTAGAAAACTTAAAACAACTTCAAAGTTTTTTGGGTTCTCTAAATTATGCTAGACCTTTTATCAAAGATCTTTCTAAATATACTGCNCCAGATAAGTTAGAAAACTTAAAACAACTTCAAAGTTTTTTGGGTTCTCTAAATTATGCTAGACCTTTTATCAAAGATCTTTCTAAATATACTGCCCCTCTTTACAACAAAACCTCAGTTAAAGGGACAAGAAAGTTTAATTCTGAAGATATTAAACTTGTTCAAGAGTTAAAACAATTAGTTATTAATCTTTCTGAAATGAGTTTACCTCTTGATTCAGATTACTTAATTGTTCAAACTGATGGATCTGCACATGGTTGGGGAGGAATTCTTTTAAAAAGACTTTCAAAATATTCCTCTATCAATGAAGAACAACTTTGTAGATATGCTTCAGGTGTTTACAAAGAAAAAGGAAGATTAACATCTTTAGATTTTGAAGTCTTAGCTGTTATTAATTCCTGTGAATCTTTTGCCCTCTTTTTAACAGGGAAAAAGGAAATTACACTCAGAACTGACTGTGAATCTTTAGTCAAATTTCCTGATATGAAAAAAAGAATCTAAGCTTCTTTCAAATAGATGGCTAAGATTAAATGAATATATCATTGGCAAAGGCATAAAATTTAATTTTGAGCATATAAAAGGAAAGACAAATGTTATTCCTGATCTCTTATCCAGATTTTCTTCTTGATTTTCTGCAGGATGCCGAAACCAAGGGTTGTTAAGAAGGAAAATATCCCTGAGACTAAAGAAAAACTTCAAGTTGGAAGACAGTTTATTCCTGTTTATCCTCCAGATAAGCAGTTTCTTTTCAACTTAAGATCTAAACTCACAAAAGAGGAATCTTCTATTTGTGACTCTATATGGAATCTCAAAACTAAATCTGACCAAACCAATAAGAAATTTTTTATTATTAACTCGGTTGCTCAGAGATTTAATGACATCAAGCAATGTCCAAAACGTTTTTATTGTTATCTCCTTATGAATGGACCTTATAAGGGAATTTACAAAAAATGGACAGATGTTGCTGCTAAAATAGAAGCTCAGAAACCTCTCTCCTCTTTGTGGAAGGGCTTTCATGATCTTGCTGAATGTCTTAAAGTTGCGCATGATAAAGTAGGCTTCAACTATTATTTGGACCCTATCTTTGAAACCCATAAATTTTCTGATAACACAGAAAAAATGGATGTTACTGAAAGTTTAGATTTCATTGATGAAATATTTTCTGAAAATAAACCTTTAATTCATCCCACATTTTCGCAAACAAAAGGAAAAAATATTTTAGAAGAATCAAAAGAGTTTGATGATAAGCAACTAATTGTTCCTAATCTTGGTTGCTTTTCATTTTTACAAAACCTAGTTGATCTCTCTGACATCAACTTTAAAACCTTTTTAAAATACCAAGAATGGCTGATGGTTTTATCCAAATCACCTGTTCAAGGTTTCTCAGTTCAATTGGAAGAAATTTCAACCCCAGATGATGAAAAACGAATATTTTTTAGAACAGTTCAGATTGATTTATCTTCTGCATCTAAACAAACGTTTCGAAATGAAAAAATAAGTTTTCATGATCTTTTCAAGTATGGATTACTTTGCGGACTAATCTTATCTGATACTGATCAAATTAATTGGCTTCCAGTTCGGGTTATTGAAGCTATTAAAATGGTCAAGACTTATGATGATTATATCATCTTGGTGGACATTTATTCTTCGCCTCCAAAATTCTGGAAATCTGAGCCTGAGCCCAGTTGTTCAGTCATCAAGATACTATCAAAGAATTTTTCTTCAGATTGGGAAGACAAATTGTTACTTCATTGTCCTAATTGGCAATATATTTTTGGTCAATCCATTGAAGAAGTAAAGATATGGTTTTACCATGTTTATTACTCAGACTTCTTTTGGAACTCTGAAGTATTGATGTCTGAAGAATATTCACTCTTTGGAGAGACTCCTACAGTCAAGATTTATATTCCATCTGCAATTGCTGCTTACACATTTCTCAAGTTCTATAATGATGATGAAGAAGCAAAAGACAAATGGAGAATATTTTTCAAAGAAAAAGCTATCAAAAGACTGGCGGACAAATTTCTGTAAAGCATGAAGATAAGATACACCTGTTATATTAACAGCTGTATATAGCAATGGTGGCAGACAAAGACAAAGACAAAAGCATCTTGCTTTTGACAAAGACAAAAGCATCTTGCTTTTGACAAAGACAAAGACAAAAGCATCTTGCTTTTCTACTTTTGAAAATTGTGACATACTTTTCAGAAGTACTCCCAACTTTTCACTGTATATATGTTGAATTTGTTTCCGGTATTAGCCTTCGGTAGCCGGTTGTTTTTGCTTTTCCTTTCCTATAAATAAGTATCTCTTGCAAGTGTTTTAGACACACCTTCAGAACCTCAGATCACCTACATAGAGAGAGAAAAATATTAGAGAGTATCAAATATTAGCTGTTTGAAGTTTGTAAGCATCTATTTATGTAATCAACCGATTGTACAAATACAAGGTTAGTTTTTATGGCAGGCTAAACTTCTTATTAGGAAGCTATTTCATGTTGTAAAATATTTATAAGTATTATCATTTTAATCTTTATTTATTAAGATAAGATCTTAAAATCTATATCATAAAGATATTTGGTTAATATTAGTTCATACTCATGCCAGGAGTATATCTGTCAGGCTTCAAGCCAAACCTCTGGGAATTGTCCTAGTTGTAATTTTAAGAAATTGTTTTAATAAAAGTTTTAGAAAGTTAAAATTTTCTTTAAAAACAAAAGACGTAAGGATGTTTAAATTAAGAAAAAGTACCCGTTGTTAGCAATGAATGTGTTTTAGGGGAAAAAATATGAACTAATCTGAAAAGGTGAGTTTTTAAATGAATTTTTATCCATCTTTCTTGAGCTCTTTATTAAGAAATGTTCTTAAGAAGTGATAATATTTTTACCAAATGGGTATTATGATATAAATAAAATAAGATCTTATCCTTATAAATTTTGATTGAAAAGATAATATGTATAAATAATTATCAACCTCTGATAATAGCTTTCTAATTCTTTCTTCTTGTTTGAATTAAATATTTAGCCTAAATCCTTATGTTTAGTATTAATTCMTGTCCTCTTAGTTTTAAGAAGTGCCCTCATCCTGATCCTTTACATACTATTATATGTGGATGTCCTTGTGGATGTTTTTGTTATGTTGATTATGACAAAGGCTCAACTTCAGGAGTGCAGACAATCGTAGGGTTTTGCAAACTTTCCTCTTCATTTCCACCATGCTTTGGAACGTACTCTGATATAATGGGTGTAAAAGCAGTATGTTGAGAAAAAATGATATAATCATTACAAATAGTAATAGCTCTACCTTTGGCCAAAAGAAAATTTAACCCAAGGATTAAATTTATGCCATAAAGCTTATCAAGAGGTTCAACCCAGCAGATGTCTAAAGGATATACATCAGACCAATCTTGACAATTTGTTTGAAATTGAATTTGAAGATTTTTGAAATAATGATTGGTTGAGTNAAAGTAGGCTTCAACTATTATTTGGACCCTATCTTTGAGACCCATAAATTTTCTGATAACACAGAAAAAATGGATGTTACTTAAAGTTTAGATTTCACTGATGAACTCTTTTCTGAAAATAAACCTTTGATTCATCCCACATCTTCACAAACAAAAGGAAAAAATATTTTGGAAGAATCAGAAGAGTTTGATGATAAGCAACTAATTGTTCCTAATCTTGGTTGCTTTTCATTTTTACAAAACTTAGTTGATCTTTCTGACATCAACTTTAAAACCTTTTTAAAATACCAAGAATGGCTGATGGTTTTATCCAGATCACCTGTTCAAGGTTTCTCAGTTCAATTGGAAGAAATTCCAACCCCAKATGATGAAAAACAAATATTTTTTAGAACAGTTCAGATTGATTTGTCTTCTGCATCTGAACAAATGTTTCGAAATGAAAAAATAAGTTTTCATGATCTTTTYAAGTATGGATTACTTTGCGGACTAATCCTATCTGATATTGATCAAATTAATTGGCTTCCAGTTCGTGTCATTGAAGCTATTAAAATGGTCAAGACTTATGATGATTATCTCATCCTGGTGGACATTTATTCCTCACCTCCAAAATTCTGGAAACCTGAGCCTGAACCTAGTTGTTCAGTCATCAAGATACTATCAAAGAATTTCTCTTCAGATTGGGAAGACAAACTGTTACTTCATTGTCCTAATTGGCAATACATTTCTGGTCAATCCATTGAAGAAGTAAAGATATGGTATTACCATGTTTATTACTCAGACTTCTTTTGGAACTCTGAAGAATATTCACTCTTTGGAGAGACTCCTACAGTCAAGATTTATATTCCATCTGCAATTGTTGCCTACACTTTTCTCAAGTTCTATAATGATGATGAAGAAGCAAAAGACAAATGGAGAATATTTTTCAAAGAAAAAGCTCTCAAAAGACTGGCAGACAAATTTCTGTAAAGCATAAAGATAAAATACACCTGTTATCTTAAACAWCTGTATATGGCAATGGTGGCAGACAAAGACAAAGACAAAAGCATCTTGCTTTTCTAAGTTTGAAAATTGTGGCATACTTTTCAGTAGTGCTCCCAACTTTTCACTGTTTATATGTTGAATTTGTTTCCGGTAATAGCCTCCGGTAGTAGGTTGTTTTTGCTTTTCCTTTCCTATAAATAAGTTTCTCTTGTAAGTGTTTCAAACACACCTTCACAGCTTCAGATCACCTACATAGAGAAAGAAAAATATTAGAGAGTATCAAATATTAGTYRTTTGAAGTTTGTAAGCATCTATTCCTGTAATCAACCRATTGTACAAATACAAGGTTAGTTTTTATGGCAGGCTAAAACCCTTATTAGGAAGCTATTTCATGTTGTAAAATATTTATAAGTATTATCATTTTAATCTTTATTTATGAAGATAAGATCTTAAAATGTRTATTATAAAKATATTTGGTTAATATTAGTTCATACTCATGCCAGGAGTATATCTGTCAGGCTTCARGCCAAACCTCTGGGATTTGTCCTAGTTGTAATTTTAAGAAATTATTTTAATAGAAGTTTAAGAAAGTTRAAATCTTCTTTAAAAACAAAAGACGTAAAGATGTTTAAATTCAGAAAAAGTACCCGTTGTTAGCAATGAATGCGTTTTAGGGGAAAAAGTATGAACTAATCTGAAAAGGTGAGTTTTTAAAATGATTTTTACTATTATTTCTTAAACTTTTTATTAAGAAATGTTCTTAAGAAGTGATAATATTTTTACCAAATGGGTATTATGATATAAATAAAATAAGATCTTATCCCTATAAATTTTGATTGAAAAGATAATATGTATAAATAATTATCAACCTCTGATAATAGCTTTCTAATTCTTTCTTCTTGTTTATCTCTAGATAATTTTATTCATGTTTAATTTCTTCTATAAGTGTAGTAATCGTCCTCATCCTGATCCTTTGCATTCTGCTATATGTGGGTGTATATGTGGATGTTATTGTCATGTAGATTATGAAATATATAAATCTAAAAAAGAACCTAACGTATTTATTAGCTTCTGATTTATTAACTCWAGRTTTAAAACAATATATTGCCGRAAAGGTTTTCAAAGACATCAATAAGTTTATGGGCAATTTTTATTTTAATCTAAAAATTGACAATCAAACTAAATTTGCTGCTCATGACATCTCTCACGGTGATAATTGGAATTTTGCTTTTAATGAAGAAAATATTTACCAGTCCTTAGTAGCGATTGATATATTTAATGAATGCTTGTTTCATCTTTAGATGTTTAACCTCGCTGAGGCCCAGACCTAGTGTCTAGAGAACTGTGTTTTCTTTATACACTAAAAAACT
>NC_037537.1:1853697-1870744 GCF_001531365.2 Cynara cardunculus var. scolymus | reverse complement strand
ATATATATATATATATATATATATATATATATATATATATATATATATATATATATATACATACATAGATATAGATATATAAACTTGAGATCATGTGAGGCTAAGGGTTTTTCGTAAGACCAATTCTCAACCCTTGTATTAGATCTACAATCTGAACATTCATAATCACAAAATTGTCACCATGCAACTTTAAACCATTAGATCATTAGTTTATAAAGTTAATCAATGAACATAAATTAACTTTACGGGTCTCACGAAAAACCATTTATCTCACGAAAAATCCCTCGGTTTTATTTTATTTCACTTGTTTTTTCTAGCTTTTCACCATCAAAATAACCCGATTCAGACGAGCTCCCACCTTATCCTGACCATTTCCTCCTCATTTGACCTGTTGCATCTTCCCTTCTGTCAACCCCCTGCAACGATCCAGAAAAATAAATCCAAAAAACACACTCGTTAAATCCAGAAAATATACACCGTTTTCGAAGGGTTACATCCACCGTAGTGTTAAATCCATAAAACACCCCAATCCATCGTAGTTTTCATCTGGTTTTCGAGGATTTTCGTAGCTGATCGTATAGATTTGACCAAAAATAATTGAACCTATGTGATTTTTTATGGAAGACGAGGTGTACAAGTTGTGTGAATCATTGTGGAAAATGAGTTCTTCATCACCTGTAACCGTGTTTTTACAGATCTAAAAATAGATTGCTAGAAAGTTGAAGATGTCGATTCAAGATTTAGATCTATTTCTCGTTTTGGATTTGCGTATATTCAACTGGTTGGATATGGTAGTGCTCCGAGAGAGGGGAGGAGGGCGGAGATGATGTTGGCCGGAGAAACCAGAGGAAGTCGGAGAAGGAGAGGACTGTTGAGAACAACTTCAACAATTGGTATCAGAGCCTTCTCACAAGGGATCTGATTTCGAACAAAAGGGTTAAGAGTAAGAAATTCCGATGGGAGATAGCAGCAGTGCAAGGGTCTTTGTCGTTCCAGCAATTCCAAGGTTCGATGGTTACCATCACCATTGGGCTCGATTGATGGAAAAACTTCACTCGCTCAAAGAAAAATTCTATAGATTCCACCCTTTACGTATTTCATCTGCAATGGAATAAAAATTCATTCCTACCCATTTTTTCAAAAAGACGAAACGAAAGAAACCCAAAAAACCTAGGTTACTATATACATTTGCTCCTTGCTTTTGGACTGTCGAACCTCCACCAGCAGTTAATTTTTTCATTATACTGTATTTATAAAATTAACCCCTCCAATTGGAACCAACTGATTTAATTAGAACCGACCGACCATAATTGCATCGGATCAGATTGAAAATTTCAACATCCAATTTGGAACGGTCGGTTCTCGGATGCAGTCTAAAACCGAACCGAATCGATCAACATCCAATTAATCATCCGATGACCATCAAGTTGTTCATCCAACTATCATCCAAGAAATTTATTTTCAAATTGCTTAAATCGAAAATCTTATTTTATGTGAGCCTTTGAATTTTTAACTTCCTCTGTGTTGGTTTTAACATATATTAAAAATGATTAATCAATTTGTATCATTATTGGAGTCCTTGATCCATCAATATAAGGAGGAAAAAACGGGCTTTGCTCTCCTTTTCAATATAACACGAAGAAAGAAATAAGGGTCAAAGTTTAGACATTAACACACTGGATCATCCGTTGGATATCCAATGGATGGAACCGCATCGATCCAATCATCCATTGAATTGGATTGGATCCGTTACCCAATGTTAATCGGATCGGATCGTTTGGCAAAATTCAATATTCAATGGACGACTGGATCAGTTCTGTTCTGAACATACCCACATACATTTTACTATTATTTCAATTGGGATTCATTGGTTTGTTTGGTTTATGTGGTGAAGATGAATAGTATTTAAAGGCACATGCAACCATTTCTGCAAAAATAGGCATCAAAATCAACAATCTAATCCACCTTCGTTAAAAGTGAGCATTATCAAACAAATGTTACATAAAAGTTCCATGTTTCTTATACTACAACATTCCAACATATGATGCTACTTAAAACTTGAAATCCTTTTTCTTCGACTTGCTGTCCTTTTCTTGCATTTTCCGCTTTCTCTTCTTTTCGTTCTGCAAAAGTATTTACGATCACACAATTCCCGAACAAATAAGAATACGTCTGAATCAAATAAGACATGTCTGGCTCCAACAGAGCTCCACAGTGTCGTGTATGGATGCACAAGGCTCGGGCTCTTTCGGCCCTAAACACTGGGCCCGGGCCTTGTAAGCAATGAAAAGGCCTGGGGGTTTTCAGACCAAGGGGGAGCTTCATGGTTGAAAGAGGTCCCAGTTATAGACTTTTCTGGGTCAGACTCCAACCGGGCCTTCAAAAAGAAGTTGACCTGATCGGGATCGGGCTATTTGTGCATCTCTAAAGTGTTAAAAGACTTTGGGTCTAATACGTAATACCATATGAAGATGTGGACCCCGTTGAATCTCGTTCTAAAATATCCCTTTGTGGAGAAAAAGAATGTTCCAACATATATCGAGATAAATGATACAAGTCTAGCAGATATGGACTCGGAAAAAATTATACAAGGGATTACGCACCTCTGCAACCATGTCACTGAAGTCCTCCCTTTGACTACGAAGCTTTTCTTCCTCTCGGGCTTCCTCGTACCTGACAACCACAAGAAAAACATACATAATGATTCTGGTCTTATGCTAGATTGATGTGTCTATGTAATATATGGAAGAGGGGAGCGATACTCACTTGGCAGGCAAGACATTGTCCATGAGCTCCAACTCCTCGGGCTGTAACGAAACGTCAACCTTATCTGTTTTTTGACCTCTAAGCAAATCAACCTGTCAAAAAAATTACCAAAATCATCAACACCCGAATTACCAAACACAAGTACAGAACTGACATGAGAACAAAATGCAATTTGAAAGCACAGCCACTCTACACAGACAGTCCATGCTACCAGATGATAGCCACAGGGTGTAAACCCTAGATCTTCTGAATAACCATGGATGTCTTGGGTCAGCTTACACACACGGAGACTAATTCCATGGGGCCCTGAAGCTCCAGTGGCCCTGAGAGAACTCAAACTGGCAACCAACAGACGGGAAACTCAAACTGGCGACCACCAGACAGCAAACTCAAATGTCTTAACAGTTGAGCTACCCCTAGATCTCATAACAAAGGATGCAAGAACAACAATTTTAGATTTAACATATTTTGTTTCATCCAAATATCTACCTCTATCGTCATATACCAACTTTCTACAAGATCCAGCTTTTTACTACCATATCAAACCCTATGCAGTCTGGAGATAAGTACTGTTATGGAATAATGCTCAAGAAGCTAAATTTGTAATGATCCACAGATTTTGCCGTGTCAACATATTCAATAATTCATCTTTCCTTGATCTGCCCTCACAATCTAATACGAGAAATTAAAAAGCAAAGCATTTCCCAAAAAGACCATGGAAAGGGAAATTTAAGTCCACTTACCCTTTTACCAGATGGCTTGTCCTGAGGGGCACCACCTATCACATAGCTACGAGCAGAAAGAAATGATGTTTAATGCAAAAATTAGCGTAAAAAGAAAAACAGATAAGAAAAAATTTCTGGGCATAGAAGTAAAGTGCATACGTATGTGTTGTTCCAAGCAATGTTCCTGGAGCTATCTTCTCTTCTTTTTCTTCCAGCACCTGTACCAACGCAATAAAATTAAAGAGCAGGTTGATTTCAGTTTGAAACCACAGTATTTGTGTATAACTAGCTGTGTGCCCATGCAATTCAAGGGGATATAAAATTTTATTTTGAACAAGAACAAAAAATGGATGTACTTCCTCATTATAAAAAAAATTATGGCAAATTCCATCAAAATAGTATGACTCTCGACACTACATGTGTTTGAACGTGTTTATCAGTTTAGTTTTTTGGAGTTCAAACACGAAGCTTTAAGAAAACGTATGTATACAGTAATAAGTTGTAAATTAGAATTTTAAAAGATCATGTTTTAATAATGCTTAATAAGTTGTTTCTAAAAGTTTTACTAAATGCATTCTAATATTTTATAATATAGCAACGATGAGAACCCTGAAAACTGAAACACTCACCTGGTACAAAGGTTTTTCAGGTTCTTTCCTCTGCTGCTTGCGAAGGTCAATAACATCTGGAGTCTCAACACCAGTGGGGGTACTGAGGACAGTGAGGAGTGGAAAAGAAGTAAGGAATTTTGTACAACAAAACATATCATGCTTCCAAATCTCAAGAATAACAAGCATGCCAACAAGTAGCTAATATAACTAGAACTTGTAGGTCTATGTTGTGCTTGTGAATGTCATTGTTGTGAAGTTTGTCAACTATCAAAGGAATGAGTGGATGACGAGTCAAATTTGCACTTCCTATTTTATATTTACTTGGACCCTTTTGGAGAGGTATTTATGGACGATAGAAGTAAAGTACAATACCTTGATAGGCTGTCAACTGATTGAATGCCATCCTCCAAGTCCTCTTCTTCGTATTGCTCTTCCACTTCCTCTTCCTCCTCCTCCTCCTCCTCCTCTTCCTCTAAATCACCCCAGTGCTTGGTCTTATCAACTGGCTCTTCCTGAGGTATAGTTTGAGAGAATAATGAGATCATGTGAAGTAAAACCCATGTAATACATTGTCAGAAATAGTTCTGCTCATGAGATTCAGTATTCTAATCAAATGTTAGTTATCTGAAACAAGATTTGAAAAAGGCAGCCATCCAAAACTGCAATATCAAGAGGGACAATTTAATACCTATATTTAGAACTGACATTTATAACATTATAAACTAAATCAAACAGGCCCAGTAAGTTCCAAACGGAGGTGGGGTCTGGGACGGGTGGGATGTACGCACACCTAACCTTCACCCAGGAGAGTAGAGCAGTTGTTTCCGTTATATCTATAACTATAACTTCTAGATACCTGAATTATATTTTGATAATGATCTTCAATACAGAATACTATAACTTCTAAATACCTGAATTACATTTATATAAAATTGTGATAGTACTTTCAGAAATAAGCTTCAATACAGGCATAATGAAGGTGGGAACCCAACTTTCCAACAAAAAGATCAAAATGTGAGTACCTCATAGTTAGGTAACTCTTCTTGTTGTCCAAAAACATCCCCGTAGACAGGACGCCCGAACTTCATCAACAAAGAAGTAAAAAATGAGTTCAGAAGCTAGCACAAATCATGAAGATAAAACACTCTTACCAAACTGAGTTACCTACCTCATCAACAGGTGGTTTGCCCCAACCTCCAGGATGATAACCAAAGCTAGCGCCAGGTGGAATAGGAGCATTAAGACCCGGAATTTTTAAATGTGGATAAGAAGGTGGAGGACCGTATCTCTGCAAATTAAGGTTACCATTAATCAGAATAAAAAAACCACACACTTGACACATGAAGCAAACAAATTCACTATCCTTCTGAAAGATCTCAAGACAAGGATGCATGCTAATTCTAGAAGCATAAATGAATTAAACATTTAAAGAGAAAAGCCATAGATTAACAGAGGTGAATATTAAATGCCGAAGAAAAATAAAAACTAAAAATCAATGCAGAATGAACCAGCACATAATATTCACACTTAAATGCCAAGAAATTCATCATCCTTTGGAAGAATCAAATACAGTGATGACCCTTTAAATCTACGAGCATGAATGAATAAAGGATATCTTTCCAAAAAAGCCCACAAGTACAGCAGACGATTGAAGTACAGCAAATAAAGAACAAACAAAAAGCACAAAGTGCATGCAGCTTACCTGCATGTTAATAAGCCATGGGGGAGGGGCACCGTCTGGCATGCCTAAAGCTTCTTTTAATTCATGTGACAAGGTTCCAGGCTTCATCTCTCTAAGCTTCACCTGTATAACCAAGTAAACACTTGAAGTGCCAAAAAGGGAACATTTTCATAGAATTCCACAAACACCTAGAAGTAAAGGTTAGAAGAGGTACAACCAGTACTGGCTTCAACTATTATTTCTTAATTCATATGATTGAAAAAAACATATGCTTCATAAAACAACAATCTATGCTGTTTTTTTTTATTAACCTGGATATCCAACCCGCTATGCGAGCCGACTAATCCCAAGGCAACCACCTGCTTTGCAGGTAGCCCGGAGTCACCGCATTTGAACCTCCGTGGCCACAAGAGGATTTTTGTTCCTCTCGGCACCGCTATTTAGGACCGCTATTTAACCACTGCAATCTCTTCCAGGGCCGCGAAACGCTACTTCAGCGCTATTGCACCGCTATTAACAGCATAGAACAATATATGTTCTGGTACACACTAGAAACTACTATTTGCAAAACCTGAACTCAGACCAGGTTCAATCCTATGACCAGACAGCTCTAGCAATGCTGTTTCTTTAGATGTCCAAGAGTGAATGCTACTTGGTCCACAAAATACTCATCTGAGTTGGAGCTTAACTTGATAAGCATGGTTGTAGTGTGCATCATATCTAATTACCATCCAACTTCATGTATATACCTTTGAAACAAAAATGGTCCATGATCCTACTACATTTGCATGTGATCTCCTAAATATCTGATCCTCTGTCACCATGAGTTGGTCTATTTATTAATACCTACTTTAGCCAACATAGCCAACAGTGATGATTATTGATGTACTAAAATCTGAGATATTGTTACGGTATTACTACAAAACAGAACAAGCACCTACGACATGATACAATTTCCGGCAAAAAGATTTATGGGCGTCACGCCATATGACATACAACCTTTTCATGAACTACAGCATAGTGGATTAAAATTTCTAGCCACACCCCAATGATAAAGCAAGCAAAAAGAATAGACATCAGGACAAGCCATTGTGTTTTCTTCTGCATAGTTGAATGTTGCATAGCAAGTACTCAGTCACTTGGCATCATCTTTTAGTTTTAATTTTCTCATGTTCACAGATTATTCAAAATAAAAGGTAGTGGCATATTACCTCAAACTCTTTTCCTTCATGATATAGGTCACCATGTGACGTCAACTTTGGCTTGGTCTGGTATTTGAAAAATGCATCATGAAGTACCTGTACCATAAATGGTCATAACAGTTAACCCCATGGACAGAACAGCAAATTTTGCATACCAAAATCATCTTTGCCCAAGGATAAAAAAGAGAGGATCAAGTAACTAATACTTTTAGTTCCAATAAGTTTAAGTGACCAAACCTGATAATCAATATCCATCTTTCCCATTTTTGGTTGCATCCTCTCACGCTGCTTCTGTTTAAGCTTCTTATTGTCCTCCTTTTCAATGTAAGCCTGAAAACAKATGCAAGAAGAMGGTTCAACTSAYCTGTAAAGTATGTCATAACTCRATTTSAAAGTAAAAKCAAAAAGCTAAACATATTATTACTACTTTCTTCAATCATACATCGTGGATGGTTAGTACATAAATTCCAGTTAGGAACATGTTTAAATACAAAAATCTGTTCATCAGATGAAAGAAACAATGATCTATCTTCAGTTGCCTTGCTTACAAGAATCCTTACAGCTTATCCTTATATTTTTGGTAGAAAGTAGTGTATTTGCCTGAGGCAGTAATAAAGTTGATCTATATATTAGAACTATGAACAAAGCCTTTCTGCTTGCAAAGCTAGGCTGCATATATGAGCAGATTTTATGCTCCATTATGGTGAAAAGCTCTGCATTGAACCACTGTTTTATGTATTTAACCATTTCCTGTCAAAAGAGACCACAGTACAAATTACTAAACCAAAAAAAAATATTAGGTTTCACCCTCAAAATTAATGCAAGACCGAATCCATGGTTCCAAATATACAAAAACTAACGTCCTAACCTGCCAATATATGGCTTATACACACTAGTGAAGTGGACATACTAATGTTTAAAGTAGATTACTGATGGCTGACCACAGGCCAAAAGGTAAAAGATTTGTGGGAGAAAATAGAGAAGACACCACTATCAGAGGAAAAAGGGAAACCTCTTGAAATATTCCTACCCTCACTGTGTGCATTTACCAAGATGCGGCATAATGAGAGATATAGCTAGACTGAGATTAAAATGGATGGAAATACTTGAAAAGGCAACGAATAGGATACACCACGATATTTGCTTCTATACCTTACTTGTGAACTCTCCAAGAAAATGAAAAGGCAATGGATGAAGAAGAAAATTGTTTCCTGGTTTGCAAGTTTAATGAGAGAAACAAAAATGAGATGAGAGAAATTTAAGGCCTATGTTCTTTAAAAAATCGTCATCTCAGATTGAGAAGAAAATGAAAGAACAGAAAATAAATAAAAGATATCTTCCTGCAATTCAAGAAGACGTCTTCCATAAAGCAAGAGTCAATCTGCAATCCCAAAAATTTTGTTCTTTTCTCCACTACATACATAGAAGAGGAAAGAAAACGCGACTTCGTTTTCCTTCTCTACTATTTGTACAGTTCACTTTTGACATCACAATGAATTCAAAAAGTTATTCTCAGAAAGAAACATCTTGTTAACATCTCTCAATAAGGAAAACAGAAAACATGTTCAATGAACAGGAAAGCTTTTCCTGAACTGACAAAAGGAGGGAGAAGATAGTTTAAACTCCTTTAATTAGTTTCTTTTCTTTCACAACTCATGCTTTCCACCTGCTCTTTTCCTCCCAATATGGTGTTAGATAAGAGTAATGCTATTCGTGTTTCTGCATTCACCTGAATGCAATTTATGCCAGCACCTTTGTATCTATAGCCCACTTCAGCTGCTTTTGCTGATATAGAATAGATGCTATTGCAGCAGTACAAGAAACAAGCATCCAACTTTCAAAGCTAAAATGTCAAAACATTTTTAACAAGTTCAACTAACTTCTCTAAACTCTACTCCGAGAGGAAGAGAACACAAATGCATTTAACAGAAGAGGAATATGTAACTTAAAAAACCCATTCTTGCTAAACAAGGCAGGAGTCGAAAGATCTTACTTGTCTAATTTTCTCAATCCCTGTAGCTGCAATAAAGTCAGGAAGTTGAAACGGTTGCTTCTCGATACCCCGCTTCCCCTGCCACACGATTCAAAATATGATGAGATCCATATGAATCAGTAGAACAAGACAATAAAGACCTGAAGTAGAACATTTGTGAATGTCCCGGACACTCAGAATCAAAAACAGCTCAGACATTGTTAAAGAACTATACTACGCTAGCGCACTGCTCAGTGCATAAAGATCTGAAATCCAAAGCAAATTAATCAGAATCCAGCATGCACACACTACAAGAGTTTAAAACATCTAGAATGCAAAGATAAGTATCCCAGACGATTATTATTTATCATTATATGGCATCATGCAAGTGACTAAGTCCCAACCCACAAAAGCCCGTGTATTAAAAGAGAAACCATTTAATGGTTCCCTTTGCAAAACACCTACATGTCCAGGCTCCAAGATTGTCACAGCCGCTCCCCTGCAATAACCACATATATACATATAAGACAAACCTCATCAACTTATCTTTCATCACCCACCTCCCTAAACCCTTATTGAGTAAAAGCATTTGCTCTCATATGAAACAAGATATATACACCTATCAATGCAACTTATTCTGACCACAGCAATTATTTCTTAGATGGTGACACACCTGCAAAAATTTCCTTTTCTGACACCAATGCCTTGGCACAGGAACAGTATTGCGATATGATTTGAGAAAAACCAGCAACTTTGGATCAGCTGAGGTAGCATCCCACACCTGACACTCATAACAAGTTATTAGACAATGATGTTAGTACGAAGCAGCAGATAACAAGAATGATATGCGTAACAGCAACACACTAATGCATTAAAAATAGTTGAATACAACAAGAGATGTGATTACCAAATTATTCATGATTGGACTATCAAGTGTTGAAGTACATGTTAAAAAAATATCATATCGGGTTTGGTAGCATCAAACACAGAGAAGAAGTTTTTCCAAGTTCAATGCTCGCAAGTGAAAACAATTCAGAATGCAGAAGGTGCTTCACTGACAAGCAACATGTATCCACCCTAAAGGCGAGAAAATACTAAATTGCGCAATAATTTTTTATAAAATGGCAAACAACCATGGCCGACGCAAAGGATATGAAAATCTCAACGAAACAAGACAAGGTGCTGAAACATAGAAAACTAGATTGATCCCCACCTCAACTACATCTGGCCTTGTACTGATCTGCTTCAGTTCAGCAATCTTCATCCGCCGTTGAAGCTGGACAAGGATGTACCCCGAGGTAATAAATTAGCATCAAGCTAATGAATTAATTAAAATATGACAAAAATATCCAACCAAAGATAATAAACACCACAATGTATAACCTTTTTCTTTTTATTAGAGACGCCACCTTTATCCTTTTGTTGGGCATCTTGTTCTTCTTCCTCTGAATCAGAACTAGCTTTCTTGTTTGATGCTGCATTGGCAGCAGTCTCTTCATTCTTGTCGTTTTCCTGAATCAATTATATCAAAAAATCAATGGATGGGGTCCAAATAACATGAATACAATCATTACAATATCAAAACGTGAACAAAAGATAGGACCCCTTTTTACCTCGGAGGGAGCCGTTTCCTTAAAAGTAAATTTCTCGAAGACCTTTCTGAATTCATCGTCTAAGTAACCATCAAGTTCTGCTTTTTCTGGAATGTACTCAACTTCAACTTGCTCCACAACCTTATATAAAAAGCAAGGGTCAAGAATAATAAGTCAATAAAGGGTTTAGCATCCATGCAAGGTGACTTCAGATGAACAAATGATATCAATATAAGCCTCGTCTAAATTAGCATTAACCAAAGAACCACTCAAAGTTAACCACAAGGGTGGTGCCTGACTGGTTTGAGCTTGGGCTCCAAAGATCAAAAGTGTCTAGAGGTTCCAGGTTCAAATCCAAGGAGGAATAAAAATTTCCTTGTGGCCACAGAGGTTCAAATGCGATGACTCCGGGCTATCCGCAAAGCAGGTGGTCGCCCTGGGATTAGTCGGCTCGCATAGCGGGTTGGATATCCAGGTTGATCAAAAAAAAAAAAAAAACCACTCGAAGTTTATGCTAAACAACCAACTTGTAATCCTAAGCAGGTACTACTCTATAAGCACTTTACTATCATGAAAATAACAGTCAAGAAGTAGAGGTAAGGTTTGCGTACATCTTACCATCTGCTCTATATGGGATTTACAGGGCTTATTTGGTTTAGTTCGGTTTTTTACAAAGGAATAACAGCAAATAAGTAAGAACCAACATCCCTCTTATTCATGAAGTAACAAACATCATGGAAGTATCAGCCTCTGTACATGCAAGTAAAGCTAAGCTATGAAGATAAGACAATCACCCAATGTTGCAGGTTTACTGGTGCATGATACATAGACAACAATATTTGACAACTTAAAAAATAAGGTAATATGGGTGTGTGAGGATTAGATGGAAAACTTAAATAAAAACAGAAGTACTAAATCAATAAAAAGAACAAAACATCCGCATAGTTTGATCACAAAAAAAACAATGCCGAAAGACATTGGATAGAAACTTAAAAAATACAATAACAAATCTAGTCTAGTGCATGAACATCCTCATCATGCCCAACAGTCATAAAATGAACTTAGTTGTTCCTTTGCCTCCTACCACTCTTGTGTTGAACGAAGGGATAATACTAATGAATTTACTTTAGCCTTGATTAAAATTTAAATTTGCTAACTTTCATCTCTTTCATTCCAATTTGTGAATTTCTAATTCATAAATTTTCAACCCTTCCCTTCTTTTATGAACCTGAACTTCCCATCCCACATCCTCCTTACCTATAGCAACAGCTCGGTACTTTCAAAGCACAGAACCGGAAGTACATAATATTAGAGTTCATGGCGTGGGAGCCATTCCCCTGTTTCCTAGCTATCATATAAAGTAGAGTTCTCCTTTTGCTCAAGCTCCAATTTGGATGGCCAAAATCCCTTTCCAAGTTCATAATCTCAGGATAATATTGGTTAGCACTTCCGAAATTAACTGTGTGCAAATATGAATCTAAGAACCATTAATGCAATAAAAACAGGTCTGAAACAAGCTCAAACCAGAGCTTAAACTCATAAAACTTAAAGAGAGGTTGAAAATGAGCCTAAATAAGATTTATACAATCAATATTTGCTACAATGGATCTACATTTAGTTTAAGTAATTCATCATGTTCACTCCATCCAAAAGATAAATGGCATTTGACAATTTCTTGGATACTCTTCCAAGAAATTCGGTTACCAGCTTTTAGCAGATACGGACATAAGATGATATACATTAATTTGAAAGACTGACAACTAATGACACACAATAAGGATATTTTTTCCGTAGTCAACTCCATAGCAAATAAGACTTTCAGCGTTAATGATTTTTCTAATTTGGAAAGTATGTCATTTACTTTGTCATAGGCCAAAAGAACATATATATATATATATATATATATATATATATATATATAGCTCTTCTTACTTCCCCAGGCCCCAACATAGATGAATTTCCTTGTTTGATTTTTGCAAGATAAACGATAGGTTCCATCTGCCAAAATATTTTATTAGTCAACTGACTAATCTATAATTGCAAACAATTTTTAATCCATGGAGTACTTCTATGACACCTCCTTCCATTACTTGAAAACCACCAAAAACTAATACATTGACTACAAGACAAAACCCCCACGAAGGAGTGTCCTTGATTCCTTGATATTATGCCCATAGTCAACTGAATAATCTGTAATTGCAAACAATTCCTTAATTCCTTGATATTATGCCCATAGTCAAACAACTCATGATTCCATTAAGAGTAATGTATCATTTACTTTGGTTGAAACAGACCAACCGGCACACAACATACGAGTTTCCACATAAATTAGGCATGCATATATTGATTTATAAAAGTGTATACATGGTAGCAGCACGTATACTTGGTAAGGGGGATTTGTGATACAATGTTATGAAATAAATAAACCCCAAGCCAAATCTAAACAAGTTTATCTCATGACCATCATATACAGAGCATAGTTATTGAAATTGACTCTAATAAATTGCTAATAAATTGACTGCCTCTTTGTTCGAATGCAAATTACAAAATCCAAAATATCAGTTTGTATATTACCATCAAGCTTAATTCAAACCTAAACTTGCTCAGACCACTTCAAAGAGCAGCTCGAGCTCAATGAGTTTCACATACCTTCCAAAAGACTGGATATATGTATCAGACATTATTAAAATCTAGAACCACGTACATATTATTTTTATCAAGTGCCATCTTGTGACAAGAGTTACTTCAAGGTTTTGCACCCAACTGTTTTGGCCCAGATTTCACTGATCCAATAAATGCATAGCATAATTCGGATTTTGGAAAACAGTAACTACAATCCTAATTCAAGTTTACAAACTCTAAGTCCCAAACAGCTAGTACACATTGATACTAAGTGCAGTCATTGGAAACCAATCAAGATATCTAGTAATTCCCAAAATGCAGTGGTAAATATATCGCAATAATGAACTTAAAACCCGAATTCATAACAGGTCCAAGCATAAGAAAACCGACCAAATTTTTAAACAATAGAAATAATTAGAACAAGAAAACAAGTTACCAAACCCTAAGACGGAAATGGAACGAGCCAATACCTTCTGAGGATCGGAGTTCTCTTTTGCATTATCATCTCCGGTAACAGAAGCATCAGTGTTGGTATCTTCTCCTACTGCGGACTTGTTTTTCTTCTGTTTCCGCCGCCTCCGACGGCGGTCGGTTTCTCGTGATTTCTTCGACGCCTGATTCATATTGGTCTGATGGTTCACACCGCCGTTAGGGTTAAAGGACGGAGTCCCTAAGACGCCGTTGGCAACTTCGGCCGTCATCGGAAATCAATTAGGAATACGGTGGCGCCGGTGTGGTTACTGGAGGAAGACGGTCGAATGCGAGATTTTGATGCAAATTTATATCCTATTCCAGATAGACAAGAACGCAAGTTGGGTCGGGTTGGTGGGCGGGTCGGGTCATTGGGAATTTGGTTGGGCCAACAGTATCTGAGCCATATGTACAAGTTCTGAACGTTATTGGGCCTCATTTTATGAATTATTCTGGGTTAATATTTGAATAATTATTTTTTTGAGAAAAAGTAACCAATCAATTTTTTAAGGGGTAGATTTGGTATGGTATCAAGTTTTTTATCCAATACTGTGTACAAACCAATTAGGGGTCGTTTACCTAAACACTTACCCGGTAAACGCTTACCTGTAAAATTCAACAGTATCGCTTATTTACCGGGTAAGATTTTATTCACCAAAACGCATCGTATGCAACAATTTATCCCAGTAAGCACTAACCATGGTAAGAGTCGTCGCTCTCACTTATCTGGTAAGACTCTCGATTCTTGTCTTCGCTCTTACCGAGTAAGATTCTTAGGTGGCATTTGTTTTTTAAGATGAGCTGAAATCTGAAGTCTTATTTCACTTCTGATTAATAAGAGGTAGTGCTGAAGTCTGAAATATGAATCTATAAGACTGTTTGTTTTTGTAAATTGACAAACGTCTGAAGTCTTAAATCTGAATCAATAGTTTGTTTTCATAAAATCAAGTGGAAACATTTTGCAAAATTCTCTTAATTTTCATAAAATTCTCATTGCCGAAACTCATCTCAACAATTGTTTAACAAATGGAAACAGTTAAAACCTTTTGGATACCTTTCAGACTTTCGACATTATCAGGAATGCCGCCGGTGAGTTTGTTTGTGAAAAAATCGATACTTTTGTTAGAGGATATATTGTCGATAGAATTTATTGTTTCATATTAATCTTCTAAGCTAACCTATACGTACAAAAAATATACACACGCACACACACACACACACACATATATATATATATATATAGAGAGAGAGAGAGAGAGAGAGAGAGATCTAGAGAGAGAAGGTGGGGGTGTGCATTTCACATGAGTGATGAAATGATGGTGGCGTCCCTGGTGGAGAAAGAGCAATAGCCGAAGATAATAAAAAAAAGGTTTCAGAGGAATTAAGATATTAGTTTACCTCTTATTTATTCAGACCTTATTAAGTGATAAGAGGCTCTGAAAATAATAATAAAAACAAACAGTCTTAATTACAAAACGTCTGAATGAATCAGATATAAGTGGTAATTAAGAGCTGAAAATGAAAAAACAAACAAGACCTTAGTCCTTATCATATTCATCCGGCAAAGTAATGTGACTTTGTAAGCACTTAATTGGGTAAACGACACCTAGTTAGCAAAGTTTTATACCATATACTAGTCAATCGTATCCGGTACAAACTTAATTGGTATCATCTTTTTTCGGTTGATACATGTTGGTATTGATTTTGTACCAATTTCAAGTTACATATATGATAGCTTGTGCTTGCAGTTTTGTTCAAATTTCAAGTGTCATTTTGAGTTTGCTGATAACATATGTCATGTTTAAGGGTATTTTACAAGGAATAAAACTTGCAGCCTTCAGATGCTCGAATAAAAAAGTTAAAGTTACGTTAATTAATATTCAATATATATATATATATATATATAATATAAAAACTAATAAATAATTAAATAAGTCGGTACCATGGTACGATAATTGTTGCCCTTGTCGTTAAACACGCAACAAGGTTTAGTGCCGATCTTTTCATGGAGTCAGTGGTCAAGATAATAAATTGCGTTATATCGAATTCAAGCACGTGTCAAGAATATACCACTCAAATAATTCAATTTAAGCTAAAAATATATGGACTAAGGGGCCGTTTACCAAACGTTTATCCATGTAAACGTTTATCAAGTCATATTACCTTACTGTATGAATATGGTAACGATCAAAAATCTTACCCGGTAAGGGTGAGACAAGGACTGAGACTTTTACCCGGTAAGTGAGGGCGACGATTCTTACTATGGTAAGCGCTTACTGGTAAACTATCAAGTCACATTACCTTACGTTGTGTTTTTATATGTTTTATCATCAATTTAATTGTTTTGTTTTCAATCTTGATCTTCAAATCATTCATTCATTTTTTCGTCTTCATCACTCTGACATATTTTATCTTTCATCACTTTTGTAGTCTTGGTTTCTAGTTAGTAGGGTTTTTGCCACCGTGACTGTCTAATAGTTTGAATGGACGCATCGGATTCGCTTGGTGAAATCTACATTAGCGATGCTTTTGTAACTGAACAGTTTTTGATGGATTCAATGGCGGGTTTTGCTTTGTGTAGTGGCTCTAAACGATCTGTTAATGATGAAGAAAAGAGCGAAGGCAAGGACCGAGAGTCGTTCATGAATATGCTTTCATGATCCTGTTTCTAAAGTGTTTCATGGATTTGAAATTGAACCATGCTTGAACCGTATATCTTATGAAACACGGGTTTATTGGAAAAACAACATTCTATTTTACATTATGATGCAAGTATCATGAAACACTGTGCGTTTGTGAGATTGAATACTGTTTTATTAAACAATTTAAACTACTGATTCATGAAGAAAAAAAAAACTAATTTTACAATCATGAATCTGTCACTTAAAGAAACAACTTAAACTATTTGGTGGATGCATGTTTCATCAAACAGTTGTGCATTTTAAAAATTAAAGATTGTTTCATGAAACACAACTCTAAATGAACACATGCATCCAAGTATCCAACAATGGGTATACGGACAGTTGATTCCAAGAAATACATATTCAATATATGTGACCCATTTCATCGAACAGTTGGTATGCATGATTTGGAAACACATTTATGAAACACTATACCGGACAGTTGATTCCAAGAAATACATATTCAATGTATGTGACACATTTTATCGAACAGTTGGTATGCATGATTTGGAAACACATTTATGAAACACTATACCAATTAGAGATGGCCAAACGTAACCGGCCCGGCCCGTAACTGACGGAGGCCCGGAACCGAGCCCGGCTCAAGACCGTAACCGACCGGGACCGGTGGTAACCGGTTATGGACCGGCTGTTACGAACCGGTTATTGTTTTTTAGAAAATCTTGGACCGGAACCGGTTACGAAACCGGTTATGGGCCCGGCC
>NC_037537.1:1843798-1852632 GCF_001531365.2 Cynara cardunculus var. scolymus | reverse complement strand
TTTTTTATATTTAAAATGAGATGTTTATCCTGTATTTGATGAAATAGGATATGAATGAAATCGGATAGGGATGAACGGTTTTAGGGATGACTTTAACAGGTTGTACCATTAGCAATAGATGTTGTCTTTAAGAGTTTTAAGAGTTTAAGAGTTTTTAAGAGTTTTAGTCAAATGCTTTATAATATAGTATAGATAACAAAACGTATTTATAATAAAACATATTTATAATAAAACATATTAAAAATAACATATTTCAAAGATATTAATAACATATTATAAATTTATTAATTACCAAAAAAAAAAAAAAAAAAATTTTCAAAGGACCGGCCGTAACCGGTTATGGGTCCGGAACCGGGACCGGCCGGCTTAACCGGTTATGGGAAAGCTTGACCGGTTATAGAGTTTTTCATCAGGACCGGGACCGGTTATGGGCGGTTTTTGTCGCGATTAGGACCGGCCGTAACCGGTTAAGGCCCGGCCCGGGACCGATTTTTGGCCATCTCTAATACCGATAAATAATAAACCAACTTGGCGGGATGGTAAAACTTCATCAAACAGTTGTACAATTCATACAGTAAAACTTAGCCTGCTTAATTCCCTAATGTTATTACTTTTCTACATGCTATCGAGTAAGGTTAATAAGATGACTTAATGAAATCGATCTAAAAATATACTTACCCACATCTCCTGCATTCATGAGTTATCGTTCCAAAAGCTTCGTTCCTGTCGAGTGAAGATCGTGCAATTATACAACGATGAACAAGTGATTTCCGTTTATTGCATAATAATAATCAAGATTGTAAGAAATATATATTTCCCAAACTACCCCTCAAATACCTTTTAAATTTAGAAAATAGATCAAAATTAGAATTACAAATCACATTAGAGCTGCTCAAATTGTAACCATCACGTCGATCTAAATTCCAACGAACATAATTGAGTTGCAGTGGTTGTATAATAACTCACTCCTATATATACACATATATATATTACACAAAGATCGCACCTCTTGCATTTGCCTAAGAAATACATTGACCCCTAAGAGGCAAACACATTTATTTGGAGTTCTTTTTGGTCT
Source organism: Cynara cardunculus var. scolymus (assembly GCF_001531365.2). NCBI lineage: Eukaryota > Viridiplantae > Streptophyta > Magnoliopsida > Asterales > Asteraceae > Cynara > Cynara cardunculus. The sequence continues at coordinate 1,851,554 of NC_037537.1, read as the reverse complement.
CATTTCCGACTGCGGATGTCAGCTAAACTGGCACCCGATGTTTGTTGCGATCAAGGAAAGTGACGATGAGTTGATTCACGTGGTCGGGGAATTGCTCGTGAACAAAATGAGAACCATGAGGCACGTATATTGTCTCTAGGTTCGGCACATACTTCTTCATCCCATCACTCCTTACGTATTCATCCATTATTTTCATCACATAATCTTCTTCACCCATGATCAACAGTGTTGGAGCTTCCATTTTAGGATCGTGTTCCACCGGTCCAACGTCCAGATACGTTGCCCTGCAACAATTATAGTGAAGATGAAAACAAACTCGACAAATATATATCTAATTCGAAAGTAGGGTTTTAGGTTTAGGTTTAGGTTTGGGGGTGGGGGTGGGGGTGGGGGTGGGATTTATGCATACTTGTCCCTTACCCAAGGGCAGATGATGCAATCGTTTTATAGTTCCGTCGTAGTGGAAAAAATTTAAGGAAAATAGGTGACGGGAGGGGACGAACCCACGACCATCCTTTGCAAATGCAAGCATTCAACCAATTATTGCAAATGCAAGCATTCAACCAATTATAATTTGCAAGTATAAGAATAGACTACGATAAGCCAAATCTTCATGTAAACTTGCTTGACTTATAACGGGAAAATGGTGGGTTCTACGAAACCATGTGTTATGGCTCGAATCCATAATCAATCCTATTTCTGATAAGGATTGTGGACAACTAAAACCGATTTTCCCATTATTTTCATATCCATAATAGTGTGAAAAGAAGGCCCGGCCCAAGTTGTTCAAGAATAGTGTCGTCGAGTTTCTCGACCCTTTGCCTTAGGATTAGTCAATTCTATTTCTCGATGACAGCAGACAAAGTTGTTAAAGACTCAAAGCACACTTAGGCGCAAAGAGGTCCTTGGGCGTAGGTATATCTCATTAAAAAAAAAGTAAATATATGTACATACATAGTTATATACGACTTAAATATGTAGCAAGTACTCCAATGCAACCAGCAAGCAGTACTTCGATAGAGGCAAAAGGGAGAAGGATTTAAAGCGTGAGCCATGAGGGAGAAGTTTCAAGGTCTGGATATCTAGGTAGCGTTTGGTATATGCAAAAATGATTAGACAAAACTGAACAGGACAAGAGGGTAGGACAAGACAAGACAGGACTGGACTAGACAAAACAAGTGTTTGTCTCGTGCTTGGTACGACTAGGACTCGACAGGACATAACTAGATAAGTTGCCCCCCAAAGTTATTTTATAATTTTATATATCATATAATAGTTATAATTAACACAAATAAAGTAAATAATTTAATTTATAAACATTTTTACACAATTTTCATATACATAAATATAAAATAGTACCAAATTTGAATGAAAATTTTTATATAATTGATGGTATTTTGATAAAACTCGATTCATACAAAGAAGAAATTATGTTTTACTCAGTCTGGAAGATCCTTATCAATTGGTGAAAGCATGAATAAAGATTGTTGCAACAACAATGGTTATGGAGATAGATGCATTGGTAATTAGTGAACAATAGTGGTTGTGGAGGACGTGAAGATGGTGGATAGTGGTGGTGGTGGCGGTCGATAATGGTGGAAGAGGTAGTTGCGGCCTCTATGGTGGAGGTAGGTGTGTGGAGGTGGTGGTGGCAGTAGGTGGCCCGGTGGTGGTGGTGGTAAGTGGCCGATGGTGGTTGTGAAGGTGGTGATAGACGGTGGTAGTTGATAGTCGATGGTGGTGGTGGAGGTGGTGGAGGAGGGGGAGGTCGCTGACGGTGGCTACCGGTGGTAGCGGCGGTCGCAACTAGCGGTCATGACCACTAAAACAAATACTATGTTAAGGTTATATATCAAATGAGGGTTAGTTAGTAATATTTTAGTTTCTGTCTTATTTTTGTCTCATCTTGTTCCACCTATTTTGGTGGAACAAGAAGAAGTCTTTTTTGTCCCATGCTGCCCCACCTTGTTGCAATTATTGTCCCTGTCCCATGTCGCACAAAACGTGGGACAGTAAGTTTTTGTCTTGTCCCATGTTGCGCCAAACGTGAGACAGTGAGTTTTGTCCCGTCCTGTCCCACCCCATGTACCAAATGCAACCTTATAGAGAAAGAAAGTCTAGGAGATAAGATGATATAACTTATTTAATATTAGGGTTTGACTTGGTATTTAGTAACTCTTTATAAGGCGTGCCTAGGCCCACAAGGCACGTCAGCCAAGGCGCATGGCCTTAGTAAGCCTCGTGAATACGTCTAACCTCGACTTTGAAAAAGCCCCAAGACCTTGAGCCTTATGAGCCGCAGGCGCGATTTTAACAACTATGGCAGTTGGGTAGGGATATAACTCACGGTAGAGTGTCACCTTGACGTGGTGGAACTCATCAGTTCGAACCTGATTATCCCTAAACCCAATGTGAGTTTTTATATTTTGATTTGCTAGGCCACCGTGATCAAATGAGAATGGATAAGAAGCTCGTGGGATTGATGTGAGGGGCAAGGATGGCTATATTTATGGGAGCGAAGACCGAGATAATATGAAGTGCATGGATTTGTGAATTTCTTTTATAGTTTCACCTTTATGATGAAATGATGCCACCATGTGAAAAAAAAAAATAGATCCACCTCTGCACCTACCCAACCCCACGATGATGCCATGAAATGAAAACATCTTAACAAATTACAGGAACCATGTGTTTTAACGACAAAGTTGAATCCTTTTGTTAAGACAAAACTATCAATTGAGAGAGGGCTTATCATTAAATTAAATAATTCTGTTCCAAGACCAAGAATGGCAATCTGACGCGACGCAACCAGATAAACCCAGTATATCTCACTCAAAGGTAAGGCATGGAAAGTGAAGTCAAAAGGATTGTCTTTCCAACTTAAAAAGAGATGCATCCTCCATGCCATAAAGGCATAAACATAGAAGCAATTTCATTTCTTAAATATCCCACAAAATTGCAACATTTTTTTTCCAGAGAGTTTGTTGAATTTACCAATAAGCCCTTTATCAACATTTGAGATAAATGAATGATGTTGACTTAGGGGCCGTTTACCAAACACTTACCCCGGTAAGTGCTTACCAAGTCATGTTACCTCATCGGATGAATATGGTAAGAACCAAAAATCTTACCTGGTAAGAGCGAGACAAGGACCAGAATCTTACCCGGTAAGTGAGGGTGACGACTTTTACCACGGTAAGTGTTTATCAGGTAAATTGTTGCATAGGATGTCGTTTTGGTGGACTAAAATCTTATCCGGTATGTAAATAATAGTGTTAAATTTTACCCGTAAGCACTTACCGGGTAAGTGTTTGGTAAACGGCTCCTTAAGCGCATAAAAACATTGCAATTTTCATTGCATGTCAAAAAGTATATCAAAATTTCAGTAAATTTTGTTATAACATTTAATCTTCATAACATATACTATGAAGAGAAAAAGAAAGTTGATGTTAATTCTTTTTATAAATTCCACATCAATTATCAGTCTCAACTCTCAAGTGTAATAGTTTTGAGCTTAAAGTCAAACCATACCTATTTCTTTGTCTAACATGCAAAATTAAGTGACCAAGATGGATTAGCTATTAGAAACTTACCTATAGGGAACTTGGAGTGCGGTTCGAAATCCAGATCTCTCATACAAAGCCCCGTAAGTCGCAAGATCCTCCTCCGTGAACCAAGAGGGTAGAGGACTTGTCGGTTTGACCAAATCCATTATCTCCTGGTTTTCATCAGCTATCGGTATTTCACTTTTAGAAAACAAGATGTAGATGTTTCTCACCACAGTTTTAACATCGAGGCGGCCGAAATCAGCTTCAGCTCTTCCAGGTTCCTAACAGAATTTGCAATAATAAATTCAAGAAAACTGGGTTAGGATAACCTAGATGTAAACCAAACCAATATGTCCCACATGGCCAAAGGGCCATTGCCCTAGCAGTATCCGGGTTACTTTGGCCTTTGGAGCAATATCCAGGTTACTGGTATAACCCAACCTCTCATGAGGACAGGGGTTCAAAGCTCACCAAAGGTGAGGAGGGTGTATGAGTTCATTTGCCACCTAGAGGTGGGGTCCGCGAGGAGGGTGGGAGATGGCCTCTATCCCAAGGAATAGAGTGGTTGTTTCCTTGAAGACTCTCGGCTTATGAAAAGTATGCGAAATAATTTTGACCAGGCTGCAACGATACGCAGTTGACCCCCACTCGTATGATTTTTTGGGTATTTCGAAAAAAGATCATGAACATTTGTAACTAGTTCAAAGGAGGGGTGTAGGTGCCACAAACCAGCTCATCAAAAATCTGAGCAAGCCAGGGACGAACCCAGGTGGTCTTTGTTCCTCCGTCGTGGTGTAAAAAATTATAGGGTTATGAAAAGCGCCACCTTATCAATTTGTTGGGTTCCACCTTATATATTTGAAACCACAATGAGGACACAAGTTTGCCTTGGTAGAATTGATTTGCAAGGCTTTTCTTCCAGCCCATACCCGAGTTAGAATGTTGTTAGTGTCATTTTCTTAGCTTTTAGCTTTTAGTTTCAGATTTATTATGTTCCCGAAAAGCAATGAACTAACCAACAAACCAAATAATAATTAGGAAAAGATATCCCTATATTTGTTTCTTATAGTCAAATGGTGCCACCACTTGAAAAAATTTGTACGTCCGTCACTGCGGTCTGCCTAAATTAGCCGATTCTAGCAAGCTTATATGAACCACATATAATAAATTATACCTTTTAACTAGCTGTAATTTTTCTGGAGAAGGTTACTTTCTACTTTTATCGACTTTTTTTAGTTTAATTTTACCAAAGTTTGCACTTACACAAGTTTATACAAGCCCAAAATTTTGAGCCTATAATAGCCAAGCCATCTTTGTGCTGGTTTTTCCGAGCTTTATGAGCCATGAACTTAGCCAGGCAAGTGGAGCTTTGAAAGAACAAGTTGCTCACATCTCAAACCCCCTAGTATTAATCTGACAAATTGCTTGCAAATGCATCGTACTTTGGTCTTATTCCTATTAAATGCAGTGTATTTTCAGAACTTCATTTTGGTACATTGGATATCTGATATCTCAAGCATTTAGACAATCGCACGTTGCACGAAATAAGAATCATAGTACGCTGCATTTTCATGCAATCCTAAATGTAAACCAAGTACCTAAATGTTTGAGATGTCACACATATACTAACTAAAATAAAGGTTCTGAATACGTTATGCGAAATAAGATTAGATCACGCTGCATTTTCGTGCAATTTGCCCTTTAATACATAGATAGTGCCCATAGTTTCAGACACGTTAATATAGAGGATAGATCGATGCTATTTACCTGCCATCTTCGGACATAGAAGCCTTCAGGGAGAGCAAAAGAACGCTTGTAAGCTCCTGGAGGCACAAATATCATGCCAAGTGATATAAGTCCAGCTACTTTCTCTGGATGGAGAAGGACGAATGAGAAAGCAACCATTGCTCCAAAATCTTTAGCAACCACAAATACCTAGTAACGTTCAAACAATTACAATTAACATAGTTTAGTATCAGGCAGATTCTTCGAAAGATTTAGCATAAGTTTCAAGTTCCTTGCTGTCCTTTTGAAACAATGAACAGAAGCCCAACTTTGTAATCAACATTACAATCAATTTTGCAAAAGTTCATCAAGAACTCAGTGGGAGTTGCAGATCCAGCTATTCAACTTTTTTCCAGTAATTAGTTGACTCGAGATTGATCATATAAGAGGATCAAGGCAGCCATATCAAGGGCTGTAAACAAACCGAATGAACATGAGCGGAGGCTTGTTCGTGTCCGTTCGTTTAACTTTACCGTACAAACAAATGAACATGAATAATAAACGAACGAATTTTTTGTGTTCATGTTCGTTCATTAAGAAAATGTGCTTGTTCTTGTTCGTTTATGTTTGTTCGTTAAGGACCAAACACAAATAAACAAAAAACAGCCACGATTACTAATCATTTCATTCTTCAAAATAACATAACAAAATGAAAAACCGGGTAAATTTAGGAGAGATAAAAAAGGAATTCTAAAAATTTAATTTAATTAATGATTTTACATATTAATGTCAATAATATTAAATTTCTATATATAAAGAAACATAAGTGAACATAAACGAACATAAGTGAACTTAAACAAACATAAATGAACGAACTAAATAAATGAACGTTCACAAACGCAAATGGACCAACAAGACCATTGTTCATGTTCGTTTAACTAAGCAAATAAAAACATGTCTTCATCCGTCGAACGATTCGCTGAGTTTCATTTACATCCCTAGCTAGGGGTGTTCATCGGTTGAAATCCAATGAATTTAGGTGGATCCGATCCGATCCAATCATCCATTGGATGTTGGATATCCGATACGATCCGATTAAAATTGGACATGTCGATTCCATCCATTGAATGTTACTGTTGGTTATCCATTGGATCGGATTGGATTCCTCCAATCTTCTAATCTAATACTCAACCAGTTAATCCACCATTTTGACCAATTTTTCATATATTTTTTAAGTTATTAAAAAACAATTATATAAATATTAACTAAAAAACAATATCATAAATGTTAATAATTATATATATTTATTATTGAATATTAGTTGGATGGTCATTGGATCGGAGTGGTTTGGTTTTATTGGAAGTTGGACCATTATCCAAGAACCGACAGAGGCAGTTTGGATGTCCAAATTTGGATCCTATCCGATCCAATAACAATTGATATCCGATTAGGTCGGTCACTTCTAATTTATGCACACCTCTAGCCCTAGTCACATGAAATTATATATAACATACTAACAGACATTTCTTATCCAGACCCTAAAACATAATCATATCAATTTAGGATCGAAAAATGGAATTCATCTCTGATTTCGAGCACCAAATGCATCACTTGTCGATCAATTCTATAAATTTCTGGTTTTCTTCTGAGTCTATGTTAATCTAACATTAGAACCGATGATTTTTTTGCATATCTCTAGAAACAGGAAGATCACAACCGAAATGAGGATAAAATACCTTAGAGATGCCGAGAGAATCAAGGATAGAGACAATATCGTTGACAAAATCAGCAAAGGAGGCCTTCTCCGGTTCTGCAGGCGAATCGGACAGTCCGTATCCCCTGAAATCGGGTGCAATGGCCCTGAAACCGGCGTTTGCGACTGCAATCATCTGGTAGCGCCAAGTGTACCATATCTCCGGGAAGCCGTGAAGAAAAATCACCGCCGGCGATGACTCCGAGCCGACCTCAGCTACGTGGAGCTTTAACCCGTCGACTTGTACGGACTTGTGTAAAACTTTATCCATTTTTAAAGAGTAGATGTTCGATCGTTATTGTTTATATTTATAGGGAGAAATTACAAATCTGGTCCCTGTGATTATATAAAAATTATGAATGAGGTCCCTTAAACGAAATAATTACATTTATGGTAATCATAGTTTCACTTTTGTTATGAATTAAGTTCCTTACCCTAACTTTGTTAAGTCAAGGGTGTTTTGGTCATTTGATATTTTTTTCCCATTTTCAAGAAAAACTGAAATATATATATATATATATATATATATATATATATATATATTTACTAGTTGTATACCCGCGCAATGCGGCGGGAGCAATGAATTTTAACGATTTTGAAATTCTACTGGTTTTATAAGATAAGATTTAACGATAATATATGTTACACTTGGTCTTTACATATTAATACAAGTTGAATAAATAAGAGTTATGGTTCCAATTACAGACTATCGATGAAAAAAATTGTATGA
>NC_037537.1:1837105-1841098 GCF_001531365.2 Cynara cardunculus var. scolymus | reverse complement strand
TTTCTCAAAATCACATAAAGTCATATTATAACATCGACTGAGATAAATAATAAAATAAAATATTAAAATCACGATGTATCTCGCTGCATTGCGCATCGTGATTTAATATCTATAATTCATATGAATTGACTGTAGATATCACATCTGATATTTGATGAAAATTGTGAAATTATTTTATCAAAAAATGTATCTATTTTTTTATATAAAACTTGATAAAAAAAGTTATTAATTAATTAAAGTTAAAAAATAAATAAATCTAAAAGATATAATGAATTTTGTAAGGATTTATCCAATTCAAAAAAATAATTATCCTAATTTCTAAAATTATTCCATTTGTGGTATTTTTTTAATTAATTGATTGTGTGTCGCATATTCTTTCTCGCCTTCCAGCAAATTGAATGTCTTCTCTTTTGAACATAGTCCATATATATATATATATATATATTTATATATATATATAGAGAGAGAGAGTTGGATTCACGTAATATCAACTTGTTTTCGTGAGGCCACAAAATTACACTGACCTTCACAACAAAACATTGTAAGGGGCTGTTTGGCAGTTGCTGAATGATTTAGTGCAGAATAGTTAAGAGGTCAGAATGGTTAAGAGGATCAGAATGGTTAAGTGCTGAATAAAATAATGTTGTTTGGTAACTGTTCTCTGAATGACAATAAATTACCATTTTAACCCTCATCTAACAAAAACCCATTATTCGTATTCGATTCAACTTCATCCAAATCATGGGAAGCCTCATGAACACCTTCTTCTTCTTGATCTTCAAAATCATCTTTTTCATACTTAAAAACTCTGGAAAAAAAACATGGGTTCTGATTCAAACTCCCTTCAATGGCTTCCATTAATCCAACCCTAGAATCATTTAATACCCCCTTTGAAGAAGAACTGCCATGGTTAACAAAAGACGACACCATTTCCCAGAAGTCTTGTGAGGAGATCGACAGGTACACTCGATTTCTTTTTAGGGTTTAATTTTGAAAGGAAGGGAAGCGACGACGATGAATTGAACGAGGGATTTTGGTGGGTAAAGTGGGCTGTGATTTTGGTGGGTAAAGTGGGCTGTGATTTTGGTGGATAAAGTGGGCTGTGATTTTGGTGGATAAGGTGGCGACGGGATGGTGAAGGCAGATGAGAGGAGGGGAAAAGATGGTGAGAAGGTAGAAGATGGGGAGGAGGGAGATGAGTCTGTAAAAATGGGATGAGACGACGGGGAGAGCGACGGTGACCGGAGATGGCGACGGTGACCGGAGATGGCGACGGAGATGGCGATCGTGACCGGAGATGGCGACCGGAGATGGTGACCGGAGATGGCGACCGGAGATGGCGATCGTGGGGGGTGGGAGGCGATGTGAAGGAATGCTGTGTAGAGAGGGCAAATCTGGAAAAGTTTAGATCTGAATGGTTGAGTGAAGGGTTTGACACAAAATGGTTAAGAGGTATATGTAACCATTAAGAGGTTTCATATTTTGTGCCAAACACTCCAAACCTCTGACCGATTAAGAGGCTCCCTCTTAATGTCACCATTAAGAGGGAAACAAACAGCCCCTAAATGTTTACCTTCACAGTGTCTTGCTATGAAGGTTTAGTGTTATTTATGTGGTCTCACATGGCTTATGAAAACAGCATGGTCTCACTTGATCGCAAGTCTATATATATATGGGTTTAAATTATGTGAGGACCAAAGAAAGGTTGAGGATTATGAGGACAAATCTCAATCATCCAATGGTTTTTAATCAAAAAGGTCATTAAAACGGTGGCCTTTTGTAATATTTGTGAAAGTCCTATCTAATTTCATATTCAATTTGGAAGTTTGAGGGCACACTTGTAAAGTCCTACCTAATTTCACACGCATATGTCCACATCAAGAAACGGATCCACCATATTTCAAGCATTAAGAACAGATGCAGACCAAATCCATCGCCGTATATAAGAATAGACTGCAAAATCTTTCCAAAGTGTTATAAAGAGGGAAGGCACAATGTTGTGTTGGTAGGTGCAACTATGTGAATTGACTAGAATAGACTGCGGTGCCACCACAGGCACCTACGCCTCCGGATGCGGCCACGGGACAACTGCCCAACTTTGGCGGTGTGCCAAAAACCTCTCATTGTGATTGGAATGAGGTAGATGCATCCCGCTAATTGACTTATGCGCCCTAAGGGGCAGACAACTTGTTGTCCGAGCTTTCCTCTAAATTCGTGTAGCGAGCATTACACACGTCGTCAGCTAGCGGACGCAGAGGAGAAAAATAGGTAGGGATGACAAGAGTGGAACCCGTGATATTTTTGACCCAAAACAAAGAAGTGAAGCGTTTTTTTCAGTTTGTCTTTAAAAATGGCTCCCCTTCGATTTTCAGCTTCGCAGTCCCGTCTCCGGCGAAGTGGGGTTTCTATAACGACGGCTGAATCAATATCCACTTAGAATTGTTCTTCTACACCATTCATCTGTTCTAGTGTTCTTCTGTTGACGATAAACTTCAGATATGTGTATGTTCGTGATCCATCTTTCATCTGACTTAGTGTTCTTATGTTGACGAGAATTAAACTTCGGATTTGCATCTATTCTTTTGTATCATACATTTGTTTGTGTGTTGATTTTGATTTGGTTCAGTAACCATGTGAGCTCTTGAGCATTTAAATAAAGTAAAAGGCAGAAGATAAAGATGGTGTTTTGTAGGTAACCCACCATGTCTGTAACTCATATAACATGGAGGTGATGGTGATGACGGTGCTTTTTAGTCCTTCAATTCCTATTAGATCTTGATATCAATCTTGGTTTTTAGGAAACATTTTTTATTTGAATCTTGATTTCAAATCGAACCGTGATGCAAAAATTAGGGATTCTTCCAAGTGATCATCCATGGGGTTCCAATCGAGATCCGTGAAAAGGTGATATTGGCAGTGGAGATTGCGAGGTTAAATCAGGAGGTTAAACATTTGTCGATAGATTTGAGGTTTTCTTTCGTTTTCCAATATTGTGTATAATTTCATGGGATGAAATAACATATTGGCAAAAATTGTGTTTGATCTAATGAGATGAATATCATATAGACAGAAATTGTGTTTGATTTCATGGGTGGAATAGATTATAAATGATAATCGTATTGATTTCATATGGCAGAATAACATATCTATTAACATTATGTTTGGATTTCAAGAAATGAAATAACATATTTATGAAAATTGTGTTTTATTTCATAAGGTGAAATAGTGAACCCATGCCTAAAAAGCATGGTGAGTATGTATTTCATCTGGTGAATTTATGTTACCAAAATGACAATTATGCCTTTTTTCTAATTAAAACCATAGCAACAAAACCAAATTAGGGTTTAGATATATATATATATATATATAGGCGGATGATCATATGAGAACGAGGGTTAAAGTGAGAAACGAAAGAAAGGAGTTGGACCCTTGATCACCTTTAATCTCAAAACCACCCATGAATCGTGTTTGATTTGTGCTTGTGCATCTCATCTCAATGTATCTCATCATAATGTGCATCCAAAGTTGGAGATCCCTTCTTACGCTTCTTACATTAAGTCTCTTAATCACCGCAACCCAACCATAGTGTGTGTGTGTGTATATATATATATATACTTACATATAGGACTGGGTTCCGGTGAGAATGAAATTTATGATGAGAAGAAGATCAACCCTAAGGCGATGCATCAAATGCATCAGATCAATTCTCGTGAGAAGTACAGTTCATAGGGTGGAGTGAGATTAAAAGTGATCAAAAGTCCAGATCCCTTCGTATGCTTATCATCTTAACTTCTATTTTCACACGATATTCATTGTAACCAAGGGATAAATCTTGACCATTGATCAAATTTAAGAAATCATAAGAATTCACCTCTGCAATACCGAGATGACCAAAATTCCTACACAAGCGTTGGCCACAAAGTGAGGACATCACAACTTCTCACTTATCAAATACAACCGACTCGTATGCCTATGGATCTAATGCATTACAGT
>NC_037537.1:1826271-1836774 GCF_001531365.2 Cynara cardunculus var. scolymus | reverse complement strand
TCAAATGAATGACCAACACACTCAAAACATGTAATTCTCAAGTAAAAATGCAATAAATGCATATCATGTCTAAAGCTCAACATAGAGCAAATCAAACTGGATAAATGTCCCAAAAACTCAAGTAAGCCAATATCAACACAATATACTTCACATTTTTTTGACCGCTCAATAAAAATCAACATAAACAATAAAATGCATTTAACCAACGTTTATGTAAACACATGTTCAAAAGTATGATTAATTCAAATACCCAACATTGGTTGGGATAAATTATTTTCCAAATTAAATCATATCATTTATATTTCAACCCTGGCGCCCTCACACCACAGCTTAGCCAATTTTTCTCGTAGCTAAAGTTGCGCCATCCTACGGTTCCCTTTTCCTTTCGAATCGTAGCTCTGCCACGTTCCAGTGGCTTCAACAATTTTTCTCGTGGCCTAGGCTACTCGGGAAGTCGTCCGAACCCCCAAAGGTTCAGATTTCACCATTTTTAATTCTGTGTTGACCTCAACGATCTGAGATCAATAAACACATTTGAGCTGCGTTCTCCTAAGGTTCAATACTAAATCCAACAGCAATTTTATGACATTTAGCTTTAGTAAATTACGGTTGAAACATGAATGGTTTAAAAAGGGATTAACTATCAGTACTCTCAGTTTGTACACAATGCAATTGATCATTGAACTAATTTGTATAATCTCTTGCTCTTTCTTTATCTGGGATATGATCAATCTTAATCTTCTGAGATGTCTAAAAGAATAATTCTTATGTTTTATTAATTCTAAAAAAAAAAGAATAAAGAAAAAAAAATACAAAATTTAGCATTTATTTTTAGTATATTTTCACAACCACACCTTCGTAACTCCAAATACCCAGATTCGTTATAGCCCCCTCCCCCCCCCCGGGCGGTGATACTCGAACCGCCCCATGAATAGAGACATTCTTCTTTGGGGAATGAAAAAAAATGTTAGTGAATGCCAAAAAACCAGTCATATGCTGATTATAATTTTGAGTTTTGTTTCATGAAATTAATAAATATAAAGCGATTGCCCATTTTATTATGTCTATACTATATTTTGTGTTTTAATTATTCATAATAAAGAACCTTAGAATAATGTATTCTAAATGTCCCTAGTTAAATATTATTTCGGGTTTAAGGTTGAAGTAATATGATAATGACTAGCATATGTAGGGATTCATATAGAGATGTCGAATCTGCATATGGGTACAAAATGGAGATTTTATATATCAGATGTGACTCTTTATGAGAACACTTCATTGGATGTTATGTGGGTGTCATAAGTGTTTCTCATACGGCCAATGTACATGGAATTCTTTGACTTGAGAACATGAAGTTTGTTATGTGTGAGTAATGTATTTTGACATTTATTCTAATCATTCTGTAACTGGGTGACAAAATGATAGTTGGGTATGTTGTATATCACATGATAGAATTAACATGTATCGAGATAGGATTTGTCCCTCCTTTATGACCAGAGTGATATCTCTGGGTCCCTTGATAAATATATACTAAAGAAATGCATGCATGCTTAGATAATTGATATAAGATATCATTATCTATTTTTTATTAGTATATTAGGGAATCAAAAAACTAGAGATTGGACATAACAAGAATGACACATTCAATGTCTCTTGTTCAATCTGGATATCAAAAACAAAAGAATTTAATGTGTAAAACTAAAATTGACTACAAACCGATAATTTGTTGTATCACCAATTCTCGTCATTTGGGTAAAGATGATGTATTGCTAGATACCGCTCATCGTTTATAACTATAAATATGAGATTTATTTCTATTACCAACATGTCGAGAACCCATTGGGTCACATGCTTTGAACATATTCGAATAAAAAGTTTCAATAATTAAAATGTTTAATTATCATATCTGATTTGTATCGATTTAATCTGATTAAATAAAATCAGATATTATTTATGTTAGACATAAATAAAGATGACTAAGGATGAGTTTTGTAAGAGAGTGATGGTGTATGAAAGTCTTACACTCAAGCATGGTGCAGGCATGGTGATAGTTAGGCCATACATCTCACATCCATATAAAATGTATGACATCATTTTTATGCTCGTATTTTTGGTCTTGCAATTATCTCTCAAAATCACCTACAACAATATGCTCTATTTTCTTTCTATGTTTTGAAACCGTGACTAGCATCACGAGAAGGCAAATGATTCGGATCGTTCGCGTGGATACTGTGGAGGCATCAAGCTTTGTTTGTTGTTGTGATTCAAAATTTCGCTAACTACAAGGTATAATTTCGAAACACCCGATTTTTTTCCGGTTCGTGTGGGTCCTTGGAGGGTTACGGTTTTATTTTCCGCTATACTTGAGATCCCGTAACCCAACAAAAAATTCTACATTTTAACATGTGTTTCCCTCTCACCAAATCATGAAATCACTTCCCCAATTTGGGTGTCGATTTCAGGTACGCACAAAATCCATTCCTTCTCCAAATTTCCAGTCAACAACGTATTTTCAACAACAGTGATTTGTTTAAGTCAACAATTGCAGTATCCTTCTCCAATTTGAAGTCTTCGATTTTGAAAGAAACATCTCCTTTTGTCCCTATTCAAGAATGTTGACTTGCTTTTCATCTCTGTGCGATTTCTTTTTATTATATACAGTTGTAAAACAGAGAAATAATGAGAATATTTGTTGTATAAAATGTTTTGAAATAAACAAGTAACAGTTTTGTTCCAATCAATTTTGTTGTTTGATGTTCTTCTGCTCAATGCTTAAAATATCGGTAGCTATGGTGGCATTTGTTTGATGATTGTGGGCTCGTTATATCTTAAACTTATGTTCGATGTAAAAGGAAAACAATGATGATGACATATGTTCAGTGCTTGTTATTTTCAATGGTGTAACGTCAGAAATTCTGTTCATGTTTGGTGATGAAGATGATGGGCTTTTGTTTAATTTGCAAGTTATCTATTTTTTTTTTTTTTGTCAAGCGGGCTTAATATAGCAAATAATAATCCATCCGCATTGGTTTTCTAAATCCCATGTTTGTTGGATTTCAATGAAATCCCGAGATTTCAAATCCATGCAACCAAACATAGGATTGGAATGGAATCGAATTCCAAATCCCTCCAAATCCTACAAACAGACTGGACCTTATACTCTTATATTTACTTAATTCGATTCCAACCCACCACAATGGTTGTTACCACTGCCATTGTTGTCGTCACAACTGCCATCATCACCAATGTTACCCTCAACACTACCACCACTGTCACCGTCGTTATCACTGTCGCCACTACTATCACTGTGACCACAGTCATCACCATGGTTCCCTACCATACCATCACCGCCAACACCACTACTACCGCCACCTACATGCTACCACCAAACACGTAGATTTCATTCAAATTTCTGCCAATCAAACACGTAGTCAAACTTAATTAAATTTCATATAAATTTCTTTAATATATTTCAATTTCAACATATTCCATCATATAAATCAAACTTTATCTAACAACATAAAATATTACAATAAATATTACAACATATTTATTTTCATTTCTAAAAAACCAAATACCACTTAATTATTTAGTCAACGAGTCAACGATGGGAAGCTCAATCATGGTTACCGTGTCAAGTGTCAATAAAGGAGTCAAGGAGACTTTTCAAATAAATGTTTATTATTTAGTTTTTTTATATATAAATTCATATATATGTTTTTTTTAATTATCTTGAACATCTAACCCGCTATACGAGCCGACTAATACTAAGGTGACCACATATACTTTGCAAGTAATCCGGAGTCACCGTATTTGATGTTCAACGTTTTATGTTCCTGGTGGCTATCAGACTTTGGTTACTGGGTTTTTATCTTGTTTTTTTTTATTAACCTGGATATTCAACTCGCTATGTGAGCCGACTAATTCCAGGGCAACCACCTGCTTTGCAGATAACCCGGAATCACCGTATTTGAACCTCCGTGGCCACAAGAGAATTTTTGTTCCTCCTTGGTTTTTATCTTGTTTCTGCTACTTTTTATCGATCTCCTTTTTCCAACACACATCTTTTTTTTTCTACTGCTTTTCATGAAAAATAGTTCATATGTTAATATTTTACTTGATATTTTGAACTGGGTTTTTGTTAATTTTGATTATCGTTCATCTTTGATGTGTTTAGTTTTTGTTCTTGTAGTTAAAGTGATATAAAACATGTCATAAAGCAAGAAATAACACAAGAACCAGAAATATAATTCAATATCACCATTAACTATTATTCAGATTTTAGACTTCAAATGTAAAAACAAACAGTTTGACTGATTTAGATTTCAGACTTCAACACAACATCTTATAAATCAGAAGTGAAATCAGAATTCAGACTTCAACACATCTTAAAAAACAAACGTCACCTTAGTGATAGAGCACAATATATTAAAATCTAAAAGAATTTCGTTTTAATTCCTATTTAGTCCCTCATTAATGGTTTTTGATGTTCAGGACGACAACACTCGAAAGTGTCCAATTTGGAAAAAAACAACATAAAAAACACTAAATTTGTAGGGTTTGTAATAATGTTGAAGATGATGATACAGAGCAGTAAATCCATGCACAATGTACACTTTCAAAAATAAATTTATCTGTCTGGATAAATGAGTGTTGTTGTTTACTTTTTTTTATCTGAACCAACAGTCTGAATAACATAAATGACCGATTT
The DNA here is from genome assembly GCF_001531365.2 of Cynara cardunculus var. scolymus. NCBI lineage: Eukaryota > Viridiplantae > Streptophyta > Magnoliopsida > Asterales > Asteraceae > Cynara > Cynara cardunculus. The sequence continues at coordinate 1,832,063 of NC_037537.1, read as the reverse complement.
ACCCCCAATATTAATTATTTAAACATCAAAACAAAAAATCATAAGGAGACCGAAGATGGGATGTCTCATATGGGAAGGAGGCGATATTTTAAATAAGAGGTAGAGGTGTTATTTTTGTGGTTGAATGGAGACAACACAGCATTTCTATTTGTGCGATTAAGCCATGTTTTGTGTGAATAAGCCGTAAGTAAACAACCCAAATGAGCTATGCGAATAAACCAGATAAACCAATAAGCCTAATTAAACCGCAAGTAAACAGCCCCTAAATTTAGTTCATAGTAGAACCTGACACATGTTCGTGCTAAAACAACAACATTCTTTATTGATTGCTTGTACAATATGCTTGTTGTATTCAGAAAGTTGCTCTTTGAAGCCAATTAGCAAATCTGGTCTAAAAGAGTCATTTTACAGTAAATTCTTATCATTTCTTAAAAACAACAACAAAATATAATTATGTAGAAACGACGTTTTTACTTTTTAATTTGTTTTTAAATGTGTAGAAACAACAAATTAATTATCCGTGACCATGATAGTTTTCTTCTACAATTGATCTAGATCATGTAATATGTTGGTCATAATTATTATTCGTTAGTTCATCATCGATTCTTTTTATTAACCTGGATATCCAACCCGCTATACGATCCCATTAATCCCATACCGATCACCCACAAAATCATCGTATTTGATCCTCTGTAGCCATAAGAAGATTTTTATACCTCCTTGGATTCGAACGTAGGACCTCCAGACACTTTTGACCTTTGGAGCCCAAACTCAAACCAATCGGGTACCACCCAAACTCATCACTGATTTTTTGAATCTCGATATATGGTTTAGTTATGATGGTTTTTTTTTTGGGAAACAAGAAGAAGACTTAGACGAAAATTGATGATTGATGGTAAGTGGAAGATGGATGAGTAAAGTCATGAAAACGATATTCAGATTTAAGCTCTTTATATCTTTGTTTTAAACTTTGATCTTTACAGCTTTTTTGAATATTCGATTGTTTGAACATTTTTTTTGTTGGATTGGACACTTGGGCTTTTAGATTCTCTGTTAATTTGTTCGGCTTGTTGAACTTTTAGAATTTAAAAGCCAGAACCTGCCAACTTAGATCGTTAATTAGTTAGATTACTGTTTTAACAGAATCGATTTAATATACTTTTCTTTTTCAAGATTTGAGTGTTGCAAAATGTAAAGGTATGTTGTACAACTCCTAAGATTACCGGGACAAATATGAGTTGGAAATCTGAAATTTGGAGATGGGTTCTGAAGAAAAGGAAGAAACTCGAAACTACATCAGAATCTGGCTTGAAAATTGTGACCCGCTTATATTGTAGATCTGAACATGAGTTTCGGGCTTTCATATCAAAATCTGAAGTCTGATCGGGTTTCATCTCTTCCCACCCGACCAGACTCAATCTGTTAGTAACCACCTTCATATTTCACAAGATATCATTTTTTTTTATCAATTTGAGATAGTCAAAGTTAATCATAATTCAATATTTTAGAATGCTAAATCTTCATTGTGCCAAGTCATTTTTCTTGGTTCATGCTTATACGAGAATGACTAGATCACACGTGATTTCACACTAAAACTCAGTGTAAAATCACATGTGGTTTGGATGACCTTGATCGCGTGCCAAGTCGTCCGCGCACACTTTGCATTGACCGTGTTTCGTAATTGCATATGATTTCAGAGGAAAATCAAATGTGATTTAGCCGTTCTTGTGTTTTCTTATTTTGACCATGTGTTTGTGTGGATCCCCCCTCCTCTCTCTCTCTCTCTCTATATATATATATATATAGGAGAATGATGAGAAACGCAAGAAGAGATCTGAACCTTTTATCACTTTTAATCTCATGCCCATTCATAAATTGCGCTTTAGAAGAGAATTGATCTGGTCCATCTCGGTGCACCTTATTAGTGTTGACATTCAATCAGAATTGATATAAATGTGTAAATCTCTTCTTAACGCTTCTCACCATAATTTCTCTTCTCACCAGAACTCAACTATATATATATATATATATATATGTGTGTGTGTGTGTGTGTGTGTGTATGTGTGTGTCTAGTAATTTGAGAACTTGCAAAATTATGATAACCCTGGTGCATCATGTGCTATTTTACATGATTTTTTTTTTCCGATCTATGACTTAGATTTAGAGAATGATTAATATATATTTGTTTCACAATATAAACATTTTTACGTGTTTTTGAAACAAAAAATACAACAAAAAGTTTCACATTGTAAACCTAATAAATTTGAAATAAACACATTGTAAAACAAATATATGTTATTTATATCTTAAATTCTAGCGTTAAATAGAAAAAAATTAAACAATACATAACAATAAAAGTTCTCACATATAAGATTCTCATTTAATTATGCCTATACATATAATAGTTTCGAGCTTTCATGGTAACATTGTTGGCTTTGTTTCTCTTCTTGAAGTATGTAAAAATGCAAATCCACATACTGCAAATTTACAGTCTAGAAATTTAACTTCAATTTCTTCATGGGTTCCTTCTTGTTTTGCATATATTTGATAATTTGAACCGGGTTTTTGTTAATTTTGATTGTTGTTCATCTTTGATGTGTTTAGTTTTTGTTCTTGTGGTTAAAGTGATATAAAAGGGGTCATCTTTGAGATTTTTATTTCTCTTTGGATTTGAACAGGGACCTGCAAACACTTTTGACATTTCGACATTTGGAGACTAAACTCAAACCAATCAGGTATCATCCTTGTGGTTTGGCTGCAAATTATTGGAGCTGGTGAATAAGCCTTCAAGGTACCAAGTGATTAAAATATGCTTTTAGATGATCAAAATGCATCTGAATGAATAATCATAAAATATAAAAGGTTGTTTGTTTACCTTTTAATAGTCAAGATGTAGTCTCTGAATTGTTAAGAGGTGAATCTTATTTAGCAAAAAAAAATAAAAATATGTCTTTTAATGGTTCTAAAACCCTCTAAATGATTTTGTATCATGCGCCTCCCTTAACCATTCAACGCCCTAACCATTTGATCATTATGTACCAAACCATTCATCAACTGACAAACAGCTCATAAGTGAAATTATTAATGTTCTAGTTCATCAAACATTACTTTGAACCTATACACACCTTTTGAAATTTGAACTATTAAATCCTTATCCTTGTTCTACAAAATTTGCATTTTTTCCTTATACAAAAGTGTAAGGAAATGATAGTTTGAATAAAACATATTGTTTTAGAATATTAACTGATAATTCAAAGAGTATCTTCAACAGTTTCTTTATAACCTTTTAAAAATGGAGAAAAAAAAAATCAAAATCTCTGTAGAAATTTTACATCACCAACTTTAAGGAGACATTTGATTTGACAGAATGGTTTTGAGAGATTTGAATTATGTGGAAGGATTGCAATCGGAGGGATTTGGGAAGTTTTGGAATGTTTGGTTTGTAGGATTTGGAATTGAATTGAATTTCATTCTTTATAAATAATTTATACAAACGAATTATAAATAAATATAAAAATAAATAATTTTTTATAATCCCATGAAATACCAACACCCTCTGAGGATTTCAAAATCTTATGTTTGTGGGATTTCAACTCCAGGAGATCTTTCAAACCAAACATGAGATTGAAATGTCATTCAGTTCCAAATCCCTCCAAATTCAATCCAATACTATAAACCAAACGGGACCTAATAGTTTGTCGGTTCTTATGACCATCTGGGATACATTTTTCTAGAATAAACAACAATTTTCGTCCATATATTTTTAAAATTACGGTTTTCGTATATGTGTTATATGCATCTTTGAGGCTAAATCCGTCAATGGTTTACTATAGTGACGAAAAAGTAATGAATTGTGAAGAGGGACGAAAACCGCAATGTCGAAAATTTAAGAACAAAGATAACAACTTTTAACAAATAAGGACATAAAATATGATTTAGGGGTCGTTTACCAAACGCTTAAGTCACTTTATCTTAGCGGATGAATATAGCAACGACCACAAATCTTACCCGATATGAGCGAACACAATAACCGAGAGTCTTATCTGGTAAGTGAGGGCGACGACTCTCACCACGGCTAGCACTTACCGGGTAAATTGTTGCATGAGATATAATTTTGATAGACTAAAATTTTACCCAACAAATAAATGATAATGTTGAATTTTACTGAAATGAGAAACTACTTGCCAACAATGAGTTTGGCTCTTGCTTGACCTTCATTGATTTGGAATTGATCACCCAATCCCAAATGAGCCATCAACAACCAAACAATGGTAACCAGCTCACCACCTCGGCTCACTTGAGCCGCTTGGCTATTGGCTCGTGAATGGCTTGCAGCGTAACACAATAACTCCACCCACACTTTGCTTATAATCAACCATTTATCTAAACTCTTGTTTTTCTTCTCTATATTCATCAGCTTTTTAGCCAATATGCAGCCGTCGAATAACAACGACTTGCTCCGGTCACCCTTCACCGTCGCCGGCGGCACTTCCGTCTCCACTTTCAGAATCTCCATACAAGCATTTATCTGCTTTTGGTTCGATTTCGGATCGTCGGATACCGGAGTTTTCCGGCGATCTTCGTCCACTTCCCGACCTTTCCCGCTCTCGAAAAACCGTTTCGCCTCGGCACAGGTATCCCGGAACCGGATTTGTCCGATTCCGGCAATCGCTGACATCATGCTTGGTTGCATGATCAGAAGATACAACATGTAATCCGACAAAAGTTTTGCGATCTCACGTTGATCGGTGGATTCGATCCCATTGTTGAGTTCATTGTTGTAACAGAGCTCGGTGGCGATATGCCAAAGAAGGAGACTTTGATCGTAGTCAGCATCGAGCGTGTATTGAAGCAAACTCCCCCATCCTGTTTCGACACGAAGAACCCAATCGCCACGTGCCAAACTTATCTCTTTTGCGGTTTCGAGATCATCTCCAAGATCGGATTTCGATTTGAGCTCCTTGAAGATGAAGTCTCGGAGTTTGACGGTGAATTCTTCCGGTTTCACGTATTCGATGCCATCAAGGAAGCCGCTGAGCCCGAGGTTATCGACTACGAATTGTTGGAAGCTTGATCGAGGGTGTAAACAGTAATCGATAAGGTTGTAAGTCGAAACGGATTCGGACCATCTCCGTTTCAAGAACCGAATCAGTGGTTTACGTGTTTGGTGTTCCTTCGGTTTTTGCCGAGGGTTGACGTTCGGATCTCGAACCGTGCCTTCGGTCATGAATCGGAGAACTCGAGTCAGGATTCTGGTTTTTATAGACTTGTCGAGCTCGTCATCGGGTGATTTCCGGAGAGAAATGATGGTTAAATCCGAAAAAACAAGCATGAAAAGGGCGGTAACATCCAATGCCAATGCACCGAAGAGCAGACCGTACGTAATTGTGATATCAACGTCGCTTAAACTCGATTTGTTCTTGAAAAAGAACAAAACGATCGATAAAGAAATCGTCGCTAAAGAGAAAACACGATTCATGGCACCCAAATAACCATAAACCACTGGAAGCTTGGTGAAGAGAGCTTCATATATGAAGTTCAATTCGACTTCAATTACATCAAAAGCGTCTTTTGCGGTCCGATTTAGAAAGAAATCTCGACTCTGATTGCGTTCTCTTCGACTAAAAATCATATCGACAACGAGCCCTTTAAAATTTTCAAAGAATGCATGAGCATACTGCACAATCTCTAACTCCGTCAAGTTCCCTTTTTTCGCCTTGTTTGCTGATTTGGCCGCTCGATCTGGCTCCCGGATCATTTCGATTCTTGTTGGTAGTTTTGCTTCTTTCTTC
>NC_037537.1:1808375-1826132 GCF_001531365.2 Cynara cardunculus var. scolymus | reverse complement strand
TCCAGTAATAAACATCAACAATGTCGGAACCCATAGCTGGTTTTCCGGCAACGATTGAACGAAAACGTAAACTGCGGCTAAACACTGGAACATGAGACCAAGAAGATGGCGGAGCCACAACTCGTTATCTTCTAAAGCGAAAGCGGTTATGGTGTCCGGACCGCCAAGGTGCACCAAAAGAAACGGTGCCCAAAAGGCAAGAAGGTCTTCACTTTTCGGCGAGTCGCTGTTGGGGTTTCCTTGGCTGTTCGAGATGAGCCCAACGGCAAAGTTAGCCGCCCAATCAGCTAGCAAGTATGCGGACCATAACGGCATGATGATCCAGTTGCTCTTTGTTCGTTTTCTCAAAGGAGCGAAGAGAATCAAGAACGTTTGTAACGAAAGACTCAAGATTATGAAGCCTTGGAGATCCCATGTATCCCATACTCGCTTCCATTTCGGAAAAAGATCGGCCATCATTCTCCTCATTTTTCTGTAATCGATCTGTCTGCAAGAACGACTACAACGATTTCGAGTGTTTTAGACCTTTAACCGATATCCGAAAATGGCAACTATGATCAATGGTTAACCAGCATAAACACAACTATCACTATGCTACAAGCATAAAGTCCAAAGTTTCTTGAATGATATTTCCATTCTCACATCATCCTTCCTCCCTCTCGATGTTCATTTGAGAAGTGATAAATGTGTAATAAGTAGAGAAGTGATCCTATCCCTTCATCTGGTCAATATTTGCGGCTTTAACTGTAAAACTCCGGATAATTCGATCGCACAGTATGCGAAAGATAGTAGGGTAGTTTCATAACTTTTACAAATAGACGACCAACAAGTGCATATGTGAACCCGTGTGCACATATGAACTGTCTGTGCATATGTGAACCCGTGTGATTTACATATGAACTCGTGTGATCAGTTATGATTCACATATGAACCATTTAACTAATCACATGGGTTCATATGTGAATCACACAGGTTCCATATGTACCTGATTGATTGTCGTCTATTTATACAAGTTACAAAACTACCCCTCTATTATTCGCAAATTTGTTACCATGCCGTAAATCTTGACCGGGTCAAAGCCATAAATCTTGAGATAAATCTTGAGATGAAGAGCTAGGATCACTTCTTTACTTCTTAAATAATTATCACTTCTCAAATGAAAATATGCCTATATATACACTTGGGATCACATGAGACCAACTTGTTTTAGTGATACCATTTTTTACCCTTGAAACTTCACAGCAAAACACTAAGAAGGTAACCTTTTGTGGTACCAAACACTTTTGCACATATGGGTCAAGAAAAATGAGTTTAGGGATCTCCATTTTCAGAATTTCTTCTGCTTTTTGCAAAGATCCATGGTTTGTTAGCAACAAAAAGAGTTTGAACAGCCAACTTTAAAGCCATTCAGTTGAAACATTTGAAATGAATAAACAGCTGATTCATCAGACAGCCAATGAAAGTGGTAGTTGAAGAAATCTTGACTGTTCATAAAGTCAACCACTACATTTGTCTTTTTGGACACCCCAAACACCATAACCCAGAGCTCAACCAGTAAGTACCACAAGAAACTACCAACAAGAAGGCCAATCATTCAAGTTCAGCAAGGGTAAAATGGTAATTTCCTTGAAGTTTGCCATCTATAATAACAAGGGAAAGTAGTGGGGAAGAGATGGTGTACCTGGTGTTTCTTGAATTGCTTAAAGAAGAAGATGTGAGATTTGTGTATGCATCCAATTTGATGATTAAAGATTTGCAGAGAAGAGTCTTTCAAGTCATATGGAATCAGATGTTGGAAGTTGGTAATTAAGAGTGAGGGTTTCAAGAAAAACCTTTCAGGAAACAAGATTGGTAATGGAGAAAACACAACAAAACCCCTCTCTCTCTCTCTCTCTCCCTCTATATATATATATATACTATATTATAAAGCATTTGACAAAAACTCATAAAAACAATTTTTATGGGGTATCATGAAAAACCCTTGATCCCGTAAACCCAACCCAACCCTATATATATATATATATATATATATATATATATANTCTCTCTCTCTCTCTCTCTCTCTATATATATATATATATATAATGTTGATAAATAAATATAAATTATTTTTTATAGGGTATCATGAAAAACCCTTGATCCCGTAAACCCAACCCAACCCTATATATATATATATATATATATATATATATATACATATATATATATACACTTGTGATCATGTGAGACCAAGAGTTTTTCGTGAGGCCATAAGACCAATTCTTCACCCTTAGATTAGATCTACAATCGTCAGATCAGAACATTCATAAACGCCACGAGATTTCTCAATAATCACAAAATTGTCACCGTACAAGTTTAGACCATTAGATCATTAGCTTATAAAGTTGATCAATGAACATAAATTAATCTTACGGGTCTTACGAAAAACTCTTGTTTTGACGTGAACAGTAAACCCAACCATATATATATATATATAAATAAATAAATAAATAAAGTGTTTGGAGATTAAAGGTTATTTTAAAAATAATAATTGGATGACATTTATTCTTGAATATAAAAATAAGTCAAGATTGACTTATTTTAATATTAAAGCATCAATATATTTATTGGTTCTCAAGGTTTTTGTACTTTTTAAATGAATTGAAACTATCTATGCATGTGAAAAGAAGACTTAAGACGAGAATGGTAAAAAGAAATTTATTATAAAATAAATGATTTATACATATAAAAATCATCTAGGGAAATTTTCATAGGTGATTACTGATAGATCATCCAGAAAATATCGATAATTCTATAGAATCCTATGCTTTTCAAGAAAATACCTATGGATCGTCCAGAGAGAATCCCTAGATAATCTGTCACTAATTTGAATTACCCACCAACTTTTGTGAGAGTTTTCTAATGAATCATTTTTTAACGACAGATTTTCTAAAAAAAAGTTTATAAGTAATCTGGATCCTTGATCATCTTTAATCTTAAACCATGTATAAATCACTTTTGTGACAAAGACAAATATAACCTTTGAAATTGGGCCGGATATGGGGTTTGGATTTTAATTGGGCTTGGAGCCTATATTGATTCCTAGAAGAAGAACAAATCATGAACGAGGAGCTCCTCATTTCACAGTAATCATGGCGTCGTGGATGAAGCGGGAACGATCTTTAGCAGACGAGAGCCCCTCAACGGGGAAGAAACCTAGAGTTAATTACGATGGTCAGTCTCTGACCACCAGTCATCGCGTCGTTCTTAACACTGCCGATTGTGATCTAGGTATGAGATTTATTTATTTACACTATCATCTCCCGCTTCTTGTTGGAATTCAAAATCTTACGCTGAAGAGTCGAGAGTTTTATATTACGACAAAAAAAAATTCGTTTGTTTTTCCGTGAATATGATTTTTCCTGTTATGTGTGTGCGTCTGTTGTGAGAATTTTGAATTTAGGTCTTGAATTTAGTTAGAAACTCTATTGTTTTACGTGTTAGGTTTTTGAATTTTGTTGATATCGGTGCTGGTTTTAGTTGATTAAACCAGTAACATTAATCCATGGACCATGGAGCTCGCTTTATGATCCAGATCAAGACATGAGAAATGACATATTTTCAATCCACTGAAACATTTCTATTCAAGAGATTTTGTTTAGCGAAATAATCCTTTTCTGGAAACGTGAACTAGAAATTTTTATTACATGAGCTGCAAAAAGAGGGAAGATTTTTTGACCTTAGCTAACGGGTCCAATCATATGAATATTTCCATTTTATGGGCATAGCTGATAAGAGGGAAGATTTGTTGACCTTCTACCAGATTTCGACATTGAAGGAGATGGCCTTAAAGGTTCTGCACTTTATGAGCATGGATTTGCTTATTGTTGGTCCGGTGCTCGTGCCAACATAGGTATAACTGGAGGGAAGTATTGCTTTAGTTGCAAAGTTGTCTCGCCACAGCTAGTTGATATGGATGACACACCCATCGACCAGAAACATCTCTGTCGCGTGGGCATCTCTAGGGGAGATGACAAAGTGGGAAACCTTGGGGAAACTGAGCACAGCTTTGGCTTCGGGGGAACTGGAAAATTTTCCAATGCTGGAAAGTTCTCCACTTATGGAGAAAAATTCGACATTGGGGACACAATTCTTTGTGCAGTTGATCTGGAAAGTAAACCAATGGCTTCAATCAGTTTCACCAAGAATGGAAAATGGCTGGGCACTGCAAGGCATTTTAATGCCGGTCCAACTGGTCTAGGAGTGATTGATTCACCAATCAAAGAGCTGCATTGGGAGTCGGCCGTCTTCCCACATGTGCTATTAAAAAATGTTGTGGTTCAGTTGCAGTTCAGCTACGAAGATGGTTTGGTTCCACAAGATGGGTACAGGCCATGGGCATCTGCTATTGAGGATGGAAAGGGTTTGTTGGGACCTTCGTTTTCGGATGTATATAACTGTGAATTAATCATGATGGTTGGGTTACCTGCCTCTGGGAAGACTACTTGGGCAGAAAGATGGGTGAATGACCACCCAGAAAAGCGTTATATTCTGCTAGGAACAAACTTGGCTCTGGATCAAATGAAGGTTTTTACTTTTGCTATCCCTCCCCCTAAAAGAAAGCTGTCCATCTTATGCATTTATCTGATCATTGACATTTTGAAGTAGGTTCCTGGTCTGCTTCGCAAGCAGAACTATGGTGAGCGGTTTGATTGCTTAATGGACCGTGCGACTATGATATTTAATACCCTGTTAACCAGGGCTTCCAAAACACCACGTAATTTCATTATAGACCAGACAAATGTCTACAAGAGTGCTCGTAAGCGCAAATTGAAGCCTTTTGCTAATTTTCAGAAGGTACACATCATAAGTTCATTAATCATTATCTATATACCATGTAGATTGTTGATCCTAATTAAAAGACTGGACAATCTCAGATTGCAGTTGTGGTTTTCCCACGGCCAGAAGACCTTAAAGCCCGCAGTGCGAAAAGATTTAGAGAAATGGGAAAGGAGGTTCCTGCTGAAGCTGTCAATGAAATGCTAGGTACCTTGTATGATAAGATTTTTTTTATCATTATCTATATATATGTGATTGCTTTTTGTTTGATCCTGCTATTTGCTAATTGCAGCCAATTTTGTTTTGCCTAAGAGCAAGGATATGCCTGGGACAGATGAGTATTTTGATCAGGTCATCACTTTAAAAATGTGCTTTTTCAATTTTATTGTACACCTTTGTAGATTTCTCTTTTGGCTTATGTTTTTAAAGTACCCTTTTATTTTATAGGTCATATATGTAGAACTCAACATGACAGAGTCGAAGAGATGCTTGGATGAGATGAAAGCAAAAATGCAATTAGGCATCAGTGTCTCTCCTTGTTCTCATCAAAGTTCACTCCAGTCGTATAGTAGCAATCCGGTGAGACATTCACAGGAGAATGTGTTGCAACCTCACAGGAGTTCATCAACACATCAATATCCTCCTGAAAGTTCTACCCATTTTAGTCATCCAACTTCAGGTCATTATGCTCAAGGAAATTCTTTGCCAACATATGACTCCCCTGCATTACAATATCAAGCGACTCCATCAGGTATCTTCCTTTCATTTGCTTCCTTATGTGGTGTATATCATATGACAACTGTTATGTGCGTGCCTTAGTAAGAGGGCATTCCAACCCACATGAAGTGCTCTCTTTTCTTAGGCCTCTACATATTTACTGCTCTTTTCTTAAGTGGAAATATTCTTTCTTTGCAATTCCAGAACTACCCTTCACCGCTTTGTATTTATTCGATGAAATATAATGGTCGTAATTTATCATGAGTTTCTTATCTGATCCCATTTCAGGAGGAAATTGGCAAGGTTCTTATCCATCTCAGCCTATATTGCCTAATATGCATGGGAATGAACCAAGCAAAGGCAGATTTCTCCCTAGGGATGATTTTAATCACCGTCGCAGTTACAGTGGGTATGAACATAGAGCATCGGCTCCTATGGGATTTTCTGACTCTTACCAGAGAAATTCATCCTATGGAGCTCGCGTCGAGTACCATACTCCCAGTAATGAAACCATGGATTTATCTCCTAGGTACACTGCAAATGTGATTCACCATGGCCCCCCTATAGAACGCTATGCAACAAGTTCATCTTTCTATGATGCCTCTGGTGGACCCCTGTCTGCCTCTGGTGCGCCCCAGGTTGATATGCACACTCCAACCCAATCCAGATTTCTGCCTGCTACATCAATTCCTTACGGTACGCAAATCTGACCAACCTATTATTACTTATATGCATGTTCAATTATAGCAGCATGTATTTTGTTTCTTCAGTTTAAACCAAACTACAAAAATCGGGATGTGAGTTGAAATTCAAGTTGCATATAGGGTAAAAACTAAGGGCCTGTTTACCAAACGCTTACCCGGGTAAGCGCTTACCCGGGTAAGCGCTTACCCGGGTAAGCGCTTACCCGGGTAAGCGCTTACCAAGTCACATTACCTTACCTGATGGATATGGTAAGGACCAAAAATCTTACCTGACAAGAGCGAAGGCAAGGATCGAGAGTCTTACCCGGTAAGTGAGTGCGATGACTCTTACCATGGTTAGCACTTACCAGGTGAATTGTTGCATACAATACTGTTTTCGTGGCCTAAAATTTTACCCGGTAAGTAAGTGATAATGTTGAATTTTGTCGGTAAGCACTTGCGTTTACCCCTAAATGAGAACATAAAAAGCTACTTATCAGATGCAATATTAAAATCATCACTAATACCAAGCCAAATGTTTACTTTTTAGTTATTAGTTGAAAAACGCCAACCAGAAGATTTTTCTGTGGAGTGTGGAGTATGCTTAAGTTTTGATTCTAGAAATTAACAGTTCAGTTTTGTTGGCTATATGGAAAGCTCTTACACATCCTAGCAAGTACACGAATGCTTTTTTCTTCCTTCGGTCCCATGAAACTTGCCGCACTTTACATCGGGCTATGTCCTAGGGAAATTACAACATGTCTGTTTATGGAAATATTTCTAGTTACAATTCCTTATGTGTCCCTTCTCATACTCAGCGGTGGACCCAGAATTTTTGCCGAGCAGTTGCACTTTTAAGGTGGATCAAAAGCCCACAAAGTTGCTCGATGTGTTTTTAGCCGAATTCCACCGATTTCAAGGAATTTTTTAAGTTTTTTGGTTGAGGTGCGTTGTATTTTCTATTATTCCGGAGCACCCCTCAAAGTTTCGCAGGTGCACCTTTCATACCCCCAAAACATTTCTACTTGCGAAAATAAGTTGAACGGTTGCACAGGACCTCTATCTGGGCTTCATGGGTCTGCCCCTGGTCATACTTATCTTGATGGCATTGGTTCATAAGATACCCAATTTGTCATTATTGAGGGTGCTTTTGGTATGAGAGACATGTCAGAATAAAAACTTGATATGACAATTAGACTGAGATAGGACATGACAGAATGAGACAAAAAACACCAAAATAGGTGGAACAAAAGCAGGGAGATTGGATAAGATAGGAATATTACTAAATTATCCATGTCAAATTAAAACCTTAAAAACTTTCATAGTCGTTTCATTCACCCCTACCTCACTCGCGTTAGTTTACCTTTAACGTTTATTCTTGTTGTTTCTAAACCTTTTCTTAAAATGTATTATGTAATATATAAGGAACTATTAATTTATATCTTACATGGGTCTATATGAATAATAAAAAATGCATTATCTTATAATTTTAGCGAATTATTAAATTGACGAGTTATCCCCGAGTCAGGACCAATCAAAAATATAATCAAAATTAATGGAGTTTCAACTGTATCGCTTTTTGTATCACATACATGCGTAGATTCAATTGTTGCAACGTTACGGTTGCAGTTTTCACATCTGTAAGGGACGGAGGGAGGCATTGCTATTGCTATTGCTATTGCTAACATCACGTCTTTATTGTTCTTTGAAGGTTCTGCTTACGGAACTCCGGATTCAATGAACCCGCAAGGAAATTACCCGCCAAATTACGATGGATATCAGTCTCGTTTAAGGTACTACTGAGGATTACTCTCTAATTACACTTAAATATGTTGATGAAATTTTAAAGTAGATGTAGGTATTTTTGATATTGATGGTCTTACATTTTGAACTTGGAAGAGAGGGATTATGGAATATGGTATGTACATCTTCATATTTTTATGAAATGGAAAGGAAAATAAATCAAGTTCAATCTCAACCCTAGTTGCATAAATACTTCAATATTATTAACTAGACTTGAGATCATGTGAGACCAAAGATTTTTCGTGAAACCCGTAAGACCAATTCTCAACCCTTGGATTAGATCTACAATCTGAACATTCATAATCACAAAATTGCCACGAGACTTCTCAATAATCACAAAATTGTCACCGTGCAACTTCATACCATTAGATCATTAGCTTATAAAGTTGATCAATGAACATAAATTGATCTTACGGGTCTCACGAAAAACCTTTGGTCTCATGTGAACTCAACCCGTAGCTATGTTATATTATATTATAAAGAAGCTTAAATCATTTGAAACTCCAAAATTTGTGAGATTCGTGAGAACTTCTATCTTAGGGTTTTGTTTCACGATGATTTTCAGTATTTAATGTATTGATTAACATATTTGTTTTACAGTGTGCTTGTTTCATATGTTCGGTTCAGAATGTGAAACTTTTTTATGTGTATTTTTTATTTCATAAATGTGACAAAAAGGTACACATTGCTAAACACACACACAGGTGGAGGTTGAAACGAGAACCCTGTGATTTACGAGATTGTGAGAACAATCCAATAACCTCAAACTTTTTTAATTAATAAATTAACTTATATTAAATATAAATAAATTAATAAGGGCAATAATGTAATTAAGTAATTTTTATAGTTTTTATTTTATTTTAATTAATTATAATTATCCCTTTTTTTTCTGGATTGATCACGTTCCTTTCCACTCTCTTTTCTTTCTTTGTGATAATTGTGTGATTGTGTAACCATAATCTATCGAAACCATGATCAATCGAGTGTAACCATAACCTATCGAAACCATGAGTAATCGTTGTGATAAATGTGTGATTGTCTAACCCAGCCCGATCGGAACCATGATCAAATTGAGTGCGTAAATGATATAATAGTGATATCAAATGATTATCACACCCATATTACACCAAATCGTTTAGTGGATTTCATTCGTAATTGTTGTGATAAATGTGTGATTGTCTAATCCTAACCGATCGAAACCATGATTAAATCGAGTGTGTTGGTATGATATCACATGATTATCACACCCATAACACACCAAATCGTTTAGTTGATTTCGTCCGTAATCGTTGTGATAAATGTGTGATTGTCTAACCCTAACCGATCGAAACCATGATCAAATGAGTGTGCTGTTATGATTGTGATATCACATGATTATCATATCCATATCACATCAAATCGTTTAGTGGATTTCGACCGTAACCATTGTGATAAATGTGTGATTGTCTAATCCTAATCTATTAAAACCATGAGTAATCGTTGTGATAAATGTGTGATTGTCTAAACCTAACTGATCGAAACCATGATCAAATCGAGTGCGCTGTTATGATAGTGATATCACTTGATTATCACACCCATATCACACCAAATCGTTTAGTAGATTTCAACCATAATCGTTGTGATAAATGTGTGATTGTCTAATTCTAACTTATCAAAACCATGAGTAATCATTGTGATAAATGTATGGTTGTCTAATCCTAACCGATCAAAACCATGATAAAATCGAGTGCGCTGTTATGATAGTGCTATCACATGATTATCACACCCATATTACACCAAATCGTCTTGTCGATATCTCCTTGAAATCCTTTCGTTACCTTCTAATAAACGATAACTGTTGAATTAAGTGGATAACTCTAATTTCCAGGATTATAATGTGATCGTGTTTAAAATTGTATGATTTTGATTTCCATTATTACCCTTTCGAATCTCAAATTCTTTTGAATCGTTTAAAATTTCAATTTTAATTTCAAAAATCTTTTAATTTCAAAAATCTTTTAATTTTAGTTGTTATCATATGTACAAAAAGAACATATAGGATAATGGTAACCTCATCATTAACTATTTCATTTATGAAATTCATAGTAATAGAGATACATGTCCTATCGCGACATAATTTTTTCCAAATTTGAGAATCGCAATGAATCCCTAATTTTATTGTATTGAAAAATATGTTTTAAATTCTCTTGTTAGTGCTCAAAGGAGCACTAATAGGTATAGATGACAGGATTTGAACCTGTGACATCACTATATTTATTCCTTTTTCTACTTCTTTTTCCAAGGTGTTCTATTTGCTTGTAGCTCCCGTTTGATACCAGATAAAGCAAATCTTGGTTACACACACACACACACATATATATAATGCTAGCCATTGATGACGAATAAAACATATGAAAGAACACATGATAAATTGTTTCTCAGAGATCTCACGATTAAGAGAGTTCTCAAAAGAAGGTCTAATATTATAAATTATTTAAGGGACCATTTACAAAACTCTTATCCGGGTAAGCAATTACCAAGTCACATTACTTCACTAGATGAATATGGTAAGGATCAAAAATCTTACCCGGTAAGAGAGAGACAATGACCAAGAGTCTTACCCGGTAAGCGAGGGCGACTACTCTTACCACGGTAAGCACATACCGGGTAAATTGTTGAATACGATGTCGTTTTGGTGAACTAAATCTTATCCGATAAATAAATAATAATGTTAAATTTTACCTGTAAATACTTACCTGATAAGTGTTTGGTAAACGCTCCCTAAGTTTTAGTGAGTTTTCAAGAATACAAGTATTAAAGTAGTATGTATGAATTAATGATTGATATAAGATCTTTCCATTTTTTTATAATATTTTTATTATAAAAAGATTTTCTATTTTAGAGATCTCAAAATTAATTGTATTATTAAAATACTTTAATTTTTATCCTTCCAATACATTTTTGTAAAAATTTATATAAAATAATAATAATTTGATCTCATTGGTGAGAATAATTAAAAAATATATATATATCTGTTCTCATATGGATTTTGAAAAATTCTCTAAATCTGAAGTATTTTCTTGTTTCGTCTATTTTAGAGAATATATATTGGAGCAAAATAGATGACAAAAATCTTTATTTTCTCTAATTTATGGAATTGATTGCAATGCTCTAAATATTTTTGAAATTAAATGTTTAAGAGAGAGAAAAATATTTTATTTAATTTATTAAATATTTCAATAATATAAATAAGAGCAAATTACAAGTTATGGTGAGAAACGTTAGAAAATATTTGAATCATTGATCACTTTGAATCTCATGCCCACTAAAAAATTGCACTTTAACATGTGAGTTTTCATCAAGAAAATGGCGAGTTTTTGGGAAGATGTTGTTTTTACAATTAAGTCTGTAGCGTCTACCGATTTCGCCATATGCCCCTTTTGAGATGAAAATCACCTTCACGAAATAGATTAAACTTTTGAAAAGGTCAAGGAAACTCAGTCAATTTCTTGATTTGTATCCGTAAATTTTTGGAAACTTGGAAAGTTCTTCTGTCAAATTTGGTTAATTTTTTTAACTGAACGCGGGTAGGTGGGGTCAGCCCATACTACCGATAAAGACTATCATGGAGATCGCTCATTTTCTCAATGAGATTGGTTTCCAAAAGTCTCACGTACTTGAGCCTTGTAATTCTCCCACAACCCATTTTCACGGTTTTGGCTGCTCCCAATTTCGCTCGCCGCTACCATGGGGATAATTGTATTTCATTTGCAAAATTATGATTTAAATCATTAGTCTTTAAGTTTTACTGTTTTATGATTATGATGAGAACTGCTCGAACTCATTAGGCGTTAAGCCTAACCTTTTTCCTTTATCTACATATGCATCAAGTTCATGGGGAAATGATACTACCGATGCCGTGATGAGATGAGTGCTAGATAGATGCTTGATGTTGATTTTAGATTTAATATTCGAGGTCATTTAAGTATTGTTTTATAGAAAGGGTTTTACCCCTTTATTTTGTTGTATTATGGAAACTTTTAAATTAGTCGCTCTTTCCAGATTTGAGGGTGTTACAGTAATATTCTCTTTTTAATTTGTATAATAATAATGAGAGCTAGGGAAACAATATGGCATATAAAGCGTTGCCCGACTAAAACCTTACACCAAGGAACAAAAGCCCAATAGGCAAAATAAAACCTTGGGTGTAGGAAAAAGAGCACAACATATCAATATTACATGTATAGTAAACTCATTCTTTTCTCCATCACTCCCCCTAATTTATGCATTAATCAAAGGATTTTGAACAGTCTCAACATTCTGATACTTTCTACACGTTTCTCAAACATAGAGTAGGTAATGATTTGGTAAACAAATCTATACGTTTTTCCCAAATGTTACTTAATTCACTTCAATTATGAGGGAAACTTATTATTGTTCGGTTTGTATAAAAAATAAGCCAGAATATGGTTTGTATTATCACCCTTGATGTGTCTTGCTATCATTTCTCCAATAAAGAGCTGCATTATCTATACTATATTATTGTAACACCCTCATTTTTTTTTTGTGAGAATGTCACGTAATCTGAAACAATTCTTATATTCATACTCCAAAAGACGGCTAACATAAAACCGTTTGAACTGTTTACAGCGGAGGTCCTTGAACCGTTAAAAAATTTACTTAAGTTCTAACCCACCTCATACCGGGTTAAGTTACAAAGATCAACACAACGTCAAAAGACTAAACATAAGATGATAAGTAGCGACTCTCTAAGCGTGTCCTTTGCTCTTATCCAATCTCGAACTACCTGGCCCTGAGATGCATACTATAGTCAGCTTATAAAGCTCAGTGAGTTCATGGTTTGCGTGAGTAAAGATCATTTCACATCATACATATCAACTTGTAAACTTTGTACCAAAAGTATGCGTTTTCTGGAAAACATGCAGCACTGAAATAACAGAGATCTCATAACTTGTCTGTCGGGTGTGAGTCATTTAGTCACAAACACGCCCTGGGTTGATACTTCAATCTTAATTGATCACCCACTTGTCCGGGTAGTGTTTTATACTGGTCGTGACTTATTGGTCAAATGCTCACCCGCTAAAACTGATCATAAAACTTTCATATGATATAACATGCTAGAGTTATTTGAAAACTGCTTAAACACATAGCATGCAACTGATCATAAAATGACATACATGTAAAATATATCATGTATGTAAACTGAAACATCATGTATATGTACCCGTTATCATATAAATCATATAATGCTCAAAAATAAATTTATACATAGGTATGCACCCCATTGTAAGTCTCATGAAGACTCATCTGTTAACGTAGATTGCTTAACTAACGTCAATGTCTGGCAACCTACAATTTATAATAGTAAATAGCATATAAATGATTAATTTCTCCCAAATGTTAACATAAAGGTCAACTTACGGTCAACTACGTTGGCTAGGGTCAACCTTGGTCAACTATGCTTAAGAACRTTYTTCACRTCAACAAAATTATAGGAACGTGAGTTCAGACACAAGGTGTATCATCTAGCTATATACCTTAAACGACTAAGTCTGGAAGAAGACCAGAGCCTCTGTGGACGGCCAGAGCCTCTGGTTGCATTGACAGAGCCTCTGGACTCTTAAGTCCTTTAGGCCAGAGCCTCCGTGGTTTCTCCTCCAGAGCTTCTGGTCTCACGACCAGAGCCTCTGGTTGAATCATACTTAGCAATTATATTTCACATCAAGGGCAGAGCCTCTCTGGTCTCTCTTCCAGAGCCTCTGGTCTACATGACCAGAGCCTCTGGTTCTTAGCCACTTAGAAATTATTTCAACATAGGACCAGAGCCCCTCTGGTCTCTCTTCCAGAGCTTCTGGTCCCAAATCATACTTGGAAAAATAATTCAAGGGCCAGAGCCCCTCTGGTCTCTATCTTCCAGAGCCTCTGGTCTCCCGACCAGAGCCTCTGTGACTTAACTAAAATTATTTCAACATTAAGGGCCAGAGCCCTTCTGTGGTTTCTTCCAAAGCTTCTGTCTAACACAACTTGATACAGAGCTCTCATATAGAGCTTCTGGCTACCATAACTTGATACAAAGCTCCCATGTAGAGCTTCTATACCATATAACTTGATACAGAGCTCTCATGCAGAGCTTCTGTATAACCTTCTTTAAAGTGGTTTCTAAACAGAACGCGATACAGTGTATTCACCAAATGAAATCTAAACTTTGAATTCGAACTCTAAACGCGAAGTTTGGATGTGGGCCTTCATAGAGTTCTACACAGGGTCAAAGGTACAGCTAAACATTGTAACAACATAAATTTTGGTTGAGCATTTACCTCTAAATGACGGGAAAACAGGGGGTTCTTGCCTGGTCTTGAACTCCGGTTTTTCTCTCTTAAGCTCGACGATTTCCTTCTTCTTTTAAAAGAATGGCGACCCTAAACCAGTGCCCATAATTTATACTCAAACGATTTGGCCTATTAGTTGACCAAATCGGCCGAATCCCGAGTTTTAGGCTGTGAAACTGTTCCTCCACAGCCTATAACTGGCAGGTCACAGTTTCCCCTTTTGGACCAGGCACCGCCTGTTCCTCTTCTGCCTCACCCAACGTTGACAGCAGGCCCTTCTGCAGTGCAGGTCTGTTGAACATTTACAAAACAGGTCATTCTGGTTTGGGCCTGCTTACATCCGACCCAACCCTTTAACTATCGCGAAATTACACTTTCACCCATGGCTTGACTTTTCCTTCACTTTTGGTCCGATTTTAAACCTATTTTAATTTCTATTTTTATTTGACATATATATACATATAAATAAATAGAAATAATAATAAAGGCAATTTATCTATTCCTCGAAATTTTGGGTTTTACAATTATAAAGCATTTGACAAAAACTTTTAAAAACCACTTTTTATACGTAAAGTACTGTTTATTAATGCATATTACTTAAAACTCAAAATTACAAGTGGATTGTGCGTAAGTACAACTTATTAAAGCTCTATATCTGAATTCGTGTAACTAACTGCAGATAAACATAATCAAATACAAGATAAACATCTCATTTTAAATATAAAAATCTAAAATATAATTAAGATGATCATTGAATTATAACAGAATATTTAATTAATATCTTTATAAAATGTTATATTATTAAACCATAAATAAATTATTTTATTATTAAACTTAAATTAAATTATAATAAGAAAACTAAGTTAAAGAAATTACATAAAAAATGAAAATTTTTAAATATTTGATTTGATATTAACATTGATATATTTTGATTTTCAAATTTTTATGATATCTTCAAATTTATATTTTATTTAAAAATAAAATCATTATTGATTTCTTAAAAACACATAAAATCATATTATAACATCGACAGAGACAAATAATAAAATAGAATATTAAAATCGAGATATGTCTCGCTGCATCGCGCAAGTACTCTTCTATTTTCATATATGCAGGTAGGATAACAGTTGAACTTAAGCCACTAGTTCGTATAATGCATTGTGCTAAGTACAATAATGCACCTATTGTACTTAGATAGAGATTTCCAGTTCCCAACACTTCTTCGTCCATTTTGAAGATTACAACATTGATTATATTATTAAAATATTTCATATATATAATATTTAATATAATTTTATTTTTTATCCTAAACGTTAATATTTCTCTCAAAATCTCACGGTAATCATTTTTGGAGAGTTCATCTTCAGAGAATTTCACATCTCCTACAACACTGCTTTTTATTTTTATTTTAGATGCCAATTATAAAGAATTTGTTGGAGAAATTTATTTGCTCAAAATATGTACTTTTTTCATTTTAAAAAAATCTATTGAAGATGCTTTTATGAGTCATCTATACTTTTTAACCACAAGGGTGGTACCTGATTGGTTTGAGTTTGGCTTCAAAGATCAAAAGTGCCTGAAGGTCACAGGTTCAAATCCAAGAAGAAACAAAAATCCACTTGTGGTTACGGATGTTCAAATGCAGTGACTTTGGGCTACCTGCAAAGCAGGTGGTTGCCCTGAGATTATTTGGCTCACATAACGGGTTGGATATCCAGGTTAATCAAAAAAAAAAAATCTTGATTTTTATTTTTAATTTTATGTGAGATTTAATTTTATTAGTTTTTTAATTAATTTAAAAAGATGTAATAAATATTATAATGTAAAAAATATCAATTGGTACACACAAGAAATAGGCCAATTCAGCAGCTTTTTGTTCCTTTTCAAGTGGAGTAAAATTCTCATCAGTACGAGTCAATAAAATGGCTCTCTGGCCTTTGACATCCATATAAAGGACACGACGAGCAAAAATACCCTATTTAACTTATATTATGACAGACTGAATATCTTTTATACGAAATCGGAAAGATTTAAGAAAAAAGTTATTGTACAGTAACTCCCTTATTATATTTTATTAAAAAAATTAATTTAATAAAATGATTATAATATAACAAAAAAAGAAAAATGCAAAACATAGTTCTTACCCACAATGATTGGAGATATTTGTTTCAATAAAATCTTTTTTAAAATAGAAAAAAGTAGAAAAAAGATACTGAAATTTTCTAAATTTGGAAAAAAAACATTTCATTAATTATATTAAATATTTTAATAATATAATTACTATTCTAATTTTATAGATGAAAAATAGTTTTTTTTATTATTTTATTTTTTTATTTAAAACCTGTTTTTTTACATTCATAATACACGACTTGACACATTAAATGGGATGCAAATAGCATTGCCTCCTTTTTAACGTTAAAATCGAGTTAATTCATATATTAAAAATGTAAAAAAATGATTTTTATTTTTAAAAAATGACTAATGGGTTATTTGGCAGCTGTTGAATGGTTTGGTGTAGAATGATTAATGGGTTGTTTGTTCACCTCTTAATAGTTCCATTAAAAGACAACATCTAAATCATTAAAAGATGAATCTTGTTTGACAAAAAAAAGTCTCTCTTAATGGTTCTAAAACTCTTTGAATGATTTTGTATTCCGAGCCTCCCTTAACCATTAAGCACCTTGATTTCATTGTAAACAATTACCAAATAATTATATTTCATTTTGTACTACATTATGAAAGTCTCTTAATCATTCTGACCACTTAATCATTATGTACCAAACCATTCAGCAACTACCAAACAACCCATAAAGTGGTCATAATGATTAAAAGACTTTCATGATATAGTGAAAAATGAAATATAATTATTTGGTAATTGTTTTCAATGAAATTAGGACTCTAAATGGTTAAGAAAGGGTTATGATACAAAATCATTCAGAATGTTTTAGAACCATTAAGAGACAGATTTTTTTAATCAAATAAAATTCATTTTTAATAATGGGAAAAGTTTAAAAAAATCCAATGGACTTTAGTGTTTGGAATGATTAAGTTCTTGGACAATTTATTGGAACAAATAAATCATTGGACATTCCAAAATATGTTAAATAACTATTTAGACTTTCTAAAACCTGTTAGATATATTCTTGTAACATATACAACTGGTTAATGTGATAAAATAATGAAAAAAATCCGAAAAAAACCTAATGAACATTCATATTTTGAACGATTAAGTCCCTATGCATTATTTGAATCAAAAAATATTTAGATCTATAAAATCAAACATATATAATAAAAAAGGACTTACATTTACAAAAAAAATAATTACATTTAAAAAAGATTTTTGATAAAACTTATTTTAATTAAAATTAATATTTTTTCAGTGATTTTTCAAACTAAATTTTTTTTTA
>NC_037537.1:1789041-1808165 GCF_001531365.2 Cynara cardunculus var. scolymus | reverse complement strand
AATCAGTAATTTTTTTTAGATCTTTTTTTTAATTTGAACAACCATTGATATAATATTTTTTATTTTTAATTAAAATAAATTTTATCAATAATCTTTTTTAAATGTAAGTATTTTTTTGGTATATTTGTTTTATTTTATATAATGTAAGTGTTTTTTTGATTCAAAAACGTTTAGGGACTTTATCGCTCAAAATATGAATGTTCATTCTTTTTCTATTATTTTATTACGTTAATTAGTTTTATAGGTCATAAGGATGTAGATAACATGTTTTAGAAAGTCTAAGAAGCTGTTTAACAGGTTTTGGAATGTTCAAGGACTTATTTGTTCCAAAAAATTGTCCAATGACTTAATCATTCAAATACTAAAGTCCATTGGGTTTTTTTGGACTTTTCCCTTAGTTTTATAGGTCATAAGAATGTATATAACATGTTTTAGAAAGTCCAAGAAGTTGTGTAATAGGTTTTGGAATGTTCAATGACTTATTTGTTCCAAAAATTGTTCAAGGATTTAATCATTTCAAACACTAAAGTCCATTGAATTTTTTTAGATTTTTTTTTATGAAATTATTAAGAAGTAAACAAACAAAATTAATGAATGTGAACACATTTTATAATACAGAAATGATGCAATTAATCTACCTTTTTTTTTGTCATATTTAAATCATGTGGCTTTTCATCTTTGACAAAGGTTTTGGTCAACCTAAGAAATAATAATTTTCAACTCAAAGTATCAGCACGTGCCACGTGACAAACGGCTCAAACTTTGCAACCACGGAAATCCAGTTGTACCCAAAAAAATGGAAACCCAAAAAAACCGTGCTTTCCAAGTCATAACACGATCGTTCTTCTAGAAGCTTCGCGTTTTCCTCACGCCAACCCATTTCCAAATATCCCTTTGCTTGCCGTTTCCTCCCATATTCTTGGTAAACTCATCTCTCTCTATCTCTCTCTGTGAAAAGTAAGATCTCTAATTCTATGTATGTTGATTAATTCATGTTTTATTATGTGTGTGACGAACTGTTAGTTGATTCATGTTGTTGCTCTTGTTCTTGCAGCCACGAGTATAGATTGGAATTCTTAGCCTTTTGTTTTGTTAATTTTGAAGCAGAAATGAGGAGTTTGAAGTTATACGAGAGGTTTACGAAAACGTTTCGTGAACATCCTTCTATTTCTAGATTTCTCATTATTTTCGCCGTCAGGTATACCAATGCTTGTTTTGCTTTTTTCTTTTATACTTTATATTGATTAGTGAACGAACTTTGATTTCATCGTTGTGAATGCTGTTTTCTATCCTTTTCTTTCAGTTGTTTGAATGGAATGCTTCGTTAATTTTGTCATTTTTTGGTATTAACCGTTGATCTGTAGTCGCTTTGGAGCAGATTAGATCTAGATTTGGTGTGAACTGGATATAATGCTTGGTATGTTACCATTCAATGCTCATAATATGCAACGTTCTGGAATTTTTAACCGAGATCTTCTGATGTATGAACGATTGCCACGAATTGACGTTCATAAATCATAATCATGTGGTGACATTTTACGTTATTTTTGGTGGCTTCTTTTTTTATCGTTCAATTAGTTTGAATTCATCTTGCAGGTTGTAAGTTTAGATTGGTGGCTCCTGGTAGTTCTAATTATCTGCAAATCATAATCATCTGCAAATCTGCTCTGTTTTTAGAAATTTGGTATTCTCAAGCAACTGCAGACTTGGCTAAGCGAACAAACATGTAGTAGAATTTGAAGAGGGTACAATAGAAATTGATTCTAAGTTGTATCAACGTGCAGTCATTTGTTCATAAAGTGCAAAAAGAACGGTCGGATGAAGATTTCATTTTGAAGATTAAAAACATTAATTATATTATTAAAATATTTCATATATATATATATATGATAAAATATTATTTCTATCTATAAATATTTAATTTCAAAGTTTTTTATTGATTGAAATATAATAAAAATTGCATCTATTTCAAGTAATTAATTTTGAAAGTTCTCCAAAGAAATTCAGTCTTTCTACTTTATTAGGGCCCACAATGAAATCTCTTCATGCTAGAACTACATTTATTCAACTTGATCTCCACCTTAAACAATATCAAGCATATATGTCTTCCGATTGTTTTGGTGTTCCATTATCATTTACAAAATTATGCTTCAATAACATTCATTTATCTTGTAGAATGTTGGTTTGTATATATATATATATATATATATATATATATATATGTTTGTCAATAGTATAACCCCTCGACTACACACAAAATTTCTCTCTTGGCCCGCTTGATGATTTACAGCTTATTTAACATGTGGAAATTTGTAGTGGTGGGGGTCTCGTGGCTTATTCTGAGGCAAACATACAAAATGGTGCAAAGATTGATGAATTACCCGAGGCGGGTAACCAGAAAAAGAGGGTGGTGGTACTTGGAACTGGTTGGGCCGGAACAAGCTTCTTGAAGAATTTGAAGAATCCGTCGTACGATGTCCAAGTGATCTCACCTAGGAATTACTTTGCATTCACACCTTTACTACCAAGTGTAACCGTTGGCACCGTGGAAGCTCGCAGCATTGTCGAACCAATTCGCAACATTGTCAAAAAGGTAATTTGAGGTGGTTTATCCAAGGCCTTCACTAAGTCGCATCTCTACATAGTACAAATTCATTAGTCATTGAATTGGAGTATCCTTACTTTGACATTGCACCTGCTTCCATAATTCATTAAATATTTTCCACATTCCTTACTTGTGACTTATGAATGCCTGTTTTATCTGTACCAGAAGAAAGTAAATGTTAATTTCTGGGAAGCTGAATGTCTTAGGATTGATGCGAAAAATAAGCAAGTTTACTGCCGTTCAACTCAAGACGTAAAGGAAGAATTTGTTGTTGATTATGATTACCTGGTTGTTGCCATGGGAGCCCGTGTGAATACGTTTAACACTCCTGGCGTTGAAGAGAACTGCCTCTACTTGAAGGTAACTGATCACTCATATAACACAACCTCAACTCATGTGCAGACTTACAACCTTCTTCAAGAATCCCCATGAACTTCACTTACCTTCACATGATAGATGGTTTTTGGCGTGCACGTGGACTAATCTCATGGGGGGAATTGAACAATGTCTAAACTTCCCACATGATAGTTCTTGGAAAGAAACTTGACATGTCTATAAATTGTTGGCTATGTTGGTCTGATTATATTCCTAACTAACTAATTCAGGAAGTTGAAGATGCTCAAAAGATTCGGAGGAGGGTAATTGATTGCTTCGAAAAGGCAAGCCTACCTGATATGAGTGATGATGAGAGAAAAAGGATGCTTCAGTTTGTTGTTGTCGGTGGTGGTCCAACCGGTGTGGAGTTTGCAGCCGAGCTTCATGATTTTGTGTCCGAGGATTTGGTGAAATTGTACCCCGCGGTTAAAGATTTGGTCAAAATATCACTTCTGGAGGCAACTGACCATATTCTGAACATGTAAGATTTGGCTCTCCAACCCCCTTATTGCTTTTTTTCGATGAAACATCAAACTTCTTACAGAGCATGGTAGTTACGCTTGTGAGTTCAAATTATCTTGATCTCATTAGTTCATTTCACTTGGGGTATTTAGTAGGATGATGCTCACCTTCCATATATATATCTATACTATATTATAAAGTATTTGACTAAAACTATTAAAAACAAATTTTTATACATAAAGTACTGTTTATTGATACATATTACTTAAAATTCAATATTACAAGTAAATGTGCATGAGTTCATCTTATTAAGGCTTCATGTTTGAAATTATGTAACTGACTGTAGATAAACATAATCAAATATATGATAAACATCATTTTAAATATAAAAAATCTAAAATATAATTAAGATAATCATTGAGTTCTAACAAACTACTTAATTATTATCTTAAAAAAATTATTTTTATTAAATAAAAAATAAGTTGGTCCTTTTTAAACTTCAATTAAATTATAATAAAGAATTAAATTAAAGAAATTACACAAAACGAGAACTTTTAAATAGTTAATTTGATACTAATATTGTTATTTTTTTTCAAAATTTTATAATATCTTCAAATTTATATTTCTTTCAAAAACAAAAACATGTTCGTTTTCGTAAAACCACATAAAATTGCATTATAATATTGATAGAACCAAAATATGAAACGAAACATCAAAATCAAGATGTATCTTGCTGCATTGTACGAGTACTCTTCTAGTATATATATATATATATATATATATATATATATAGAGAGAGAGAGAGAGAGAGAGAGGGAGAGAGAGAGAGATGAGCAATCAAATGCAAACCACCTAATTTGTACAAACCGTGCAAACCACCATTATCTGTCGATTTCATTATTTAATCTTATGAAAATTTTTCATGAAATTGTTTGATCTTGTGAAATTGTTTCATATAATACTTTTTTTTATGAAGTTGTTTCATATATGGTTATGAAATTATTTCATATAATACTTAATGAAATTTTAATGAAACTGTTTCATGTATTTCTCTAAAATTAAATAATAAAGATGATAATATCCATGATTAACATCATCCACAATAAAAATGATTAATCAACCTCTCATAATTACAAAAAAATGAACAAAATGAAAAAATATGATTGGTTGAATGAGGTTTACACGGTTTGTACAAATTAGGTGGTTTGTATTTGATCGCTCCTCTCTCTCTCTCTCTCTATATATATATATATATATATAGCTATGTTTGACAAACTAGGTGATAATGTGTTGTTGATAAGCTAGGTGGTAGTTGAAAAGTTAGTTGGCTAAAAAGCTAGCTATTAGCCGATAAATTAGTGATTTTTGGTAAAAACTAGCCGATAAGATACATAACAATATAAAATAACAAAAATTGAATATATAAGGAACATAATTAAAAAACATGAAAAAAGCCTCAATAAGCCATCTAAAGTATCTTATCAAAAAGCTGGATTATGGCTTAACAAATGGTTTTTTTTCAATAAGTTCAAAAAATAATTGAGCTTCTTTGCTTATGCAATTACATGCTCATGTCTTGCAGGTTTGACAAAAGAATCACCACTTTCGCAGAAGAAAAGTTCCACAGAGATGGTATCGATTTGAAAACAGGAGCAATGGTGGTGAAGGTCTCAGATAAAGAAATTTCAACCAAAGAGATAAAAACCGGGGAGATCTCTACTATACCTTATGGGATGGCAGTGTGGTCAACAGGCATTGCAACTCGTCCTGTTGTCATGGATTTCATGAAGCAAATTGGCCAGGTATTTTTCTCTACTTTAATCATTGAGTTTGGAATTTATTGTTTTCAACCATTGTTTTTATTAAGAGGCATATCTCTTGCTGCATAGGCGAATCGACGTGTGTTAGCTACTGATGAATGGCTTCGAGTTGAAGGGACCAACAGCATATATGCACTTGGCGATTGTGCCACAATAAACCAGCGCAGAGTCATGGTACATTTATTCTTTAACTTGAACATTATATCATAGCATTAAACGTAAGGGTATGATTATCTGAGTTAAAAGCATAAGATCGTATTTGTTTTGGTTAAATTTATATTGTGGATGTTACAAGTGATCTTGATAGACTTGGATCATTTCTCCAAAATATATGTTGGAATTTCTCCCCTTCTCAAGGGCTATTTTAGATACTAATAAAAAGGGGTTTCATATATTCTCGCATGGATCAGAGTCAAGTTCTACCAATCTAGAGACTCGACACCCTCGGACATTTGTCTAACACCCTCTTAGCACTCTCGTATATTCCGAACTTCTCTAGCCTCTGTTGCTAAATTTGACAATTTCTCCTCAATATATGTTGGAACCTCCCTTCTCTATTATCGTGTTTTTTTTTAAAAGTAATTTAATGGGATTTCATATATTTTTACAAAGCTTATATGGGTATATATAGGATGAGACCCTAAGAAAATGGTGTTATATTATAATAGACATCTATCATTTGGATTTAAAACCCAAAGGGGGCCAAAGGTGTCCGTCCGACAACATGTTGATTTAATAAACATTGAAAGGTGCTTGCGCTAGCTTTTCACTTGTACTTTGGATCGTTTCCAGGAGGATATTTCGTCTATATTTAAAAAGGCGGACAAGGACAACTCTGGAACACTTACTGTTAAAGAATTCCAAGAAACACTGGACGATATTTGTGTCAGATATCCTCAAGTGCAACTTTATCTAAAAAACAAGAAGATGAGCAGCCTTGTTGATTTGATGAAGGAATCCAAGGGTGATGTTGCAAGAGAATCCATTGAACTCAACGTCGAAGAACTTAAATCAGCTCTATCTCAAGTAGATTCTCAGATGAAGAATCTTCCGGCAACTGCCCAGGTATGAATTAAGGCCATGTTTGGCCACCATAAAAGCTACTTCAATTTTTGAGCTTATTTTGAAAGTTCCGTTTGGTTAGCCATCATAATGGGTTTTTTCCAATTCATGTCCCTTATATCTTTTTGTTAACGTCATTTTAGCTCATTTTACATTGTTGTATGACTTATCAGCTATATTTATCCAAGCATGACTAAACTTTTTTGAATATACGCCAAAACCCACACACCAAGCATGACTAAACTTTTTTGAATATACGCCAAAACCCACACATACTCATCATTTTTTTGTAACACTTGAACCCTTAATTTCTTAGAAAGCTAGTAATCTGGGTCAGTAACCTTTTGGTGCCAACAGTTAAATTATCAACTAGGTTTCCAAACATGGTCTAAATCATATGCCAAATTTGGCAAATTAAGAATTTTAGTTTTGCAAACATAGCCTAAATCACAGTAACTGGTTTGCAGGTTGCAGCCCAGCAGGGCACGTACCTTGCGGATTGTTTCAACCGTATGGAAGAGTGTGAGAAACAACCTGAAGGTCCTCTGCGTTTCAGAGAGTCAGGACGACATAGGTTCCGTCCTTTCAGGTAGAAATAATTCTAAGATGTTGAAATTAAAAGGGTTTATGATCTTACTGAAAGAGTGTTGGTTCACTGGTTGTGTAGATACAAGCATCTTGGTCAATTTGCTCCATTAGGTGGAGAGCAAACAGCAGCACAACTCCCTGGGGATTGGGTTTCCATTGGCCACAGCACTCAATGGCTCTGGTATTCTGTCTATGCAAGGTAACATCAATCATGACCTTATCGCACTTATTTTTTTCAGTTAACGGTTAACTTATCGGTTCTTATTTTTTCATCGGAACAGCAAGCAAGTGAGTTGGCGCACACGGTCGTTGGTGGTGTCCGACTGGATGAGACGTTTCATCTTTGGCAGGGACTCCAGCCAAATATGATTGATTAATCACAAATCGTTGTTGGTTGTAGTCGATGGAATGGAGTTTTGTTGAGCCAAATTTTGTTACCTAAAATCATGTGACAAACATCATAATATTAAAACCCCAAATAATTAATGGTGTGATGGTATTAATTTACCACACCTCCAAATACGTGTAAACCACTTCGTTGTTGTGCTTTACTTGCAATTCTCACTTTTACTGGCACTTTATTCCACATAATGGTTACTCCACCTTTTTTTCAATCAAATTTCTGGTCCATTTCAAAAGAGTTGGGTTCATGTGAGACCAGTATGTTTTCGTGAGACCTGTAAGATCTTTTTTCATACTTGAAACTTTACAGCAAAATGTTGTGAAGGTAAAAAAGCCGAACCTTCACAGCGTTTTGCTGTAAAGTTTCAAGTGTAAAAAAATGGTCTTGGGGGTCTCACGAAAACAGGCTGTTCTCACGTGATCCCAAGTTCATTTCAAAATGTATAAGAACTCACGTTTCTTGTTACTAATGATTTACATATAAATCGTTTATCCTTACGTTATTATAATTTGTCTTTCTTATTTGAACCTTTCCATATTGTTATAATCACAATTTTGAGAAAAGATAATAATATATTTAGTATCTTATAAAATTTCAATTGAGATCGAGTTTTACAAATTAAAGAATCATTTTTTCATGTATCTTATTTTTTTTCTTGAAATTTGTTTACTTGGAGGTCAGTAGAGACAGTAGTATCGATAATCACGATGATGGTTGCAATTAAGGAATGGTACATTCATTAAGTTCCTGGCTAGTGTTATCATGAATTTACAGTTACATATGTGTATGCTTAGATATCCTGTATGTAATGATCGATGGGGTAGTGAGTGTATTCCCAGTGAATAACTGTTTGAAGAGCTGATATTTGTAGCATTGTCACTTTGGGTGACAATTAAGTATGGTGATTTTCTTAGGCCCACCATTGTGGGTCAGAGATATTGACTAAGGGGCCGTTTACCAAACACTTACCCAGTAACCATTTATCAGTAAATTTCAACATTATCAATTACTTACCAGACAAGATTTTAGTCCATCAAAAGTAATCGCATACAACAATTTGTCCTGTAAGCGCTTACCATGGAAAGAGTCGTCGCTCTCACTTGTCGGGTAAGACTCTTGTCCTTGTCTCGCTCTTACTGGGTAAGATTCTTGGTCCTTACCATATTCATCTGGTAAACTAATGTGACTTGGTAAGTGCTTACCCGGGTAAGCGTTTGGTAAACGGCCCCTAAGTTTGAATTTAGGCTTGTTGAATCATCATTATTTTGGGAAGAAATTGTAAGGTTAATCGACTTTGTTGTAGATTATCACCTTAAAGCTCTTGAATTGTTTTATTGCTATGATTTGCAAACAAACTTTTATTGGAATTTCTTCACGTTGTTTTGGCAGTATTAATGCAACGTTAAACGCGTATTGTTGGGTAGCCTTAGATTTAAAACCGACACAGATCATTTTATGCTTTACCAAACTGCAATGTGCTTGAGATACTTCACATTTTGAATTATAATTTGACGCATAGGAGAAACTTGGGTCAAATTTTAAATAAACGAGATCACTCGACTGCAGTTTGTATGCAAAGTTTTATTGGAATTCTATTTCCCCTTGTTTTGCGGCTTAAGCGGGAACTTTGAAATACATAAGCTTGCTATGTTGCGTGTGTTTTCATATACAATTTTATTGAGACTTTTATCTTATGTGATTTTATTGTCAGAAACGAAACTTTTTTATAGCATTTAGTTGTATAACTTTCCCTCGAGTTTTGTACCAGTGAGTTTTGTTGCACATTGTTTTGGTGCGTGAATTGATTTACATACACAGCGTGAGTTAGTGTATGTTGAGACAAATACGGTCCATTTGGATTGGTTTGTTCTTTGTATTTTCGTTGGTTGTCATCAGTGTTTTGGGCAAGCAGAAATGCATCTTAACTACCCCATTTTATGTGTGTGGTATTTTTGACCACTTCACACGACTACCCAGTAAGTGGTAGTAATTTTTATGCATGCGTAGGATTGTTATAAGGATTTTATGTTCAGTAAATATTTTAAAATTGCCAATTGACATGAGTGTCGAGTCTTGTACTTGAAAAACCTTGAACTCATTAGAACTGTGTATTTAAAACCCTTTTTTGTGAAAGGTGTTGTATTTGATGACTAAAAGAGTCCTCGAGAATTGAAGTATCTGATGACCCGACTTGTGGTTGATTTTGATTTTCAAGATTTCAGTTTGGAAAGTCGACACATGTACGATTTTGAAGTATTAGGCTTATGTGCCATCCCGGTTATTTAGGAAGTAATTTCAAGTTCATAAAAATGTTTTGGGGCGTTGTCAAAAAGATTTTATACAAGCCATCAATTAGTTCTGATCTACGATCTCAATCAGTAATAGTTGCAACCGCTCTTTCGTGACTTTAACTCCAGTGGTAGTTGACCTGATTCAACTGCGTGATTATCGCCCAATCAGCCTCATTGGATGTTATTACAAAATCATTGCTAAAATCCTCGCAGAACGGGTTAAAAAAGTCATTGGGAAAATCATCTGGGTGATATAAAATGCTTTCATCAAAGGCTGTTACATCCTTAACGAGGTCTTAATTTGCCAATGACCGTGGAATTCATCAAGAATTGAAAGGGGAGCAACTTCACCTTTAAAATGGATTTTGAAAAAGCGTTTGATAGTATCAATTCGATCTTCCTTCTACAGACAAATGGTGGTTTGCAAGCAAATGTTGCAGAATACACTATGTTTCTTGGAGAATGGTCGCAGATAAATGTTAGGAACTTATTAGCCATCCTCAAATGCTTCCAAATGGCATCCGACCTAAAACCAAATCTAAAATAAAAGTAGACTTTTTGGTATTGGGGTATCGTTGAGTGATGTGTAAAATACGAAAAGATGGATGGGGTGTAAAGCAAGTTATCTCCACTTTGTGGTTGGTGCAAATATGAGGCAGGTTTCACAATGGCAATCAGTGACGAAAAAGTTTTCTAATCGATTGGCAATCTGGAAAGCTAAAACGTTGTCCTTCGATGGTCGGCTAACCCTAGTCAAATCGGTTCTTGGGAGTTTGCTGTTGTATTTCTTTCTCATTGTTCTGTGTGCCCATGAGTATTTAAACACACTCGAGAGAGTGAGAAGAGAGTTTTTCTAGGGTGTCTTGGGTGGGGGAAAGATGTCTTGGTTTAGGTGGAAGACAACTCTAACTCCTCTTTGAAAAGGGGGCGGGGGGCGGGTTGGGGATAGGGATTCTAAAAGAAATGATATTGGCATTATTAGGGAAATGGTGGTGGCGCTTCTTGATCAAAAAAACATCGAGGGAGGATTGGGTCGAGAAGGAAGGGGCAGCTCTAATCGCACAGGAGGTCCGTAGGAAAGTATCATTTATGTAGGTCGAGAGATAGATGCTCTTGGTTTGCATTTCACCTCATCATTTGTTAAAAAGCTTGGGACAATCAAGTGTATGCTTTTGGCTGGATCACTGGGTAGGTGACACCCGACCATGTGAAAGTTACCAAGATTATTTAGTTTGAAATCGTATAGAAAATTTTTGGTTTGAAATAGGGGTCGTTGGTCTGATGGTGGTTAGGAATGGTCTTGGGACCAGACTAGAGACCCCAGAGGTCGGACTTCATGTGAACTTACAAATTTCCTATCTTTATTGCAATCTCGAAGCCTTCGCAGAACCGCAAGGACAAAGTGGTGGAGTTTAGATGACAATAGGAAGTTTTCTATCAAGTCTCTGAAGACCCGAATGGAGGACAGGTGGCTCCAAACTGGTGGCATCCCCCCGATATTGCAATGGAACTAAATGGTGATTAAAAAAATTAATATATATTTTGTGGCGAGCATCTCAGGGTCGAATTATGGATCAACATAGTTTTGGATGAACGTGACAACTTTTGTTTCCTTAATGCACCTTAGAGCTTTGATCATATTTGACACTTTGTTCTTCGATATGTGTTGCTTATTTGGATGTTTTTGGGTAAATCTTTGTCTTGAAAAAACATGATTGGTGAATAAAAAGAAAATAAAAGAATTTTGAAACAACAAAGATTTATGATCATATTTATCTATACTATATTATAAAGCATTTGACAAAAACTCTTAAAAATCATTTTTTATGCATGCAATATTGTTTATTGATGCATATTACTTGAAATTCAAGATTACAAGTAATTTTGCGTAAGTACAACTTATTAAAGCTTCATTTTTAAATTCGTGTAACTAACTGCAGATAAGCATAATCAAATACAGAATAAACATCCATTTTAAATATATAAAATCTAAAATATAATTAAGATAATCATTGAGTTCTAACATAATGTTTAATTATTATCTTTATAAAAAATTATATTATTAAATCAAAATTAAATTACTTTGTTATTAAATCTAAATTAAATTATAATAAAAAAAATTGAATTAAAGAAGGTACACCACAAAAACGAGAATTATTCAATAGTTAATTTGATACTAATATTGATATATATTTTTTAAATTTATATTTCATTCAAAAATAAAAACATTATCGCTTTCTTAAAACCACACAAAATCGTATTATATCGATAAAGACAAAATAAAAATTAAACATTAAAATCGAGATTTATCTCACTGCATTGTATAAGTACCCTTCTAGTTGAAAATAATAAAGAAAGTGGGTCATTCTGAAACCTATTTTTTCCATACATCGCCCCTTTCTTTTGCCATACGTTACACCTTGTTATTGTATTGTGTACCTTATGCCTTGGACCCCACTTCTTGACCACGTGGCAAACTTTAGATAAACATCATGTATTTTTGAAGTCTCTTCTCTTCGTTTAAACCTCCAATGGTATCTTCTAGAAAATTGATTCAAATGTCATTATGTCTGTAATATCCATATCTACAATGTTACAGAGCTGGCTAAAAGATAGGAAAGAAATATCAAATTCAACATAGGTACGTAGTTTCCACGGCCAGGTCCGTATTGCGACGGTGCCACTTACTAACATGTTGGAATTTGAATTTTTTAGTCAGGTCCGTAATATTACAGATGTGGATATTACAGACATGACATTTGGATGAACTCGGGATAGGAATGACTAAGGGGCTGTTTACTAAACACTTACTTGGTAAGTACTTACTGGATAAATATCCTCATCGGATGAATATGAGAAGGGTCAAAAATCTTACCGGGTAAGAGCGATGAGAATGATAGAGAGTCTTACCCGGTAAGTGAGGATGACGACTTTTACCCATGTAAGCGCTTACCCACTAAATTGTTGCATTCGATATGTTTTGATATACTAAAATTTTACGCATCAAAATAAATCATAGTGTTGACTTCTACCGATAAGCGATTACATGGTAAGCAATTAGGTAAACGGCCCCTAAGAGACCAATTTGAATAGTTGGAATGGCTATTTGAGTCGATTTTCTTCTTCTTTAACCAAATTATTAAGTAGGTAAAAGACAAAAAATTAAGGGAAAAAAAGGACGAAAATATCTCTCATTAAATAGAATTTTATAACGACAATTGTAAAGAGTGACCAAATTCGAATTTTTTACAAACTATAATGACAATTTTATAATTTCAAAATCAAGGAACGATAAGTTGCGACCAAATTTCGAATGTTTTAGAAAATTGATCCTATAAAATGAAGTTTTTAAAAGTTGGTTTTCTAAAATAGAGTAAATTTTAAGTACGTACAAAACACTGTGAATGTAACTTTCACAGTGTTTTTCCTGTGAAGATTCATCTTTCTTTTACCTTCACAACATTTTGTTGTAAAGTTTCAAGTGTAAAAATTGTGTCTTACGAAAACAGTCTTGTCTCACGTGAACCCAACCCTAAATTTACATCTAAATTATTGATAAACTAGGAAAGCAAATAAGATATTAACTAAATTATTTAGGAAAACACATGAATAATAATTAAGAAAACAAAGAATAATCTTGAACTGTTAAAGAAACAAAATAAACAACTGAACACAACTCGTGAGGGAATCGTCAGGACGTATGCATGACATGGCACGTGACTCAGGTCGTAAGAGAAGCTGTGTAAGTGTCTGTCTTCTAGTTTTTGACACATGATTTTCGGTATTCTTTCAATCTCGTTTTGTTCTCTTCCAATGATCTGCCAGAACCCCGTTAACTCTCAAATTTGCCCTACATCAAAATATCACTTAACAATAGTAAGTCGCATGCGATCTTAAGTTGTTATTCAAGTTTTATACTCTTTATTTTTTTCACGATTCCTCGACTCATACAATTTTGACTTCAATTTTGGGTAACGTACTTTAACTTGATTCCTGTTTTAGGTAACGTATTTTCAAAACTTCAATTTTGGTATCTAAGATGTAAAGTTTTAAACATTTAAGTACCCGGGTAACCAGTTGAAGCATTTACCGGTTATCATGTTGATGTGGCGAGTGATGTGGTATCCAACTCAATATTATTTGTTGACGTGGTTAGTGACATGATTTTTTTTTAATCTAAAATTAGTTTTTTTTTCCATCTAAAATTAGTCTTCAACCGGCTACCCAGGGACTTAAATGTTTAAAATTTTACATCTTAGGTACCAAAATAAAAGTTTTGAAAGTACGTTACCCAAAGTAGGAATCAAGTTAAAGTACGTTACTTTTTCATGCAATTTGCCTAAAAAATATAGAGTAATTATTATAGTTGTTCTAATAAAAAGATGATAGACTCTTAAGGGTTGTTTGTTTACCTCTTAATAGTTTCATCAAGAGGCAGCCTCTGATTCGTTAAGGGGTGAATCTTGTTTGGCAAAAAAAAGTATGTCTCTTAATGGTTCTAAAACACTCTAAATGATTTTGTATCATGAGCCGCTCTTAACCATTCAGCGTCCTAATGTTATTGTAAATAATTACCAAATAATTATATTTCATTTTGCACTATATCATGAGACCTTCTTAATCATTCTGACCACTTAACTATTTTGCATCAAACCAATCAATAACTGCCAAACAGCCCCTTGAAGTTGTTGTGAAAAAAAGGGTTATTTAGCATCAGAGGAAGATTCATTTAAAATAATCTATTTTAAAAACAATATTTTCTACATAAAAATACACTTATTTTTTTATTAACCTGAATATTTAATACGCTATGCGAGCCGATTAATCCCAGTACGACCATCCATGGAGTCATCATATTTGAACCTCCATGATCACAAGAAGATTTTTTATTCTTTCTTAGATTTGAACCTGGACTCCCAGACACTTCTAACCTTTGGAGATCAAGCTCAAACTAATCAAACACCACCCTTATAGTTAATAGCACAAGTTGTCGTATTTGTGTTTGATCGCTAAATTTTTGGAAATTGTTATTAAATCCAATTATTTTGATTAATATTTAGAGAAAACATCATAGAATTTTTTTAATAAATTATATATTTTAATAATATATTTCTAAACATGAATAATTTTTTATGACATTTCTAAAAAGCAGGGCCGGCCCTGGCCACGTGCAGCCCGTGCGGCCGCACAGGGCATCAAAGTCTAAAGGGGCATCAAGTTGTCATCTACTACTATTTTTTATTTTAATAATTTGAGAATTAGACAACTGGGTTTTAACTATAAAAACAGACCTAAGGCCTAGTAGTCATGAATATTGAATGCACATCATGAACAGGTTAATGCTCATTCCAACAACCCAATCTAATTTCTATTGTTCTTCAAAGTTCGACTATTTCGATTTTCAAGGCATGGAGTTCTCTTTTCAGCCGATTAACGGTCATGAAATTAGATTCAATAAATCAAAAATGGAAATCTCGAATGATTGATTTCTACAGTTGATTGAACTTACCGAGTTGTTGTGTGAGTCATATTATGATTTATGAATCTTTAAATCGTTTTGCAAAAAAAAATCTAAATTTCTAACTGATTATTATAAAGTTGGGTCATGTGGTCGTGTGGGTTATTGACCTACTAGGCTAAGGCTAAGGATTTTTGTCATTTTGATAATAAATCTTCCTCTTGCATATTGAAATGTCAGAAAATTGAAATTTTCCATGCACATGAGCACATCACTGTATCARCATAGCTGAAGCACACTACACAACATTAACAACATATTGTGATATTGTCTTAATTATTGGACACTTGTTCTTTACAATGCACAGTAACATAGATTATGAATTTTACAATTTATTATTGTTTTTTTGACTTTGTTTACTTTGAGGTTTGAAATTACCGTATTAGATTTAGGGGCCGTTTGATTGGTTTTTTTATTAAGTTCCATATGGATAAAACTGTTTGTATGAATTAATCTGTTTGTATCAGTTGGAAAAGTTTTTATTTGGGAGAGTTTTTTCGCAGATGTACGGAGCATTTTTTAGTTGGAAGGGACATGTTTGAAAAAAAAAACTTGGCTTTCTATACAAAGCTCATCCTAGAAGCTTACCAAATAAGTCACTTTTTATATCATTAAACCAGTACAAAACAATCATGCATAGTTGAGCGAATAAGCTGTTAGTTCCATTAAACCCATTAAGCTGCTAACAGATAGGCCCCTAACCTTTAGTCGTAGAGCTGTAACTTTTGAGTTTTACTTTTTGCTTACTATGACAGTAATTTTGATGTAATTTATTATTTTTGTCAAAAACTAATTATAGTTTTCCTTGTCTTTTAAGTTCCATAAATTAAAATAAAGTTTTTATTTGCTAATTTCAATTTGGTAAAGGAAAAACCGGAAAGGTTAATCCAGGATTTTTTCTTTTATCATTCCATATTTTGTATTCGGGGTTTTGGTTTTTATGTCCCCCTCCTTTTTATTATAATTAATAAAAATCAACACGAGGATGAGACACTCAACTTGAATAGGTTCTAAACTCTTTAGAAATCGCATATTTCGTTGTTTCATTGGCTTAATAAATAGGCTTAGGGACAATTTTTTAATATTTTCGCATAGGGCATCAAAATTCATAGGACCGGCCCTGCTAAAAAGTCGAATAATTTTTGCAATAATTTTTTTAATTAAATAACTTTAGAAAAGATTTTAAAATACAATAATTAAACTAAAAATAAAAATGAAATTAGTGCATATCCAAGATCTAGACAAAGAAGATTAAATTACAAAATATACCCT
Source organism: Cynara cardunculus var. scolymus (assembly GCF_001531365.2). Taxonomy (NCBI): domain Eukaryota; kingdom Viridiplantae; phylum Streptophyta; class Magnoliopsida; order Asterales; family Asteraceae; genus Cynara; species Cynara cardunculus. The sequence goes on along the minus strand of NC_037537.1, from coordinate 1,791,769 downwards.
TCAACTATTCCATAATTTGCATTTTTAGTTTCTATGATTCTAGATTTTAAACTTTGGTACTTCATTTTTCTTAAAATGACAAAATATTTTACTGAACTGAAAAAATACGTCATACGAACACAAATTGAAATAGAAGAGTCACATTTCATGTGAATTCCACTGTTACCCACATTAAACAACATTTAAACTGAGTCATGACGTAATCGTCCATTCAATAAAAGAATCTGTACAACTGCTATCGAAAGTTTAAGTTATGCTAAAAGATACTAATAACATTGATTAAATCAAGCCGATAAAACCTAGTGATTGTCAGACCACCAAGCACACCCGTGGATGATATTACACCACCAAATCATGAACTTTTGACCAAAACACAAATCAGTTGAGGATGAAAACCTAATATTAACGATCAGGCACGCCCGTCGATGATTTCCACCTATGTTGTTCGGCTAATTATAACAACCCACCAAAAATCATACTATTCAAAGAATGTAATCTAATAGAATGATGAGAAGACCGATTTTTGGTGCACATATAGAATGTCATTAAACGTAAGGGTATGATTATCTGAGTTAAAAGCATACACGTCCATGGTGGCATTTGTTGGACATCCATGGTTGGCTGTAACGACTCTTTGACATATCATGTCATGGACATCCATGAGTAGTTCATGAACGTGCATTGACCCAGAAATAAGTTGCTTGACTTTCTTTTTCTATGTTATGGTCTACAAATACAAGGGCTTTTTTGGTATTTCTCGAGACTTTTGTCATACAGTTACTTGTGTACTTGGCATATCATCGATTGTAATATGTATTTATCTAGCAAAAGTTCCATTTTAGAGAAATCATCCTGATAGAAATGAGCAAGATGAATCAGTTTACTCTTAGCAAAACTGAAAAAGAGTCATTTGGATTTAGACATACCACAGAAATAAGCAACTCTGTGCTAGTCTTGGTACACTAATTTCTCCAGTTCCATAAGTTGCAAACTGATGACAACGTAAAATGACTCAACATGATGGTGTGCAAGTTTCCATTTGTGGAGCTTTTCGGTGTGACCTTCCAGGAAGTAAGAGCATTTCGTCCATGTTACAAACACCAATACCATGTTTCTCAGGAACCTAGGTAACTGGATTGAGTAGAGAATCCCATCTGTCATTTTCAACCCTCATTTTCTGTAGTTGACGCTTGCAAAATCCAACCAATTTCATTGCATTTACAGTATCTTGTTTTTTTGTAATGTTTGGGATAATTCGTTTGTGATCCCAAATATCAGTTTCACGAAATGTAGGCAAAACACAAAATCAAGTGAGTGCAAGGAGTTAGATAGCAAACAAGCTTCAAAATTTTCTTTTATCATCCAAAGCGCATCTATCACAGATGAAAACATTGCAGTTATACTGACCAAAGTACAAAAATGTCATCCCCAACGTGTGTCACCTACTCTAGTGAGCAAAGTCTTTCTATTGACTCATCGACCACTTGGGATTTCATCAGAATTAAGTAGGGGTGTATGAGGGCGGGGTTGGGTGGTTTACGACATTTTTACAACTCAACCCAATCATGGAGGTTTTGGAAAAATCTCAGCCCAACCCAACCTACTCAAAAGTATAACCCAACCCAACCCTTGCGTGTTGAGGCGGATTGGGTTTGGTTGGCGGGTTAGTAGTTACCTAAAATTGATGAATGAAATATTTTATAGGACTTAAGTTTATAGAACCAAACTATAAAGTGTCATATCTAAAAGTGTTACAATAGGTTTATATGACATTTTTGGATGTTTCAATAAGTTTTTTAGGACGTTGTTTAAATAAAGTTTCGTATTAGCTATTTTATAGAATAATTTTGAAAAGTGTCCTATAAACTTATCTATTTATAGGATACTTGTGTTGTTATGACAATCTTTCAAATAGTGCTCTATAAAAAAAACTAATACCAACACTTTTTTAAAAGCGCATAAAGACTTGTTAAGACACTCAAAAGCGTCTTATAAGCATTTTGTGACAATTTAGATAGGAAGTCTTTTTGTTTCGTCTTATAAACCATCTTATTATGATGCTTAGACATTTTAGACGTCCTATAAACCTAATGTTGTTGTAGTGAAAGGTTATAACTATTAGCATTTTCTTTCCACCAAAGTAAGACATCATATGAGTAAGTCTTTGGATTGATAAATTCGTCAACCAAGTATCTATCAACATCATTAATATTTTTTTTGGACATTCATTTGTTGTTGCTGCAAAAATGATTACAATAATTTTCTCCTATTAGATTCTTTATCATCATTTTTTGGTGGTGAATTTCTTTTGGTAACCTATATTATACATATAATTAAAAAGAAATATAATAATAAACTTAACAAGCATTATATAAATTTTTACAAATTATTAATGTATACATATATACACTACATTATAAAGTGTTTGATAAAACTCTTAAAAATCATATTTTATGCATAAAATATTGTTTATTGATGCATATTACTTAAAATTTAATATCACAAATAAATTGTGCATAAATACAACTTACTAAAACTCCATGTTTGAATCCGTGTAACTAACAGCAGATAAACATAATCAAATAAGGATAAACATCTCAGTTTAAATATATATATATATATATAAATAAAATATAATTAGGATAATCATTGAGTCATAACCGAATATTTAATTATCTTTTTTATAAAAACTTGTATTATTAAACCAAAAATAAATTACTTTGTTATT
>NC_037537.1:1783005-1784696 GCF_001531365.2 Cynara cardunculus var. scolymus | reverse complement strand
ATTAAAAATTACACAAAAAAATAAGGAATTTCAAATAGTTAATTTGATGCTAATATCGATATATTTTTGTCAAATTTTTATGATATCGTCAAACATATATTTTATTCAAAAATAAAAACATTATCGTTTTCTCAAAATCACATAAAGCCATATTATAACATCGACTGAGATAAAGAATAAAATAAAATATTAAAAACACGATATATCTCATTGTATTGCGCGAGTACGCTTCTAATATATATATATATATATATAATACATTTCAAATACAACCCTATGCATTTCTACAACCGTTACAACCATTTTCTTGATCAATCATTAATTATAGTTCTTTTTCTTTAATTAAAAAGGCAGTTTTTACTTTGTCAAATTTTCAGGGATTTTTTTTAATGTTAAATAATTATGTTTCCTTATTTTCAGTCCAATCCGTTGGTCATTGATTACAATATTATTATTTTTTATTTCCTTTTTTTAGTCGTCTTCTTCCTCTTTCTAGGGTTAAGCCACTTCTTCTTCATTTTTTTTTACAAAAATATTACAAAGTCCCGGTATTTATTACCAGTCAGAATTGAACGATAACGGAATTTCAATTTATACCGATTTTACTCGTTGGTGTCAATTAGGCGGCCTGTGGACTTTTGCCGCCTGTCCCGGAATGGAATGAGATGAAATAGAAAAAACGGGAAGCGCTATCGGGACGCAGTTATCAGGGGCACACTCTACCCACTAAGCTAATCGCCTGTGATTAGAGTTCCCGAGTGAGGCGAGGGGCTCCTCTCAATCGACGAAGGTTCAAACCTGGCGGTATCACCGTTTAGCAATCAACATATGCACTTTTATTTCACAATATTGTTTACTAAGAAAAAGAAATAAACAATCTCCGAGTGCTTTTTCGCCACATTAACAAGAGTAAGTTGAAGTTGATGAGCAAAACAATAAACATAATATGCACTTTTATTTTCGTTCAAACGTAGCGTTTTGAGCCCACCAACGTCACCTTGCATATTTTACTTGCCTTGTCATAACATTCCCCACGCAATTTAGAGTTACTTAATCCATGTCTTGAAAACAACTTATCAAGTCTCGTCTTAAGTGAGATAGATGTAGCATTTGAAACATGCTCGATACTTGAGAAAAAAAGGTTAAATTATGCCTCCTCTGATATCTATATAGTGCAACACGACATTCATTTTAATTCTTTGGTTAAAACGCTACAAGATTCATTGACGATCACCGTGAAAAAATATCAGCAAGATGCAGTCGGTCGAATGACCGATTTGCCCTCCCTCGGCTTCGGTAGGGTGTAGAATGGTGCACGCCCTCGTTGTCAACATCCTCGAATTCTTGATGCACTTCCTATGAAATTTGGATTTCCTACCGAAACCTAATCCTATTATATATAGGCATTCAAAGAAGTAAGACAAAAGAAGTTGGGAAGTAAGAATTAATGATTCATATGTGAATCATTGCTTAACTTGAAAAAAAAATCCATATGTGAACTAACCTGCCTTGTTAGTTGTTACTATTTATTTACATTTGAACATGTATATGTGAACACATATCTCTATTTACCAATAATTCATATATGAATAATTTATTTTTACATTCTTAACGTTTTTGCCTTTTTTATTTGAGCATCCAAACACACACGTGCGTGCACACACACACACACACACACACACACACACACA
>NC_037537.1:1768265-1781980 GCF_001531365.2 Cynara cardunculus var. scolymus | reverse complement strand
CCCTATATAAGCATGATATGATTTGTGCTATATGACATAAAACAGTAACAAAACTAAAACTATTATTACACATAGATAATTAAAAAGAGCAACAAAGATGTGAATTTACTGAAATTGAAAACTTAGTGAAGAATGTATATTGTTTGTCATCCYGAAGTCAAATCTTTAATGAACATAATGAACAGCCCCTATGTAGTTAGTCTTCAAAACTAAAACTATTATTAGACAAAGTTAATAATTAAAAAGAGCAACAAGGATGTGGATTTACTGAAATTCAAAACTTAGTGAAGAATGTATATTGTTTGTCATCCCGAACTCAAATCTTTAATGTAGGCGTGTTCACATTAGCGTGTTCATAGATATCGTATGTTYATATTGGGACACTTATTGATTATTTTCTTCACTTTCGGAATTCGAATTCCGAATGTATTCGTAGACGCTTTTAGCTTTTTCATGCTCATTGTCGTCGATCCGTTTTACTCTATGATTATCCATATTACTCGGACTATAACGGAATCTTTACAAAAGGGACTTTTTTCAAATTTACAATATCAAAACCATTATAGGAAGAATAAATGTAAAATTCAGTAAGATGAACACATGTGAAACTTAATGTCATTATTACATGAAGATCAATTAGTGATATTTTAAGATTTGTAACTCCCAATTAAAATATTTGGGAGTTACATAAGAATGATAAATTACCTAAATACCCTTACAATTAATATGTGAGTTACATTTGAACCTAACTAAAAGATGGAACATGATTGGTTGATATTGGTTAGCATAGTTTGCACAATAGTTTTGGTTAGTATTTGAACCAACCTCTATATATATATACACACACACACATATGTAGTGAGGGATCTAATGAGAACATTTTATCATTTTACGAAAATGTGAGAACACCCTAATCATAGGTGATAATACACATGAGAGGACCGAGTGTTGTGCGGGCAATTTGGCCCAAAATTGTGCAAAATGTCTCATGCGTCTCTAATTTAGTATCAAATAATTGCCTCTTCTTTTAATACAAAAATGAACTTACCACACAATAGCAATCAATAACTTTGAATTTCTATAATAATTTGTAACTGTTGGTCTCAACCGTTTGATTTGATAATAGCATAAATACATCTGATCCATACCTTAGAAATATTCTTAAAGTACTGTTTCAAGAAACAAAACAATTCAGAGTTACCCCTATGTCTAAATTGTTCTTCATTCTGAAGTCATCATTCAGAATCATTAAAACCGGAATTGAAATGTGGACTTGCTAAAAGGACTTAAATATCCAGATTCAATATCCAGATGTAACAACCGGATTTACCGTTCAAAATTCTTATAAGGACATGTCTTAAATCCGGTTTGGAAAGTTCAGTTACCATCCGGTTCATATTTCTAGTATTTCATAAATCAAGTTTGTTGTAATCTAAAATATATCTTATATTTTGGAGAGGAAAATAGAATAAGACTTTTCTCTTTGTAAAAGTCTTATTAGTATCTGTGTTGATCCAAGAGCAAAAAGTCTTCAACGACATCGAAGATTAGACGAAGTGAAGCCAAAATTGTCACCAAAGCGGATTGGTTAGTCATCTAGCTGAATGAAGCTCATTATAAGATAAAGTCAAAAGTAGCCTGACAAATACTACTTCTAGCAAACCGATTTTTAGAGTGCAAACTTAACCAACAAATTTCGGCTTGCCAACTCTACCAACACTCATCCTGGTTTAGGAAGATGTTTGACGTGTCAGACAAAGTAAGAAAATGATGCTAAGAGTGCAAAATCGGGATTAAATCTCTTGAATCTCTACATACTACTTTTTTCATACATAATTATTATTTATCGCTTAAACTACACATCAAAGTAGCCCCACACCTTACAAATAAGGCGTCATAACGTGCCATAACGAGTTACAGTGCAAATCAAGCCTTAGAGTGGAGTCATGAGGGTTAACGTGTCGACAAACCCAAGCCTTGATGCGATAACCCGCCATAACAAGGCCATAACAAGTTAAGTAAAACCATGGTGATGAACGACCATGTTTACTATGTACTATAGTTGCTACTGTTTTTTGACTCTTTTACGATACTTTCCTCAATGCGATTACATGTTTGAATTTATGTATCGAATATACGTGCACTAATGTGGGCCCTTGTTTTTGTACAACATTCTAAAACAAATATTTCCGTATGTTTTCTTGATGTAAATAAACAATAAAGGTAATAGAATCCCGTATATGATGATGAGGGTTTGTTTAAATAACAAGAAAACCTATTTAGGAATGTTTCTAGAAAAGGAAAGACGATAAGAGAACTTGGACTGTAATCGACAAATGCAATAACTTTACCGTTTTCTTACAGTTGTGCACCTTTTTTTTAATTTCAGAATGCTATTATGCAACGAATTATTCCTCGCCATGTGCATCTTCATACCAATTTCCGTATTTTTTTTCTCCTTTTGTTTTTCTATTGCCGAATGAAGGAAACGTCAGTCAGATGATGTTGTGCGTTCCCTCTAAGGGTTGAGATCGCATATAATGCCGAGTACGTTTGAATCCATGATGCATCAGTATTCTTTGTATTCATTTTTTATTTTCGTGGGAAGAATATATGTTGTGAATGGATAAAATTACGTGACACTTCCCTTTCATGCCCACCTGTTGAAGAAACAAGTGTTGTTTTCTTTTAATCATCAGTCAGAAGTTATTGAAATATATATCAAATCAAATATTGTAGTTTTTAAGACATGATGTATTTTTTTTATTAGCCTGGATATTCAACCCCGCTATGCGAGCCGACTAATCTCAGAACGACCACCTGCTTTGCAGATAACCTGGAGTCACCGCATTTGAACCTCTGTAACCACAATGATATTTTTATTTCTCCTTGGATTTGAATTTGAGACCTCATGATACTTTTGACCTTTGGAGTCAAGCTCAAACCAATCAGACACCAATTTTGTGGTTAAGACATGATGTATTTTTATTTTTGATTAACCTTGATATCTAACCCGCTATGCGAGCCGACTAATCCCAGAGCGACTACCTGCTTTGTAGATAGCCCGGAGTCACCGCATTTGAACCTCCGTGATCACAAGAAGATTTTTATTCCTCATTAGATTTGAACTTGAGACCTTCTGATACTTTTGGATTCAAACTCAAACCAATCAGATACCACTCTTGTGGTTAAGACATGATGTATTTACAATTTAGTAACAAATGTAATAAATGGATAATTTATGTAGAAAGGCAAAAGTTTGAGGTTAAAATTGTGAAAGTTTAGATAGTTAAAGGGCTTATAGTGTAACTAGTTTCATATTTCTCTCTCACCTCAGTAAAGCTAGCTGTTGGCTTCTTGGCTCTGGTTTTAGAGAGAGAAAGACAGAGCTCCATTATTGGGTTCTTTCATCATGTAAATCCAATCTCCTCAGCCCCCCCATATGTACGTATACTTGCTTTAATTCTCTTTTCCCTCTAATAATTTCACTGAATCTAGAGTTCTTCAACTGCAAATCTCGATAAATTTGTGCCAGATTTCTCGTTTTTGAGTTTTTCTTTTGCTTTCAATTTAAGCCTAGGAGAAGAAATCTTGGTGATGAAGTTTCGCTGGATTTTGGTGGGATCAAATTCTGTAAAATGAAGATTTCAGCTCTGAATCTTGTACTGGAATGAGTTCTTTGATTGATTGAAGTTTCTGTCGCGAAGTATGGATCTATATCAGAAGAGAACCAAGACAGTTGACCGAATCGATTCGGTTGATCCTGGTGTTGATCCTGATGTTGTATCACCGGAATTAACTCGGGTGTGCCCGTTCCCGGACGAGGTCTTAGAACCGGTGCTCTCGCTAATAAACTCCCACAAAGACCGCAGTTCGGTGTCTCTGGTCTGTAAAGATTGGTACAACGCTGAGCGGTGGAGCAGGCGTCATGTGTTTATCGGGAATTGCTACTCGGTATCGCCGGAGATTGTTGCCGGGAGGTTCCCGAAAATTCGGAGCATCACCTTAAAGGGGAAACCAAGGTTTTCGGATTTCAATTTGGTACCGGAGGATTGGGGAGCTGATGTCTATCCATGGCTGAGTGTTCTCGCGAAGGCGTATCCCTTCCTGGAGGAGCTGAGACTGAAGAGAATGGCGGTTAGTGACGAGAGTTTGGAGTTTCTGGCGAAGAACTTTCCTGATTTTAAAGCTTTATCGCTATTGAGTTGTGATGGGTTTAGTACTGATGGGTTGAAAGCCGTTGCCTCTCATTGCAGGTAAGATTTTCTTCTTCCTTCTAAATGTTAGGGTAGAAAAGTTCTTCAAGGTGTATCAGTCACTTTGTAATGTAAGGTGATCGATATGAGGTTGGCAAATCAAGAATTTTTGAACATATGTAGGCTCAGTTGATATTAATGTGTCAAAATGGGGTTCGTTTACTTTTCTTTAAGAGCAATGACATCAGATCAATTGAATCTTGGGTTTGACTCTGATGTGATTAGATCAATTGAAGCTAATTTGGATTACAAACTTTGTTAAGTTTCTTGCTCTTAATTTCGTGGTAATTGTTGAAAATTGTGGGAATCTGGATTGAGTTTTTAGGTATTACTCAATAAAGTTTTCTGAAGTCAATCTTAGAAATAAGTTATTAACGGAAATGTCTCGTTTGATAACAGTGTTTCTTTGTCATCAATCGGAATAAACAGTAGAATATGATGTTTGATGAACAGGGATCAAAGGGAAAAAAGCAGATTTTGCATGATTTGGGTTGAAAAAGATCACATATTTGCGTCTGATCTGGCCGATAAAATTAATGGGTGGGTGCCTCTAGAACGTGGGGTATGCTTTGTGCCTAAAAATACATTGGGAGCATGCTTCTCTTTCATTCTCTCTATCTCTTGAAAAAATTTATTTGTATTTTGCTTTGTTTTATTTTGGGGGCACTGGGAACAGAGCTTTTAGTGGAAATGAAGTGGTAGTACTTTATGGCTTAATTTTTCTTTGCCTTTTCCTGGTTGCTTTCTTGATGTGACACATGACCTGTCTTTGATAATTAATGGATGACATGTTCTTGATGTCATCTCTACTGGAATATCTTTGTATTTCACAGTTGGGCCATGAAACTTGCATTTGATCTGATTATACAAGCTTGTTATAATTTGCTCAAGGTCTTCTTCGTCTGCCTTCATTCCAACAAAGCAATATGGTTAATACTTAATATTAGCTTGTTAGAAACAGTGTTTTCATTTGGAGCATCCATATTCTCTTCTTAATTGAAAGGAAAAGGAGTTTTTGTAATTTGGTTTTTTAGGCATGTAATAATTACATGCATACTTTTCTTTGATTGATCTGGATATGGAAGTTTCTGTTGAGTTTTCGATCTTTTGCTTACTGCTTTACATTGAGCTGAAGTAACAGAAGCATGAGACATTTTTATGGGGATCCAAAGAAACATGAAATCAACAAAATTTCCCTGTAAACTGTAAACCGTAAACCGCCGACACCCTTTTTTTCATGAAGCCCCAATTACTAGTCTTTTTTAGGTGCAATTTTCTGAGTATCATTTGGAGCTAAAATATGTACTCTCTTTAAACCATAACTGGTGGTTTTAGCTAAGCAGTTGCTATATTAGCTGCCATGTTGTTCTTGATCCTTTTGTATAGTTCGTAATTATCATTTGGGCAACTAATTATGGTTTCAAGGACATGAGATCTATTGTTAATTGAAGTTCTGTTCAGTTTTATTGTTCTTTACCGTAAAAACATGCGAGTTTGTCGAATAATAGTTGAAGTCATCTTATTACATGCATCAGAACAGGAAAAAGGACAAAAACTCTTTATTAATCCATATGGATATGTTAGTTTCTGTTTTGAGCTTTACATGCTTTTACATGACAGAAAAGGAACAAAAGAGTGACGCGTTTCTACATGCATCTAAGAAAATGTGAAAACAACAATTTTGCTTTAAAGATTCTCATGCAAATTGTTTTTCACCAGCTATAAGTCCCATAACATTCTGTCTTCCTTCTAATAGTAGTGGTGATTTTTAATCAACTTCTTAGATGTTTGAACGTTGTTGGGCAACTTATTACCTGTATTAAAATTCAAAACAGGAAAAACTGTATTTCCCTTGAAGTGATCTGGATTCGTAAATCGTAAGTTTTGGTTAACTTTAGATTAGTTTGCATGGAGCAAACGGAACCAAAAAGAGACAATTTTATGTGCATCTCAACAAGCATGGAAACAATAACTTTGCCTTGTAATTTTTTTCATGCAAACTGTTTTTCCATCTAAGCTCAATTATTATGTTCTTGTTTGGTGCATGTTCTAGTTGCACTTGAAGTTGAGATCTATAAATGTACCTTTAAACTAAAACTGGGGGCATTATTGAAGCATTTGAAATGTTGTCCTTCACTTAGCATTGTTCTTGATACTTCCTATTGTTGCATGTCTCACTTGGGTATAGCTAATTAAGATTTTCTGGATCTAGCATCTACTGTTAATTGAAGTTTATATCCATTCCGCTTATCTTCCAAGATTGCATGTGATTTTGTGACTTGCCTTTTCATCTGCTTGAAATTAATCAACTTCTGCAACAGTTGCTTGAATTATGTGCCCTCTACTTCATAGTTTCTTTAGAAGTAAGGCCCTAAATCAAATACTGTGTGTTATCATTTGAAGGCCATGTAGGCTCACATGTGCATCACTTATTATTACTAAAGTAAGAAATTTTCACAACAAAAGTGACTGCATTTTCCTATGATTTGGCTGACTTATGCTGGAGAACCTTCACAACAAAAATAGCAACTATAGCTTTCTCTTAATTCTGCTGGATATTGGTTTTTTTGTAGGAATTTAACGGAGCTAGACATACAAGAGAATGGGATTGATGATCTTGGTGGGGATTGGTTAAGTTGCTTCCCTGAAAGCTTAACCTCGTTAGAAGTGCTCAATTTTGCCAGCTTAAACAGTGAAGTCAGCTTTGATGCCCTTGAGAAGCTTGTTAGTAGGTGCAAATCATTAAGGGTTTTGAAAGTTAACCGGAATGTAACTTTAGATCAATTGCAAAAGCTTCTTTTGCGGGCCTCACAATTGACTGAACTTGGAACTGGAACCTTCATGCAAGAACCTGTTACCCGTCCGGTCAATGACCTTGAAAGTACTTTCAGCAACTGTAAAAATCTACTTACTCTCTCGGGTTTGTGGGACACTAGTTCACTTTATCTACCGGTTATCTACCCTGCCTGCTCTAGTCTGACTTTCTTAAACCTCAGTTATGCAACTTTACACAGCGTTGAGCTAGCAAAGCTTCTCATTCACTGCAAAAGTCTACAACGCCTCTGGGTAAGTAGCTTCTCCATGAGCTTACATTTTCAAAATTAAATATCTAAATAGGATATGCAGCTGTTTCTCTGTTTTTTTTGGAAAGGTGTCCTGGGCTATGCCGAGACTAATCCCGGCAAATTGCGACTGTAAGACATCAGCCTTGATAAACTCAGTGGCCACAATTGTTGTGGACGCATGAAATTGAACCCAGGGCAGATGGGATATTCCACCACATCCCCCTGGGCCCTGATAAACTCAGCTGTTTCTGTGTTGCTGTCTTTTCCCAAATTTACTGCATTATTCGGTACTTCTAAAATGGCAAAACCTGACAGAATTATGTAATTTTTGCTGGAATTGAGTGATAGTGGTAGAACCTCCATTGAGGCTTTTGCAACATGGACAGCTATCTTAGCATAAAAAAATGTAGGTCTTACAAGATAAACCTTAGGTTATGCGTTCTAGCGTGAGGGATTTGTCAAGTGGTTTAAACAAAAAAGGATTCTAGACTTCTTCTGCTACTTCTACGAGAAATAGTATTTGATTGGTATAGTATATTAAGCAGGTCTGATATTAAACTAAATTTATTTATTTGGATTTTACCTTGGTACCTTATCTTCCAATCATTTATTCCCCACTAGCTGGCCAATAACTAACATTTTGTGACGCATTTGTTAATGAGTGTCAATGTTACGTGGACCTAGTCAAATCACTTCTATTTGGCGAAAGTAGGACCAGTGGAGAACAAATAATTTGAAGATGAGGTGAGTTCTACTAGCCAAATCAACAAAAAAAGTAGTATGGTGGCAAGAGTTTCTTTACGCGATGCTAAGCGGCCAAACAAATAAATTTTCCTATTTTTATCATCATAAATCTTTTTTGCATCGTATTATTGTTACGAACGGACCAATCATGACATGAATAGTAGGCTCACAATCTTTTTGCAGTGCTTAGATTCTTAAATAAGTTTGTAAGATGCTAGTATATCTCTGCCTAAATTGTTCCAATCCTGATTTTGCCTCATGTATGCCTGTGTGAGTGTGGTTGATCTATAACACATAAGAGAAATCCGTTATGACAGGTGTGATTGGAAAAGAGAGCCTCCACACTTCTATATACAGATACAGATCTCCAAAAGTTAGCCTTCCACAAATTACTACAGCATAAATACAGTGCTAAAACTAAAATTAACAAATTCATAATAGGACATACCGCAAAGAGGCTTGTAGGGTGGAGTAGAACTTTGACCCATAAAAAACATTTGGTGCAGTTGCCCTGGACCTCGTGATCAAGATCTTCATGAATGATGCCTTGTTAAATACTAGCCAATAATCCAATATAGTTTTGTACTTGTAGTTATCCTATTTATATGTGATCTTGTTTTGGCTCTTAAATCATGGTCATAGAACCAGTAATTGCACCATGAAATTAGGTTCTAGGCATGTAAATAGAATCTTATCTTTTTGCTTGTCTCATTCTAGTACTTATGTCATCGGAGGAATTTCTTGATCATTTTGGGGTTTGTACCATGATAGCTTTAAGGTGGTTTATGTGTGTTGAGTTGGATTCGATGTTTAGGATGTAGGCTCTGATCAGGTAAAAACTATTTTTTATATTGTGTAGTTTAACAGGGAGCCACAACAGTGGTGTCAAATTTTTGCAGGGGTAAAGAAAAGGAGAAATATGCTTTCTTTCATTATTTAAAGATCACAAAACAAACCGCACAATTGTCTTTTGCCAACAACTGACAAACTTTTTATCATGTCCAAAATATACATCTATTGCTTCAAATGGAAATAAAGTTCCTTTGTAGGATTTCCATATCCGGATAGTACATTAGTACTTAACATGGCATTCTCTTGCCAATAATTTCCTTAAAGTGAGAAATAAGTTCTTTATTAGTTCCTTGAATCAACATATCCTCACATGTGTCAAAACTTGAGTGTAATGAACCTGTTGATGTAAGGTACACAAAGAATAATCCAGAACACTATGCAAAACCGTTGTATGGGTCCTTGCTTTACACCATGAAGTGACGAGAACAATTTGCAACCAGACTGAAATTAGCTATTTTAACGAGGGATTAGAAACATGTGGACATATTCATCTAAGGAGCCATGAGAAAAACATTCTTCATACTATGCCAATGTACGTCAGTGTTTAGTAGAAGTCATATCTGAAAGTCATCAAGAGAGTCATCTTGTGTGTGTCTTTATTCTACAAGTCTGGTCTTGAATCTTCAACTTCTCCTGCAGAGAGATGCCTAATCTCTTTATGCATTTGCATCTGATAAATGTAACCAATTACTTTGTAAGAAAAAACATTGAAGAGAGAATGATAAACCAAACCAAATGAACCTTGTATATCCCGCCTGGAAGTGGGGTTTGGGGAGGGTAAGATGTAAGCAGACTTGACCTCTTCCCCAAAGAGTAGAGCGAGCTGCTTCTATGAAGACTCTCGGTTTGTGAAAAGTGTGATGAAGAGAGAAAAGTCAAATATGATGAAGTTTTGAAAGCTGGTTAAGAGTAAGCAATAACATACAAATTGAAGGGAGTACAATGAACATGATGATCTTTATATTTGGTTGGCAACTTTATGTGTTAATCGTTAGAGTTAGGAGCATGATGATATATCGGATATAGGATCTATGTGTTGTGGCCGTGACATGGTTGTTTGAATTTGATATAGTTGACCATGGTTCAGGACTATCAACTAAAATCCACTTACCATTTTTATCTGATTTTCAATTCATAACTTATTAGACCAATGTGATGACTTTTGAATCCAAAGATTCTAGATTAAGCTGAAGTAAAAGAGAATACATGAAGTGTAACTTTAGCAGTTATGATACAGAAATGGTAGATCCAATAAGCCTAGTTGGACTTCTCATATTGAAACCCTAATTATCTCTACATTCTTCTATGCCTTTTGCCATGCTCTCACGGTATTAAATTGTGTTAACCCTTTTTCTCCTTCCCTGAAACGCATACTTGTTCTACTTTTCCAAAACTCCTCGTACTTCGCCAATCTCAAGCACTTCAAATTTTCAAAATTGTAGCTAAACTTTTTCGTGAGTCGAGATCTCCATGGCAACGGTCTTTCTGCCTCTTGGATACAGGTAAAGTTCACATATATCCTACCCCGACGAGAGGTGGCCCAGAAATTTTTTCAAGCAGTGACACCATTTGACCATAAGAATGAAACTTCTAGAAAATTTTCACAAATTCGTAATAGATGTGTTGTTGGTTTGTTTGCAATTTTGCATTAGCAAGGAAGGGTCATGGGTTTGATCCTTCCACAGCTGCTTTCCTCCAAATTTAGAAAAAAAGAAGCTATAGAAACCCAAAATTAAAAGCTGAAAAACAAAAAAGTTGCTAAAACTAGGATCGAATCCACGCCCTTTCAAACAAAATACTTTAATCTTCCACCTTAGACCAACCCAGCCATCACAAACTTCTGTTGCAAGTTTAGTTTTAAGAAATATAAGGGCACACAACGAAACATTATGATGGCACCCTTAGAAATATAATATTTTTTTCAACTAGGATGGAACCATGAAGTGGTAGCACCGGCCACCGTTTGCCCCCAATAGGGTCCACCTCTGTCCCAGACCGTAGTACTTCTGAGTGGGACATACTTTGTACGTTTGGTTTTGTAAATTGAAAACCTTAACTTGTTTTGAGATAAAAGTATTGTCGGTTTTGTAGAATCATAAAATTAAGCCTGAGTCACACATTATGCAGTTGGATAAACTCATTAAACTTTTTTGTTCATCTACAGGTTCTTGATACTGTAGGGGATAGGGGTTTAGAAGCTGTTGGATCCTGCTGCCCATTGCTTGAAGAATTGAGAGTCTTCCCAGCTGACCCCTTTCATGACCTGGATGTCACAGGTGTAACTGAATCCGGTTTCTTGTCAGTCTCTCGTGGCTGCCCAAAACTGCATTACGTACTCTACTTTTGCCACCAAATGACAAACGCAGCTGTAGCCACCATTGTGCAGAACTGCCCGGGTTTCACCCACTTCCGCCTCTGCATAATGAAYCCYGGTCAACCAGATTACYTGACCAASGARCCMATGGACGARGCYTTTGGTGCRRTTGTCARRACYTGYACCAAGCTTCAACGSCTYGCGGTTTCCGGCCTYTTAACYGAYARRACMTTCGAGTATATCGGKAAATACGCWAAAAACYTRGAAACMCTTTCTGTTGCTTTTGCAGGAAGTAGTGATCTGGGTTTGAAGTATGTGCTTGGAGGCTGTCCAAAACTGAGGAAACTTGAAATACGAGACTGCCCGTTTGGAAACGCTGCGTTGCTTTCGGGTTTGACCAAATATGAATCAATGAGGTCTCTTTGGATGTCTGCTTGTAATTTGACCATGAATGGGTGTAGGGTCTTGGCTAAAGAGATGCCTAGGTTGAATGTTGAAGTGATGAAAGATGAAGATAGTGAAGATAGCCAGGCTCATAAAGTTTACGTCTATCGAACCGTGGCTGGACCACGAAGGGATGCACCACCCTTTGTCCTGACCCTCTGAGTTCAAGAAAACCGAACCGGTTAGCCCTCTCTCTGTCTATCTATATATATATAAAGTTGGTAGCTTGAACAACTTGTACTTTGTTGAAAATAATGTTGTATTGCAGTATAGGAAAAACCCATGGGTATTATCGAAACTTTTAATTAAAATCGTTCCGGCCATCGAGCTATTCATAGATCTACCGTTTGGATTATGGCCAAAAATGTGACCACCGGACGGGGGTCAAAGCTCGAGGATGTTAGGACTGAAGGTTGCACGCAATGATATGGGATAGAGTCGTAGTTCTTTTTCGCGTTTCGACAAGTTTAGTATCTTGATGTGTAGTTAATCTTTGAATATCAAGCTTGAATCTTTAAAGCCAAAAGTGAGACTGTTTTTCTTGCTCATCTTGTCTGCATGAATTTAGAGGATATTTGACCAAATGACCTTTTATAGAACTCATTTTTACAAATTAACTCAAGTTTTTATAATATATTAAGTTATTTACTACTTGTACATGGAGGAATTCATGGTCATAGAATCATAGCTGTGATAAAAGAAAACCGCAAAGGTGGTGTCTGATTGGTTTGAGCTTGTATTCCAAAGGTCAAAAGTGCCTGGAGGTCTCAGGTTTGAATCCAAGGAGAAATGAAAATCCCTTTGTGGCCACGGAGGTTCAAATGCGGTGACTCTGGGCTATCCGCAAAACAGGTGGTTGTCCTGGGATTAGTTTGGTCTTTGTTGGGGTGGGTTCACAAGTCCGTCTGCTTCTCTATGTACTCTTGATCTTTGGCAAGCGATTCTTCAGGTCGAAGGTGATTAGAACGATTACTTGTTATTCTCGGAGCAACACATACATACACATTTATACACAACCATCGGCTTCCATTTCTTCCTTCGGCCTTCTATTTACATAGCAAAGAAAAGGAAAAGGCTGTTGCTCGAATGCGTGACTTACTCGAATCTTTGGAGTCCTTGTTGTCTCCATGAAGTTTTATATCACAGTGCAGGAACCGAGTGTCGAAACAAAACTTTATATCTATCAGACTGTTTAATTTAAATAGCAGAAGGAGCAATTTAAGAATTTTGTAATGCAAAAACACATACATAAACATATCCTCAGTGTTTCCCCTGTCTCAATCCCGACCATCCCTCCCTCTTCTCCCCTCTCTCGATATCGATCACCCCTCTGAGTGACCATCAATTATTTCCGTGAAGCCAAGACACAAACAACTGTAACAGCCCAACAAAACCAAATTCCAAAATACATGTCATAAACATATAATAGGTTTTAATATATACAAACAGATCAATTATATCCACATATATCAGCAAAAAGTCTGAATACAAGAACTGATCTAACAAAAACTAGTTCAACAGCCAGTTACGCCTTTCCTTTGCCTTTATCTTTCAACCTGAGCTGATCTGTAATATATTTTACAAACGATTGAGGGGTAGACCGAAAGATTTAGTGAGTGATTTCCCTTGTTTTTAAACATGCCATAAATAAAATGTTAATAAATTCAGTCATGATCTCAAATGTTAGAACTATCGCGGATGTCCCGTCAACTATCACGGATGCCTCGCCATCTATCGCGATTATCCCGCCAACTATCGAGTTTTAAACGCTAAGCAAGTTCATTGATCAAAGCTTGGACGATGAGCACTCCCTCATCTCCCAAACACATATTTTATCTCCATCTCTTTCTCTCTGCCCCTCTCCTCAGACACACACACATACGCATATTATATATATATATATATATATATATATATTATAAAGCATTTGACAAAACTTTTAAATGCCATTTTTTATTCGTAAACTACTGTTTATTAATGCATATTACTTAAAACTCAATATTGCAAGTAGATTGTGCGTAAGTACAACTTATTAAAGCT
>NC_037537.1:1765050-1766821 GCF_001531365.2 Cynara cardunculus var. scolymus | reverse complement strand
GTTTGCACCATTCACTTGTAGACATAAAGCATAAAATCTACATGCTCAGCATACCTTCCTCACAAAGGAAAATAATATCTATTTTCTCCACTGTTTGGATAGACCTTAATAATTTGGCACTGTAATTTGACTTTAGTTTACAATGAAGTGACCCCATGATAATCTACTTGAAAGTGGGGCTAATGAACAGCAAATGATATTTTTTATCACAATGTATCACATTAGTTTATGCTTATTAGTTATTTGATCAAAGATTCAAGGGTACTGTTGAAAAACACAACAAAACAGAACTTTGACCAGACAAGATTATGATCATTACTAAATGTAATCACAATGTATCAGAATATGATTATCAAAATGATGTAAATTCTTAATCTTTTGTTAGCATCCATCGATTATGTATAGTTTTCCACTTGCGATCACCTCTAGGGTTTAGGGAAATCGTTCTCCAAAAGCAATCAGAATCTTCAATATATTTTGGATTCGAATTGAAATTTTATATAAAGAATATTAACGGATTTGCAGCGCGCGCTCAAATCCGGCTCAATAACTTTAAAAAAAATGACTATCTTGCCCTTTTTTATATTATCTCATTAAATGTCATTAATCTAATTTTGGAATTACATTAATTAAGATTTCTTTCAATTTTAACCATTGATTATTAGGATGTGTGGTTGAGATTGGATCTCACAGTTACCACAAACAATTCAGTTCTCATTTGATTAAGCCCTTATATATATATATATATATATATATATATATATATGGTCAAGTTCAAGAGAAAACATTAAATAAATGATAAATCGAAAACCATGACAAAACGGATGAAAAATATATCAATATGGATGTCAAATTAACAAGAAAAAATGATCGTTTTTTGGTGTAATTTATTTCACTCGAATTTTGTTTATTTTTCGTCTTTTTCCAAATAAAATTAGAGGGTGGGATTTTTTAATTAAAAAAATAATATTGTACCCACTCAATTAATCACATTCATTAAATCATCTAATCTAACGGTTGATAAGTGTCTTTTAGTTTTCATTTATTTGAGGTTTTCTCATGAACCTTCTCTCCTCTCTCTCTCTCTCTCTCTATATATATATATAGAGAGAGAGAGAGAGAGATATATGGACGTTCAGGGAAAATCTCGGAAAATGAAAAACTAAATAACACCCCAGTAAGGGTCCATCTGGACCATATGCACGTATGCATGTAGGTAATTGAAGTTGTTTTTTGGTTTTATGCACGCATGCATCCTGTGCATACCAAACAAATTGCTTACAAGTTACTTGTATGCGGTTCAGATGAATGGTTATGAGTGTGTTCCTCAGTTTTTCAATTTTTTGAGGTTTTTTCTTTAACCTGATCATATATATATATATATATATATATATAGGGGAGCGATCAAATGCAAACCACTCAATTTGTACAAACCGTGTAAACCGTATTCAACCAATCATAATTTTTCATTTTGTTCATTTTTTTATAATTATGAGAGGTTGATTAATCATTTTTATTGTGGAGGGTGTTAATCATAGATATTAGCATCTTCATTATTTTAATTTTAGATAAATACATGAAACAGTTTCATTAATGTTAGAGAAATACATGAAACAGTTTTATTAAGTATTATATGAAACAATTTCACAACCATATATGAAACAACTTCATCAATAAAAAGTATTATATGAAACAATTTCATGAAAAAATTTCATAAGATTAAACAATGAAATCGACAGATGAAGGTGGTTTGCACGGTTTACACAAATGA
>NC_037537.1:1744466-1764925 GCF_001531365.2 Cynara cardunculus var. scolymus | reverse complement strand
TTTACACAAATGAAGGTGGTTTTCATATGATCACTCCTCTCTCTCTCTCTCTCTCTCTCTCTCTCTCTCTCTCTCTATATATATATATATATATATAAGGGATAAAATACAAACCAAACCATTTGTACAAACCTTGAAAACCGTCGATTTCATTATTTATTTTAGTGAAATTTTTCATAAAAATTGTTTAATATTATGAAATTGTTTCAAATTATTCGTTCTATGATAAAATTTGTTCACCAAAATTAATAGAATGATAATGTCCATAATTATTTGAAATGAATTCTTTTGAAATAATTTCATGAAAAAAAAATTACTAAAATAAACGATGAAATCAATGGTTTTTCACAATTTATATAAATGGCTTGTTTTGCAAAATATCTCTCACTTGTATATATTTTAAATGTGTTTTTGTTAGAAATCACATGTAATTTTGTTTTCATTTTTTAATATTTAATTTGAATCATTGTTTTTTCAAGTTGTAAATCACATATGATTAGAAAAATATTTTGAACAAAAAATAATTAATTATGAATCACATATAATTTTGACGAAATTTTTTTTTTTAAATATTGATCTAAATGTAAATTAAATACGCTTATTTCAAATATATTAAATATATAATATTTTTATAAGTAAAGAATGGAATCATATTAAAATCATATATATAATAAAAAAATCATTTAATTAATAATTTTAATTTTTTGGTTATATTTATCAAATTAAATATTAAAAGATTATCTTTTTTCTATATAATTTTTAAATTTTATTTATTTTTGACTGAAAATAACACGTTTTTATTAATGATCAGAAAAGTTACAATAACAAAAATAGCCATGTAATTAGCAGGTCCGTAATTTACAGAGGGGTTAAAATATAAAAAAAAAAAGAAGTTTTCGAATTAGGTCTATAATTATAGGGACCAAATATGTAAATTTAGAAAAACACATCTGCCTACTTATTTTTGCAAATCTATAACTAATTCACATATTTGGTCCAGACCCGATTTAGAAAACTTCTTTATTTTTACATTTTGATACTTTTATAAATTACGGACCTGTCAATTACAGACCTATAAATATTTTCGTTATTTAAAAAAAAGGATTAAAATGAGTATTTTAATTAATTTATATTTGCCAATTTCTGAAGATGACCGCTTCCAACTTGTAACAAACCCACAATTGATCAGCCCACCATTTTTATGCATATTCTTTCTTGTGAATTACCAAAAACAGCCCTATGACTCAAAACAATGACCCCACAATCATCAAATACTGTCCAGGGGCAGGCTGGTAAAATCAGTCACCACCTCTACTCTACCTATAACCACCATTCTTTTGCATATTTTTTTCTGCTTGTGAAATACCAAAAATAGCCCTAGGCCTCAAAGCTATGGCCCCAGTCCCCACAGTCATCAAAAGGGTAGGCCGGTAAAATCAACACCACCTCTAACTCTAGGTAACAAGTACAAGAGGGTAAAGACCATCAATGCGGCATCTGTCTCCTGTGATTCACCTTCAACAACTCGCCGGAAATCGCTTCACAGCCTGCCGGAAAATGGGTTTGTTTCAGAAAAAGTAGAACGCTAAAATGGTGGAAGATAAAACCCAAATCGTCGGAGTTCACGCCGGTAATTCAAGACTCCGGTTAGCCACTGATCAAATCTCTTCTTTAATAGTCCTCTCACACTCGATCAAAGTCTTTTCATCCAGATGGAAATTGATAAGAAACAAGCTAAACGAGATTCTTCCCCTTCTCCCGCCGGAAATTCAGGATTCCGGTGACGGCCCATCGTTCTCTGGCGTCATTCAAGCCATTGAAGAAACAACAGAATTCACCACCAAATTGGCTCAGAAATGCATTGATTTTTCCTACAGCGGGAAACTGTTGATGCAAAGCGATCTTGATATAATTTGTGTGAAATTCAACAACCATATAAAGTCTTTATCTGAATTATCTTCCATCGATGCGTTTTCATCAAATGGGCAATACGCCATTGTAGTTTCAAGACCTGGGCCCACAGCTTCAAGAGACGACATCAGGTTCTATTTCAAGGATTTGTTATCAAGGTTCAAAATTGGGAACAGTGAGATGAAGGAACAGGCTTTGATTTGTTTCAATGAAGTGATTCAAGAAGATAACAGGTGTGTAAAGACTGCCATGGAGATTGATGGGCTTGTTTTTGTTTTAGTGGAGTTTTTGGGTTCAAAAGAAGTGGGAATTCAAGAAGAGGCTTTGAAATCTTTGGATATGATTTGTCGGTTTCATTCATACAAAGGTGTTTTAGCTTCGATTGGAATCGTTGCTCCACTAATTAGAGCTTTGGAGGGTGGTAGCCATTTGAGCAAAAAACTGTCCACCAGGTGTTTGATGAAAGTCACAGCTGATTCTGATAACGCCTGGGCAGTCTCAGCTCATGGTGGTGTGACTGCGTTGTTGAGGATCTCTGCTAGTGAGTCTGAAAATGGTGCTGAATTGGTTAGTTTGGCTTGTGGGGTTCTCAAAAATCTCGTCGGAGTTGAAGAAATCAAGCGATTTATAGTCGAAGAAGGCACAATTCCAATGTTCATAAACCTCGTTAAATCCATAAATGAAGTAACCCAAATCAGCGCAATTGATTTTCTCCGATCTATAGCCTCCGGAGATGAATTAGTAGCCAATTTGATTGCTAATGAAGGCGGGATTCGTGTTTTAGTTCGTGTTCTTGATCCAAAATCTTCATTTTCATCTAAAACTAAAGAGATGTCGATAATGGCAATCATGAGCTTGTGTTCGAATCCAACAAGATTGAATAATCTAGTGAGTTATGGCTTCATGGATCACATTCTCCATTTGCTTCGTGATGGCGAGGTTTCGGTTCAAGAATCGTGTTTAAAAGCCGCCTTTTGGCTAAGTGGGACTTCAGATGAGTTCAAGAAAGCCATGGGAGATGCGGGATTCATGCCCGAACTCATCAAATTCGTGGCTGCAAAGTCGTTTGAGGTTCGAGAAATGGCATCTGAAACACTTTCTAGTTTGGTTTCAATCCCCAGAAACCGAAAAAGATTCGTGGAAAACGATCAAAACGTGAGCTTGCTTCTGCAATCGATCGATCCAGAAGAAGGCACTTCAGGTAACAGAAAGCTTTTACTTCCTATAATCATGTCGTTATCGGGCTGTAACAGTGGCCGAAAGAAAATTTTGGGTTCTGGGTACTTGAAAAACATCGAAAAACTAGCCGATGAGCAAGTTTCGGATGCGAAAAAGATCGTTAGGAACCTTTCGTCGAACAGATTAGTTCGTTTGATTAGAGGAATTTGGCGTTGATTCGTTCCTCGTTTTTGTGTATAATTCGAGTTTGTTTTCATCACGTCGTGGTTCATCGAGGGTATGTCGAGTAAGTGCTTACTCAACGTATAAACGATGAAGATAAGCTTGTAAAAAGAAATAACACTGGATCGTTTTAGTTCGTTTATGTCCAAAAACGCTCATTCTTGCAAACATGGTGTTCCAACGATTGTATGTAAGGGTGTAAATGATGCGAGTCGAGCTCGAGTATCACTATACTCGACTCAAACTCGAAACCGAATTTCCAAGTTCGAACTCGACTCGAAAACTCGCGAGTAGTAAAAATCAAAGCTCGACTCAAACTCGATAACTATTTCTCAAGCTCGAACTCAAACTCGAATCAAGCTCAAACTCGAGCTCGAACTCGAATCAAACTCGAACCAAGCTCATCCATTCAAATTTATGAAATTTTAGGATTTTTCTCTTATAAATTTTAAAAATTAAATGTGTTCTCTTAGTTTTTACAAAACTAAATGATCAACTTCAAACTTCATCATMAAAAAGACAAAGTTAGAAATTACATTCACCTCCCTATCTTTTTATAACATTTTTTCTCCCTTTCTTTACCATCTTTCTTCCAATGTGGGACAATTTCACTAACTTTTTTTTATAGTTTTTCTTTGTCTTTTTTTTTTATTTTGATTTTAATAAAAATAATAATTGATTCGTTTTATAATTAAAAAATGCATAATATTGTTTAAATATCTAAAAACATAGGACATTTTTATTATTTATATTTTACAAATTTTATCATAAAAACTGATTATATTTTAAAACTAATTATATATAAAATAATCGAGTATCTCACGAGCTTTTCGAGTCGAGTACTGTGTAACTTGACTCGACTCGTTAATATATCGAGACGAGCTCGAGTTCGAGCCGAGCCTATTCGAGTCGAGTGTTGACCGAGTTTTGACCGAGTCGATCTCGAATAGCTCGCGAATTATCTCGTATCATTTACACCCCTAATTGTATGTGTGAGAATATGTGAAACCCTTTGAATCACTCTGTAAAAGAGTCTTGATACAGAGAGGGCAAGTTCCAACATATATAGAGGTTTGATGGTCTGTGTTTAGTTTAGCTGATGTGGGACTCCAATACTGTTAGGCAGTGCCTCTAGAATGGAAACAAAAGAGTTTGTCGTGTCCCAAGATGTTGTAGACCTCGGCTCTGATACCATGTGAGGAAGGATACGGGGAATCCATTTGAATCTCTGAAAGAGCCAGGAGAGATTCTAACACATACAGAGGTTTTAATGGTTTGTGTCTAGCCCGATGTGACACTCCAACACGGGAGTTCAGACAGCGCCCCTAGAATGCATCGAATCTATTATCTAGTGAATCAATTGCTCGTGGTACCTATTGGATGACTAAACATGGTCCATCTAACCTCTATATATATTCGCTCTCGTTATAAGGGCTCTTTCCATAAAGAGACTCACATGTCTTAACATGGTATCAGAGCGTCAAGCAAACTCAATAGCATCTCTGTTCTAACGGACGTATCCACTTAAAGGAGTGTCAACCCTCCAGGCGCGTCGGATCTCACATCAGTTAGACACGATCCGCCTATATACATTAAAACTTTTTTCCTCTCTATAAAACTTTTCTAGAGAAAGATTTCATATATTCTAACAGTAATAACCGACACAGACAGTTTTCAAATCCTAAAGAAAACGTCAGGGACCATCTGATATTCGTTAGTAATCAGTTCAAGTCTCTCAAGATTATGGAAGGTTTTCTTGTATTGTTAACTTGAGGGTCCTATAAAATTAATATAAACCAAAAGGATTCCAGAACTATGTTTTATTGGGAATTTTTGTTTTTATAATATACAAGTAAAGGGTTGTTTGATAGTTACTGAATGATTTAGTGTAGAATGATTAAATGGTCAGAATGATTAAGATGTTCTCATGATATAGCACAAAATAAAACACAGTTATTTGGTAATTGTTTACAAGCCCTGAATAAATAAAGAAAAATTAAGATACAAAATCATTCACATAATTTTAGAATCATTAAAAAAAAAATTACCAAACAAGATTTATATCTTACCTATTCAAATAGATGTAATATAAACAAACAACCATTTATTACACGTCATTGTCCTTTATGTGTGTGTAATTATATACAGGCATTAAAGTGTCCCCAGTGTGTGTATTTAAAGGTTTTTGCAGTTGTGGATATTTTGGTACTTGAAGCAACAAGTGTCTGCACAAGGAATATAATAATTGTTTATGCATCATCAATTCTTCTTCAAATATTTTATAAAGAAAATTACTGATTTGGTCCCTAAAATATGTTGAAATTACGGATTTATCCTTTATCTTCATTTATTATAAAAATACCCTCCACGTATGTAGTTTTTTTTTTTTTTTTTTGAATTTGGTCCCTGAGACAAATGGTCGTCAATTGTCTTTGTTAGGTACGAGGGTAAAATGTTAGACAAACTACTAAGATTCCATAGTGGTATTTTACTGATGGCTTGGACAATCATTGATTGCCTTGAATAACTGACCCATTTACCAAGCAGAGTCTCGTGAACTGTTCCTTCTTTGCCTTCAAATACATCTGAAAGCAGTTCGATTCTATCTGAACTACTCCTTTAAGAGATTTTGAGTTTTGAATTATTATGATAGACAAGCTATAAAGAATATGTTAGAGATATCGTTAACTATTAACACGTATACCATACATATTTTTGGAATGTGACATAAATTTGTTGTAAAAATATAAAATAGTTTATTAATAGGAAATATGATTTAAAAACTATATGACATCATCATTTTCAAAGATGTGAATAAATTTAAAATTACGATTTTTATCTCTATGGTTTGTTAATAGTTTTAATTTTCGTTTATGGGTTTAGAAATGACAATTTTCTTTTTTGTAGTTTGCAATTTATTGCTATTTTTGTACCTAAGTTAATTCTTACCTTAAAGTATAAGGGGGTTGGTAATAGGTAAGAGTAAACCCATTATATGTTATATTTCGACTCATTGGATAAGGGTATGCATAAAAAAATTCATCCATTTATCCACTTATCTTCTACCCGTTTACCCAACATTTTAATGAATAGGGTATGAATAAAGTATTTTTTGTTATCCATTTACACGTTACGTTTATTGATAGAAATTAATCGCATTTTCCCGACTCTTTTTCAAATTTGATAAATGTTGGTTGATCGTATATTTCATTAGATACGCAAGGTCTTCCAAAAGTGGAACAAGGTTCTTCGCTTTGCATCGAATTAAACCCCTGAATAGCTTCTTTCAAAATGACTTCTGCTTCACAATTATATATATATGTATGTATATATATGTATATATATATATGTATGTATATATATATATGTATATATATATATGTATGTATATATATGTATATATATATATGTATGTATATATATATATATGTATATATATGTATATATATATATGTATATATATATGTATATATATATATATTTTTTTGTAACTATGGTTTGTTAGTAATTTTAATTTTCATTCCTGGATTTAGAAATTACAATTTTTCTTTTTGTGGTTTGCAATTTATTTCAATTTTCGTACCTGAGTTAATTCATACCTTAAAGTATAAGTAAGGCTGGCAATAGGTTAGAATAAACCCGTTACGTTTCGACCCGTTGGATAAGGATATGGATAAAAAAAATTCATCCATTTATCCACTAATCCGTTACTCGTTTACCCGACATTTTAATGAGTAGGATTTTGATAAAGTGTTTTTTATTATCCATTTACCTGTTACCCGTGTGTGTATGTATGTGTGTGTGTATATATATATATATATAGAGAGAGAGAGAGAGGAGAGAAGGTTTACTTTGCAAACCACGTTATTTGTACAAACCGTACAAACCTCATTCAACCAATCATAATTTTTCATTTTGCTCATTTTTATGTAATTACTAGAGGTTGATTAATCTATAGCTCAAAAGGTGGATTCGTGGTTACAACACAGGTCAATTGTGGCTTTCTACGAAAGTTGCTACACCAAACAAGCTCACTAAATCAGTGGAACCAATTGGGACCAAACCCTAGGACCAGTGGTCCTAGCTTAAAGAGACAGCCATGCCCTGTGTCGTGTTAAAA
Source organism: Cynara cardunculus var. scolymus (assembly GCF_001531365.2). NCBI lineage: Eukaryota > Viridiplantae > Streptophyta > Magnoliopsida > Asterales > Asteraceae > Cynara > Cynara cardunculus. The sequence goes on along the minus strand of NC_037537.1, from coordinate 1,757,493 downwards.
GTCCTAGATGAACTAGATGTGTGCGTTTGTATAGGGATCAGTGTAACCGGTTGAGACCAGACCCTAGGTTCAGTGGTCCTAGCTCAAAGAGACTGCCATGCACTGGGTTGTGTTTGTGTTGTAGCCCCTAGGTTGACTTTTTATGTTGGAACTTAAAAGTTGAAAAGATATAAATGCCTTTTAAAACTTTCCAAACATAGATTTTTTTACCAACAATCAACACCAAAAATAACTGGGCCTCCTAATTGGTCCTAAGATCAAATCTTAGAATCCCTAAATCAACGCAAGTCCTAACCAGATATTGGCTGGTCCTGCTAAGATATTGGCTGGTCCAACTATGGTCCTCAGTTCTGACCTTTTTGCCAATATCTAATCCAAAATGTTAATCCTAAATTTCATATGCAGGTGAAAAAGAAGTAAAATATCAGAAGTATTTAGGTCATTGACCTTAAATGAGATTTTTATTAACAACATAACTTTCTGACAAGTTTAGTAGCATTCTAGTGCATTGAAGTGGAATTCTGATGTATGGTAGACATGCTAAAACCTGTCAGAAGGTCATTGATTTAAAAGAAAATTTTCATAGGATCTTTCATTCGAGGGACCAAATATATAGTCGCACTAGAGAAACTTGGATTGGATCTTGGTCCACTAGATGATTGGACATGTCGGGTGCAAGTACAAACGGTCTCTACCGATTCGGGTAGAGGTCAGGTTTGCATACATCTCATCCCTCCAGACCATGCTTTCAAGAGAGAGATATTGGGTTTGTTTAGCTTGGTTTGGGTGCAAGTCCAGGCAGTCTCTACCTTTTGGGGTAAAAGCTGGGTCTGCATATATCTCACCACTCACAATCACAAAACCCTAATTCGAGCAGAATATACAGAGTTTGTTTTGTTTTGGTTTGGGTGCAAGTACGGACAGTCTTTACCTCTTGGGGTAAGGTCAGGACCATGTGCATCTCACCCCTCCCAAACCTTACTTTTGAGTGGGATATACCGGGTTGTATTGGTTTGGTTTGGTGCAAGTACGGACCATCTATACCTTTTGGGGTAAGGTCATGTGTGTGCACATCTTAACCCCCCCCCCCCTTCCGACCCTGCTTTCAAGCAGGATATACTAGGTTTGTTTGGTTTGGTTTGGTTGTTTGGGTGCAAGCAGACACTTAGACGAATAGCCACCAAGAAGTTAAATACATATGGCGGTTTATTTCTCAAGTTACAGAATGAACTCACAGACGCTTTTTACATTGAAAACATGTTGATCATCTCCTTACAATTTAAGCAGGGAAATGATGGCACAACGTAAACTGTTAAAAAGAAATAATAGAAAGTTACACAGTGGTACAATTTAAAGAAACAAACCTTTTGTTATCATACAGAGTCGACGCTTTCAACTTGCTGTCGAGCTAGATATCTCTCTCTTCTTTCTTTCTACAAKGATAAGAGAAGGGAATGATAAAAGCCATATGAAGTACATGAACACATGTCACGCAAATACACACATATGAGAAGGTTCATATGGATCCCATGCATATATAGATACATAAAACAAACATATATATATGTGTGTGTGTGTGTGTGTGAATGACAACTCACCCATTCATCAATGACAAGGCCTTCATTGATGATTTTTGGCCCGGTTTCTTCTGCAGGTTTTTTGTGGGATTCAAGAGCAGCCTCTGCTTCAGCTAACCGGTGCTTCAATTTTTCCAGGGCCTTGAAACATGAAGGCATAATATTGTAAATCCCATGAAAGTTCCAAGGTTTCTCCAAGCATATAGTTCAGAAAACGTTTGAATAATAACCAAATATCATAAACACCCTTCACCAACTCACCAACCCAAATCGATATCATCAGTTTTTGTAATGATAACAATGGTGAGTACATAAATTTTGGATTATGAAGTTCCCATAAGAAAAAAGAAATCTCAATTTCATCGAATATCCCAAAATGGGAACTCTTGCAATTCTAGTGAGATGCACGGAGTATAACATAATGGACTTACAGGACTCGGACGTTCAACATCAAGAAAAACAACTTGCAATATCTGCTCCACAGCCACTTGATCTTTCTGCTCATCGAACTGAGTAAAAAACATAGTATAAGCCAAAACTTATAGACAATAACAAGGTAGAAGCCATAGTCAATGAACTCAAGAGTGATTTCTATTAAATTATAGGTATTCAACTGATCTAACTAAATTGCAAACCATAAGGAGGAAGGTAGTTTCAAACCAAACCATGGATACATGAACCACCTTGTTACAAACAAAATTGATCAAATATGGAATGGGATAGGGAATCCCCAACAAATTCTAAGTTAGGGTGGTTCAGGTATAGGGTGCTTCTTCCTCCTTTTCCCCTAAAAAGTTTATCTTTCAAAGATTACAAGTATTTCTATAACCTATTTATACAAATTTACTTCAAAGTTCAAACCGAAATATATACCTAACATGCCTACACCAGCTTAAGTCACTCCAAAACTTTTCACAAGCTGGGGGTTTTCACGGAAACAGCTTTACCCCTTGAAGTAGAGGAACGGTTTGCATACATCCTACCCTAGACCCTACTTTCAAGAGGGATCCATAGGGTGTATATAGTTTTGTTTGGGTCGGTTCACATCTATACTTGTTTGTTTGAAACAAAACTACGCTCATTATTCTTCACATATGCCTGTGCGACCCCACAAGTGTTTTCAGTTAAAAATTCATTTGGAAAAGTATGCCTGATTAGAAAACTTGAATTGAAAGTGAAGTCAATGCCAAAATAGGGCAGGTTTGGAGAAGGTTCAAATTATTTGCTGCCGAACAGGGTGTGAATTGGAGAATGACTGGAAATACTACACTAACCATCCCTAGCATATGCAAGCACTTAAGCCAGAACGGTTTTGTGAAGGTTTCAAGTACTCTATACAATTTAGCAACCACAGGAAGTACATCCTCAACTGATGAGAGGAAGAGAGAGAGAGAAGCAACCGAAAGGATTCTGAAGCATCCACAGGAGTCGGTATTGTTTCTCATAACAAACCGAAATAAGCAAAATTTATGCATGTGTGGTTTTATTGGAGCTTTACTTTTTTACTAATCTTTTCCAAACCAGCTGTACCTACAAGAGTCTTTTCATTGCTTGTGTTAGGTGTTGAAATAATGACTTTAGCCTGATAAATTCCGAACTCAAGGTTCAAGCCCGTCAGCCATCATTCATAAAAAGATGACAAATCAAAATAAAATTTCCAGTCGGCGAAAGAGGAGAAGCTGGCTATTGATAATATAAAGAAACAAAAGAACCTCATATTTTAAAAAACGATGCATATCTCACCAGCTCAGGTACATAGTCCATCATTCCTTTGACTTTCAGACTCATGATTTTAAATTTCACCTTTCTCTTCTGGTCCATCTGTTTTTCATTGCTATCCAGGGGCTCCACAAACTTGAAAACTATCACAAGAATTAAAACAAGAACTTAAAATATATAAGTAGTAATCGTTATATAAAGGATGCATTTTACAAAATTAAATCTACCAAGAAGTGTTAAGTTTGCCAAACAGTCTCAACCTTCTTGTCAGAATGCTTAATACATGTAACATTAAAGAATAACTAGACCAAAAGTTATTACCAGTTGCAATTATACTCTCACCAGGAGCAAGAATAGCACCCGGAGGACGCATAAAACAGCTTTTTGGGGCAGTTGTTTGAAACTAAAGCAACATAAACAAACAATATATATCAGATGACAGAAATTAGCTACGATTACATGACTATGCAAGCCTATTAGAGAGAAAAAAAGTTTCAAATAATAAGTACATGTTGTGAGCCACTAGTCAAAATAGAACAAAAGGTAGAAGGCTTAAACAAGCTTTACGGTCATACCTTAAAAGCAACATGAGACTTGCTGGTGTTTTTTATCTTGATAGCACTTTGGACTTGCTTACCAGGTTCATCTAGAAAGTTTCAGAAAAAGGAAAAATGATTCATTGTTAACCATGCAGGTACATCCAAAAACATATGGTATATGATTATCATGTTAGATCAATGGCAAAGAACTAGGTTCAAAAAAATCTACTCCGACACATGAATAGGTTGAAATAGAGATTCAAGCTAAAGAAGCACTCACACATCCAGATGAAAAAAAGGAAAAAATGCTCAAAATCAGATAGCTAAAAGGGTCAACAGCATAAATCTAGTAGTTTGAATTCCAATTTATAACTCCAAATGTTATTATTAAGAAGCATGCAAACAACAGTCCGCTTTACTTAAGATGGCATTCCTCCATAATAATGATAAGAAAAATTACCCACAGATTGGAATATAATAGTTAACAACTTGTATAAAACTCTAAAATGAAGGGGCAATAACTGATGACCGATTTGTTGCAAGACCACCGAGAAGTTATGATATGAAGCATGGATATGAAATGTAATATTAACGAAATAACTAAACAAGACAAAAATGTTGAGGCCAGAAAACCAAGCCCAGCATTCAGATTGCATTGTATTTATTTAGGAACTAAAGCCACTTTTGGCATTTTAACAACCCTACATTGGATTCAAGTCAACAAAGGCTATGCAAATTACCCTCCCTTCAATACAATACTTTTTTAATATGCTATACACAATATCCGGGGTCAAAGCGGAAAACAATTAAAGGTACTTTCTGTTATTCAACAATGTGGAGAAATTTCTAATATATGCATTCATTTATACAAGTGAATAGCATAAAGATAAACTACAAAAATAACCTGCATCCTACCAAAAAAAGAAAGATAAGAGAACAATACATCATGTAATGATGTAATCCATATAACCGGCTGAATAGTTGGTGGACTAGACGAGGTTCTAATAACATAATTTCAAACAATATGAAAATCATACTTTATATGTTCGGTTCTGTCTTAGAAAACCTTATTCTTGGCCATATAATAGCAGATGGATTATCAAAGTAGAGCATCATCAGTTTCTCCAAGAAGGTTCCAGACTCCTATAACAACCTTCTAGCCCAAATCCTGTCACATGTATACCACGGCATAATACTCCGACATGACAATGTCACAATATATTGTAGGCCACAAGCTCTTCCAGGATAATACTATTCACTATGGTTATCTATTCACTAGTCACCACTATAGGTTTAATCCTAAGTTTTTCAGATATACTGGATGTTTATGTACACTGCTAAGGTTTAAGTGACACTGGACTTTTAGATTTAAAAAATCAATTTTACATTTTATACCACTATAACAAACGTTTGCTGAAGCATGCCTAGCCCCTAGGATAAGTAAGGTTTCTCTCCACTGGTAAGTTATTAACACCAATGTACCTGCCAAAAAGAAATTATCAAGTAGTAAAGTTTTGCATTGATTATCCTACACTGTTTTGATGGTATGACTCGGCCCAAGTTAAGTTGAGATTCAGCAGATATGCTTCACTATCCATTAAGACACAACACAACATAGATCGATCAAGAGCTTTGTGCATTCAATTTAGGTGCACCATGCAGCTTTATGTTACTTTTATTTTGGAAACATAAGAAGTTATACTTCTTATTAGTGTTTTTCCTGTCACATCAACCTTGATTCCACTCTTTTCGTCTTCTTCATATGAACTATGACAGCATCATTATCATCATATATGTTACCCACCTGTGTTCATTCCCCCTTTTTTGTCGTTCAGTATTCTGAAGTTTCTTAATAGGGTTTCTTTGATTAACAAACCTAATTTTTTGAAATTTTAGGTCACGATAGAAATAGAAATGTCCTCAATTTCCAAATCAAGTAGTTGATTATGATACCTCATTAGAATATAGCAGATCTAATTATAAGCATACAATTTACAACTTCTTCGAAGATGCATCTTTGGTAGCCTTTTTGCATTAAATACTTTATCAATAACAAAAGATGCGAACTCTATCAAAAGAGATTTAAAAACCTTTTATATCAATCAAAATGCAAATCAGAAAATCACCACCAACGTTATCATTAAACCACCGCAATTCCTATATATAGAAAAAAAAACCTACAACCTGTCTCATAATTAGACTGTGTTAATCCAAAACGGACAAAGTGGTGATTTTGGTGGCTGCGCATTTACTGTAATTGAAATTACTACAAAGAAATTCATTGTAATAAACTAATAATAGAAAGCACCTCAGATACTTGTTGCAGCGTTTAACAGTATCAAATGAACCAACAGTTTCTTGACAAAAACTTCAAAAAGAATTAATAAAAAACAGTAGGCAACGTAAATAAAAGTGCAATTATTACTTATGAATCATACTGCAAGAACTAACGTTCTCTGTTCACTAATCTGAAACTAAAAACAAAAGTTTCCCAAGTTTATAATTAAACAGGTCGGATTCAGAATAGCTAATACTCAAGCACCAGTAGTAATCAGAGTAAACGTAGCAAATAAAGGCGAGATTTCATACTAGGAAAGTACAGCTTATTGCGTGGATCAAGTCGAAGACGACGCCGTGTCGGGAGCAGAGATCTAGCCACCGAAGAAACGGAACTGCTCGAACTCGAGCCATGGTGGTTGTTGCTGTTGTGAGCGTTCGATCCTTCGATTTGATAGGAAGAAGACGACGTCGTTGTGTGCGTTGTAACATTTCCTGTGTTTCGAAACGGTAGCTTAAACAATCCCCAAACTTTACTGCCGCCGCCGCCTTCCGACGGAGGTCTATTGTCGACGATTGCCATCACCGGCAATTCAAATTTCGAATTATTCGCCCAGAAGTACAGCTTCTTCTCTCTACAACTGCTTCTCTTTTTCTCTCTCTAGAACTCCATGGACTCTTGAAATGCAACGAACAAGTCGCGTCGTTTCTCCTTTTTTTCTCACGATGATTTGAAAAAGATGAGTATTTTGTGTACAATTTTCACATTGCACCCTTCAACTATTTCTTTGGTACGAAATTAGTCCCCAACTTTATTTTAAATTCCAATTCTATCAAGTTCTACCCGTTTAAAGAGGATAAGTATGCATAACTCTATTTTCGAGTACAATTTATTGGATTTGTTTGGTTTGGTTTCATCAATCTTTTCATACCTAAATTATACCGGTGGTTGCACAACCGACGCTAGTGACCCACTAACCATAGCCCTAAAGTCTTGTCAAACCTAACCACAAGGGTTGTGTCTGGTTGGTTTAAGCTTGGTTCCAAATGTCAAAAGTATCTGCAAGTCCCAGGTTCAAATCCAAGAAGGAATAAAAATTCATTTGTGGCCACGGAAATTCAAATGCGGTGACTCCGGACTATATGCAAAGCAGGTGATCGTTTTTGGATTAATCGGCTCACATAGCGGGTTGGATATTCAGGTTAATAAAAAAAAGTATTTGTCAAACCAAATACATATCACTGTTTTGGTATTCCATCACAAGAAAGATGATTGTGACTTCACTGTAAACTAACTTATTATCATTGATATATTATATCGCAAGCTGATAGATATTCACGAATGCAATATATCTACTCTTTGAGGTAGATGAAATATATGCATACATTTTCTTCTTTTCAAAACTTGTTATTTGTGAAATTTATTAGATTCATTCGAGCTGATTTAATCATATTATATCGATCAGGATAAATCACTAAAAATGGTGATGTGTGGTTGTATGCAAGTTAAGATTGTGGATTTTACTGTCATCTATTCTTTCATGAATTATCGAAATTTTTGAAACGATAGATGCAAATTATTTTGGTTGGGGGATAAATCAGGGGTTTTAGAAATAAATTGTAGCAAATTATTAGAAATAGTAAACATAAGGGGATGATGTGACAAGTGGAATATAGTTGAGGTGGTAAATTGAAAATTAAAACATTTGCAGCAGGATAATGATGACACGGGTCTCTAACGAGAATAACCCAATATTTTCTTAAAATTACATTTTTAACCTCTTAAATTTAAAAGTTTATAAAATTAACCATCAGTTATTCATTTAGCGTGGTAATGGGGACTTATGTGCAAAAAAAATATGACATCGATGTGACTCTTTTTCTGACAGACTTGACCATTAGTTAAATCCAATTTTTATTTTTATTTTTAATTTTTTTTAGAAATTTTTTTAAAAGAATATTAGATTTTCGTTTAAAAATTTATTTAAAAAATTAAATTTAAGATAAATGTTTATTGAATTAATTTTTAAACAAAAGCTTGTAAATGCTAATGAGAAGGTACAACAGTGATGTTGCATCTTTGTGATTTTGGTGCAAATCTTGTTTCTATTAATCAGTGGCACCACACCCTTGTAAATGAAGCAGAATGCATGCCTTTGATTTTCAATTGTTTGCTTGACGTGCCACATTCTTATTGATTTTCAGGTGAAAACACATGAGGACATGTATAAATAGTTGCAAGAGTACAACACAAGCTTGCAGCAGTATAATACCAAACAACTTAAATTAGAAAGAGAGAAAGCTGCCATTTTAGAAAACCATATCACCTTAAGGGGTCATTACAGGTTGTTGCAGAAGGAATTTACTTCCACTATAGTAAGCCTTCTGCCTTTCATATTGCTTTGTAAATTATGCAATGCCTTGGATGTCATATGGTATCTGGAAATTATGATTAAACCTACAACTTTTTATTGGTATAATGAGTTTTTTGCACATCATTGGTATTTGGAACCTACTTGGAGGGAAGTGAAAGAGAGGAAGTACCTAAGTTTTCACACTATATTTATAAGTGATATTCAATACTGTTGAAAAAGAAGATGGTGTACCAACAAAAGCTAGAATAAATTTACTTGGCCTGTTGGCCACGAATATTACCTGGCCTGCTTCAACCACAATCTTCATCAACGTAGTCAAGAAAATCGAACCATACAAACGCATAAATACTTTTGAAGTGTAAGATCAGTTAACACTTAATACAATCAAACCAAATATGTAAGTGCAAATAATATGGGGAACCCATTTTTTTTCATGGAAACCTAATTTGGAAGAAAACCGCAAGTGTAGGTGACCAATGGGAAGTCCCCTGTTATCAATTTCTACGAAATTTGAAGAGAAATACAACGAATAGTTTTAATGCGTGTATATGGAGTTAATGAAGAGAGTATTTCTAAGTGAGGGTTCTAACCTACAATACCGTAAATCAGCATTAAAACCCACATGTCATGTCATGCGACTTCCAAAGCGCTTTTGCTCTCACCGACAAGCAATATGAGCCATATAAGATTTTGTAAGTGACTTGTGTCAGCTGCGTATGAAGGAGCTTGTAGTGTACCAAGAGTTGGAGGCATGTTTTGAAACATCTCAAATGTCACAAAGTATGCAAACTTGTGATGATGTAATGTGTTTTTCCACGTTTATACGTCTATGTGGCTGTGTTTTAAATACATAATTCGTTTTCTTATTAAAAAAGGAAACTAATCTAGCTAATTTACAGTTGTTTGTAATTATCTAAACCGACACTCCCCCTCCAGTAAGGGCATATGTTTAGAAGACTTTGCTTATTATTCCATCAAAGCTTGGCTTGAATAATCCTTTTGTAAGGATATTTAGCTGCTTGTTGCATGGTTGGAACATACTACATACAAGATACATATCACTCTGTTTTTCTAGTTTTTCTGTGATGAAGCGACGGTCAATTTTCACATGTTTAGTTCTGTCATGCTATACATGATTATTGGGAATACCTGTTGTCGTAGGGTAGTTTCATCGAACCATCCAATGGTAGTTGTACTGCTCTAGTTTTTGTTTGAGCCAAATTGCTTAAGAGATAACATGAAAAATTGTACTTCAGCATTGTTGCGAGTGGACTACATTTTGCTCTTTAGTTTACTTCTCCAAGTTATTAGATTTCCCCATGCAAACAAGTAGTATCCACTAATGTATCTTACGTTGGTGATTGAATATGGCCAATCTACATAGGTAAATACTTAAACCTTTATGTGAACCTTGTTCTCAAAGAATAGTCATCTACGTAGATATCCCTTATGATATCTTAAAATATGGTAAGCTGCTTCTAAATGAACCTTCTTAGGAGTACATGAATTGGCTAATGAGAAACAACAATTATTTTTGGCCTTGTGTGAGACAAACCAACCTTGGTTATTTTTCAGCATCAACTAAATCACCTCTAATGTCACCAAGTATTTTACTGGCATACCTGTCATACTCAGTATCAGAAAGAAGATCTAGAATATATTTATGTTGGTATAAGAAAGAACATATAGCCGTGGGGTTCTTTTGGCTTATTGTACTACTTTAGACGAGTGCCTCCTCGTTTTCCTATGAATGGCTGATTGATTATGCGTTTTTTGATGCTCTAACATTTTCAAAAAAAATTCAACCATATGGTTTTAAGTAGATGTTTATTTTTCCTTTTTGCCACATCGTTTTATCGTCATGTGTCGACACAAGAACTTTGTTGTATGATCTCTTTTCAGGGAAACAATTGTGTTACAACTTTGGAAAAACATTCGCTACCATTAGCACTCCTAAAAATTCTAGTATTCTCATTAAAACGGTTTCTAACCATATAGACATAGTAGAAATATTTGAAATATCTGCAACTTCGTGTTTTTCTTTCATCGAAGAAATCAAAGTGAATCGTGTGTGATTATGATTGGAAGAAACAAACCATCGTGTGCCAAAAAAATGTGAGAAGTGCATGATGGATCCCAAATATCACCGTGGATGAGTTGAATGGCTTAGATGAAATATAAGACCGAGAAAGATAGGAAGATTTGTGATGTTTTGCCGAAGCACATGCTTCACATTGAAATAAAGATGGATCTTTATTAATAAATAACTTTGGGATTCGGGAAAAAAACATTTTACATAGCAAAAACTGGGATGTCCAAATGAGAATGCCATAACAAAGCATCTTGATCATTAGATTAGGCATGGCAACGGGGCGGGTTTTGTAATCCCTGGCCCCAGTTTGTAGTAACGTCCCCCGGCCCTGGTCCCCGGCATGTACGGGGATTATATTTATGTAGGGTAATTTTTTGTCATGTATTTTGAAAAGCTAGACAAAAGCATTGCTTGGTTGTTAATGAAGCACAACACACTGTTTACTAGCCCAAGACCCTCTATATATTTATGTATCATGTATGTATATGTGTGTATATGCATATCAGTATGTATGTCCATGTGTATGTGTGTATTTAAGTAGCTTGCTGCCAACTGACTACATTAGAAGTCAGGCCTGAATTTGTAGTTTAAGATGACAACTGCAATTAAAGGAAATGAGAATCCATAATTACTACAACGTATCATCACTAGTTCCCTTCGCCCGTCCATTCCTTTCAAGCGCCCTTAGACTCGTTACGTTGTTCGACTGAACTCGTTGGTCTATGTGTTCACTTTTAAATCGGTCAACTAACGATACCCATCCTTTTGCCTTCTCGTAAGTTGGTACAACATGCAAAATTTGTGTATTGTGCTTGTTAAATCTGGTTTTAACTGTGTTGTAATATGATTCTCGAGATGATGCCTTAAAGCAATAAAGAAGCAGCTATGAAAGAAGTTGATATCCTTATAGGAGAACTGCTGCAAGTAAGGGATGATCGTGATCACAAATTGTTACAACTAGAGGATTTAGCTACTGAACTAGCTAAACATAAAGAAAGTACTAGTCGCTCTATTGTCGAGTTGGATAGTTTGAGCATGAAGTCAAATGTATTGGAGGTTGGTTTTGTCATGGTTTTTAACTGAATGATCTTGTATAATTTTATTGTTCTTTTTTAAGCATATTAGATTTATATACAGTAAAAACTCACATTTGTCACATTTACTGGACTTGAACCCTTGGCCCCCAAGGAGGTTGGGAGCTACTGGTAACTTGAATACTGCAGGGCCATTGGACCTTTAGTTATAATTGTGTTGTTAGTAGCGCCTAAAATTTAAGCTTTTGAACTTCTTTTGTAGGAGACTTGTTCATCTCAAAGAGAGCAGATATCCATACTTCAACATCAAATAGCTGCCCTGAATCAAAAACTAAAGGTGCTTGCAACTGTTTAGTCATCGGTTTTACTATATCACTTCATTTTCTCTATTTTGAGCTAGACATAATCAATCTCAACGTGGGAATTGGTGGTTTCTCTATCATTCAATTAGACAACTGATTTATCTGAATCGGAAACAAGGACAGAATATGAAGAGCAAAAAAGAGTTGTCTCCGAATTACAAGATCGCTTGAAGGACACAGAAAGACAACTTCTTGAAGGAGAGAGATTGAGGAAGAAGCTTCACAACACTATTTTGGTAACCTTTTTACTATGCATAACGTAGCCCCAATTCTAACCATACAAATTTTGGTTGGATTAAATAATCTCTAATTACAGGAGCTGAAAGGCAATATACTGGTATTCTGTAGAGTCTGGTCTTTGCTTCTTGAAGATGGTTCTGGAGCAGAAGCCACTGTCTCTTATCCAACCTCACTAGAATTTTAATTTTTTTTAGATTTTTATTTCTTTTTTTTTTTAAATTAGATTTTTGTTTAAAAATTTATTCAATAAACATTTACCTTAAATTTAATTTTTTAAATAAATTTTTAAACGAAAATCTAATATTTAAAAAAAAAATTCTAAAAAAAATTAAAATTAACTAATGTCAAGTCAATCAGAAGAATAGTCATATCGATGTCATATTTTTTTCCACTTAGGTCTCTATTAGTACCACTCTTTGTTAAATGAGTAACTGATGGTCAATTTTATAAACTTTTAAATTTAAAAGTTAAAAATGCAATTTAAAAAAAATATTGGGTTATTCTCATCAGAAACCCATAAAATAATAACCCAATATTTTTTTAACTACATTTTTAACTCTTAAATTTTATAGTTTATAAAATCAACCATCAATTACTCATTTAGCAAATAGTGGTGCTAATAGAGACCTATGTGTAAAAAAAAAAATATGACATCGATGTGACGCTTCTTCTGACTGACTTGACATTAGTTAAATTTAATTTTTTTTAGAAATTTTAAAAAAAATAAGGTAAATGTTTATTGAATAAATTTTTAAACAAAAATTTAATTTTTTTAAAAAAGAAATAAATTTCTAAAAAAGATTAAAAACTTT
>NC_037537.1:1700651-1742083 GCF_001531365.2 Cynara cardunculus var. scolymus | reverse complement strand
CTCTCTCTCTCTATATATATATATATATATATAGGGTTGGGTTCACGTGAGACCAGACTGTTTTCGTGAGACCACATTTTTACACTTGAAACTTCACAGCAAAAACACTGTGAAGGTTACCTTCACAGAATTTACTGTGAAGTTTCAAGTGTAAAAAGCTGGTATCACGGGTCTCACGAAAACAGTCTGGTCTCACGTGATCCCAAGTCTATATATATATATATTATAAAATAGTTGGTAAAACCTCTTAGAAAAGAAACTTATTAATGTATATTTTCTTAAACTATATATTTACAAGTTCTTATTTAATATGTACATCTTTTTAAATCTCTATGTATAGTATTTCACTACTCATACATTCGTTTTTGTCATTCTAATTTTCCTACAAACTGCTGTCACATGACCATATGGTAACCAAATAGTTGTCATTACCTACAACTACAAGTCCACCCATGTAGGTCAACAACACCGTTCATATGCCCTTCCCTTACTTTAAACACAGTGTTAGTCACATAGTGTATTGACCATGTTGCACGTTTGTTAATTATTTTAATTACTTTGGCCTTTGCCCAACGGGTAAGTTCATGTTCAAGTGAGGTTGCATGTTGTATAGCTAAATAGTTTAAAAAACAATTACGTAAAACAAACACTCCAACCTCTCGACGTTCATAGTACGCTACTACAGTGAGATATGGAAAAAATCAATCGGCATTGTGATCGGAAGATGTCGTGCATACCTCGTCAACGCGTTTAGGACTCCGCATTGTTGAAAGTCATGACATTAAAACACATTCCAGTGAAATGTGCTATTGACTATTTCGTTTTGTCGACAGTATCAAGTGTTTTTTTTTTCGTGCACTGACTGGTAGAGCTTAACGTAGGTCGGCCAACTTTTGTTCAAAGTCTTCCATCGTATATGCTTTGCAAGTCCTCTAAAATGTCTTCCTCGTTTTCTTGCTAAATCGTAAATTCATCTCAAGATGTCAACAACAAAGCCTGTGTTTCGAGGTAGGGGAATACCGCTTTAATGGCCATGTCGATGGAAGCAGCCCAGTCAGATATAATGCACAAATTTTTAGGCTCATCGATGCATTCTTTCAACCTGGATAAAAACCATGTCCAAGACTCCCCCACTCTCTATCTTACCCACCACATAAGCAATGGGAAAAATCTGGTTGTTTCCATTCATGCCAACAGCCAAAAACATGGTACTTAAGTAAGGGCCTTTCAGATGAGCACCGTACATTACAATCAGCGGTCATAAGTAATTAAAAACTGATCGAATTTTCAAAAATCGAAAAGAGAGACATTACACATATATAAAATAATATATATACACATATAATTTCGACAAAGAACCAGTAAAAATGTTTATACCGCACAACCAATTGTGATAAAGAACCGCTCAAACCGTGCCCTTTCATCGGTCTCAATCTTTGTTACGGTCCCTGGATTAGTCTTTTCCAAATTGTAGTAGCACACCAGGAGTATGGAAAACGATTCCTCTGGGTTACCTCTTAGAAGGATAATGACATAATATTTTGCATGCCAAGCTTGCATATGGCTAACTGAAACTTTGTAGTTGTTCTTCACATCAACGATGATGTCATGGCTCTTATATACTCTATTTGTGTCATTCATTGCATATTTCAATATATGACCCAACACCTTCTTGTTCGTTTGACGGTGATTGGGATACACTTGCGTTCGTGAACATGTGTTGTATGTCTCTAAATATACAAACCTGGAACAACTTCGTGCCGTCAATTATGGTTGCTCTTATTTGCTATTCGCACTTTTCAAATATACATACCGCTTCAGACCCAGATCGGATGGATCTGGTGGTTTTCATCTAGTAACACTCTTCAAGACATTTCAATCCTAGTTGAAAATTCAAGTCGCTTTTACACTTGAATATTTGTCCAACTTTCACATGTTTAGAACGTTAATGATTGGCAGCCGGTTCTTTAGGCTTCACAATAGGGACTAACGTTGGTAATGGGAGGCATGCCCCAAAATAAATTACAACCAGTCATACCATTAATGTTACCCTTATCAACACCTTATTTATCTCCCTCCTCCGACCCTTCTTTATCTTTCTCATCCGGTTCGCTATCAATATTATCTTATTGTATCCCTGAATATTCATCTATATTGGGATGATACAAACAATCCCCGAAATATAGTCCCATAATAAGGATCTAAATCAACCTTATATTTCTCAGATTCATTTTCAGTATCATCTAAATTGGCCTCATCTTCTTCGGTAGGAATTTTAGAAATATGAATGCCATGATTAGATGGTATTGGTACGTCGGACGATTTTTCATACGACTGATATGGAGTTTCATACGTCTCCTGGCTTTGAAATTGGTGATATTGAGATTCGTACGCTTCATATAGAGCTTGAAACGGTTGATACTGAGTTTGGTATGACTGATATGGAGTACTCAGAGCTACCTCATCATTTTTGGAACAGTTGGTATGGAATGAGTGGGCCGTATGTATTGGCCGTGACCCGACTCATATGGAGTTAGTGGAACTGTCTCTTGCCTTTGGTTCAACTCATATGGAACGAGTGGAATTATATACTAGGAGTAGCCCGACCCATACACAGTGATTGAAACAATCTTTTACCTTGGGTTCAGTAAATTACTTTCATCACCACAATCGCATACATACAATTTAAGGGCTTATGATGAAATTTCCACATCAATAGCTAGAAAATATCTCACATCGTCGGTGTCAAACAACTCAACAATCGCACCAGATGACAGAGATTTATATGTTAACTTAACACGATCCGGTAAATCTTGTAAGTTTAATTTTATCGCTAAATAATTGATCAAACCTGAAAATGTTAAGTGCATTGGTAACAACACGACCGCTTTTTGAGTTTATTGAATATAATCTACCACCTCGTTAACTAACTGCCACAAACCTCAACCAAAACCTCGTACCGGATTAGAACATATTAGTGATGGTAAATAAAAATCAGAGATATATACATATATAAAGGGTTTGAAGTAGAAAAAAAAACAAAGTAGGAGTCAAAGTGGTGTTGGGAAGTGACCAAATTTGTTAGAAATGAAAAAAAGGAAGGTCATGTGAGGGGTGCCTGGATGGGGCCTTACGTGTCGAGGTGCTCGGTCCTCCCTGTCAGGCGCATAACTGGCTAACAACCGACGCTGACTCACGTCAGCTTGTCGAGTCTTGTCAAATCAATCACCATCGTCAATTCTATTGTCAAATTGAATGCAACGTTTTTAGATTTTTGTCATTTTGGTGAGCCATTATGCGTCGGAATGGGATGAAGGAGGAGAGGGTGTTGCGTTTGAAAAATATGTATTTTAGGATTATTTTTGTATTTTTTTTTTCCAAAAGGCCATTTTGGTCAAGAACCACGGAAATTAAAGAGATCTCTTGAAGGTCTACAATGGTGGTTCTTATAAAAACCTCCTTTTTGTGGACCATGTTGATTATTTCAACATCACTAATTATTATATTAACATTACTAATAATTACTAAAAGAGTACTCGCGCAATGCAGCGAGACATATTTCGATTTTAATGTTTTATTTTATTATTTGTCTCTGTCGATGTTATAATAATATTTTATGTGTTTTTAAGAAAACAATAATGATTTTATTTTTGAATAAAATATAAATTTGAAGATATCATAAAAATTTGAAAAAAAAAAATATCAATTTAATCAAATCAACTATTTAAAAGTTCTAATTTTTTATATGTAATTTCTTTAATTTATTTTTTTATTATAATTTAATTTAAGTTTAATAACGAAATAATTTATTTTTGGTTTAATAATATAACATTTTATAATGACGATAATAAGTATTCTTTAAGAACTTAATGATTATCTTAATTATATTTTAGATTTTGTATATTTAAAATGAGACGTTTATCCTGTATTTGATTATGTTAATCTGCAGTTAGTTACACGAATTCAGATATGAAACTTTAATAAGTTGTACCTACACACAATCTACTTGTAATCTTGAGTTTTAAGTAATATGCATTAATAAACAGTACTTTACGCATAAAAAAGTAATTTTTAAGAGTTTTTGTCAAATACTTTATAATATAGTATAGATAAAGTTAAGAAAATAAAATAAAAAAACAAGAAAAATGCCACTTCTCACAAACTTAATAGTAAAACCAAGGTTCTTGTTCAAACAACTAAGAGCATAGGGTTTTTATAAGAACCTCTCCACAATGGCAGTTCTTATAAGCTATTACATTTTTTTTTTCTAATAAGAGCCTTGCATTGAAGATTAGGGGAGCTCAAAAAACCGATCAACCCGACTAACCCAACCTGAAAAAACCTAAAAGAATCAACCCGAGGTTACCCGCCATATAATTCATACAAAATTAGGACAAACGAAATCTATTAGGTTGAAACAGGGTTAGGCCTAAAGTAACCTGACCAACCACCAACCCGATAAAAGTTTTAGCGGTTCCTCTAAAAATATTTGTATTTCTCTTTAATATGTATAAGTCACCAAAAACGACTCGACAACAACGAGCAATGAAACTCATAAGTGGACATTATTGGAAAGTTATATATAATAACTAAATATTTGATAAACTCGTATATTCTCGTTAATGATTGATCATATCTCAAAAGAAAGTTTCCTTTATTTTTATGTTCCCGATGTTGATTTTACTTTTTTTTAAACAAAACCACCAACCAGAGTGGGTTAGGTTGGGTTACACTTTTGTTTGGGTTGACTGAGTTGAAAATTTTCAAACCATCCATATTAGGTTAAGCTGTTCAATTGTCTTCAATTCAATTAACTCAATCTATAAACACCACTATTAAAAATGCTTTTATATAATTCACTTTTTTTTTTAAATCCTAGTTGTGTACCCGTGCAATGCGGCGGGAGCCTTGAATTTTAACGATTTTGAAGTTTCTTTGGTTTTGTTAGAGAAGATCTAACGATGATATAAGTTACATTTGTTCTTTACATATTAATACAATTTGAATAAATAAGAGTTATGATTTCAATTACAGTCTATCGATTAAAAAAATTGTATGACAGTTTAAAATCCAACATATTTAAATGACTCCACAAATGTGTTCCATTTACACCAATAACAAAGAATCAAGAGATCGAGACGAGACCGAGACTTCTAGAGCAATTGAATGGGAGAACTTTTAATAACTCATGCTGAATATCAGTTTGAATCTCACATTGGGGGATGAGGAGAAGAAATAGAGGTATGAGAGGATGAAGTAATAGTATATTGAGAACATGAAATGAAAAAGTAATAACGTGCATTGGTAACCTATACTATGTGTTATTTTAATTGTAGATTAAGAGATTTTAAGACTGAATGCATAAAGTAGTAGTACTTAATGCATTATGAGTTGTTTTTAAGACTTTGTGCATTAAAAATTGTTTTTAAGACCTTTAATAAATCTGGTTTATAAGATAGTATAGATATAACAATATATAAATATACATTCATGGGTGTTTGATAAGAAATATTAAGCAGTTTTTAATGGAAATAAAATAAAAAGAAATGATTATGTCTTTTATACGCCCAAATTTTCATTTCAGGTTAAACTTTGGGAATACAAATTCATTCATATTTTCTCAGTTATTTTTATTTTCATATCTATTTTCATTCTTCTGTCTGAAGTAAACGTTCCTTCGGAATGATTTAATATGAAAGTGACTCGATGCTTTAGTAAGTTGTACGTTGATGCATCACGTCTGTACACGTACATGCATTGTTCTCCACGAGATTTTCTTTACAAACAAGACATCTATAATTTGGGGCGAGTGTATGAACATTAACAAACAAAGAAAAAGTCTACAAACCTCAGGTTCCAACCCTCCTCCATTTCTCCAAAACGCCGCCATAGTTTTCAATCAGCTCGACCTTTCACCACGATCATTCATATATGTATATGCATATATGGTGGCCAACGAATCTTGAATCGGTTTTTTCATTCTGATGATCTATAGCGGTGGAATCACGGTTCGTATTTGTAGAAAATGCTTGCGATTTGCAAATTAGATTCAATCCCTAACCAAACACCTCTCTCTTCTCGCTATGTCAAGGTTCAAATTCTTTTTTCTATCTCAAACTCCTTATATGCTTGCATTGTGTTAGGTTTATAGGTTTATGCCTTTTTGTTCCACCGAATTTTTGTTGAATGAATGACTGATGTAATTTCATGGGTATGATGAGTGCTTAGGTTTAACACTTGGAGATTTTGGAAGGAATTGTTGACCTTGAAAGTTTGAATTTATGTAACGCTAGAGTGGTCTTGGCTTTTCGTTGTTAAAAAAAGCTAGGATTTGTAAGAGTCGAGTGAATTAGATCTCCACAATCTGTCAAAACTTGCCCAGGTCATGCAACCTGTGATGTTCTTTTTTTGTTTTGACATTTTCATAATAACTATGGTTAGGTGGTTTGTTTAAGACTATGGTTTAGGTTGTCAATCACTCTGTAACCATACCATGCAGTAACTATCTTTTGCCTACAAAATAACATATTATTTTACTTTATGGGTTTTCTATTCTGCAAATACTGTTCAATTACTTGTGAGCTTCCAACCTGTAACTGTAAGCTAGAGAATTACAAGGAGACATTTTCTTATTAGAAGCTAGAACTAATTATCAATCTTCATATGATGTAGGATCATAATTCTTTAATTATAAACTGATTGGATGGTCATAGAATGCATTGTTAAGCTAAGGGATTGGAATGAGTGAGGATCCTTCTACAAAATTATAGCTTTATGCAGGTAAATTAAGGGAAATAATGTCAAAGATTGTAGTCTGATTTTTGTATGGACTGGGGTTCAAATTAGAAAAAAATTATTTACTCTCTGGACAAAGGGGTGGGGTGGAAGCATGGAGCAAGAGTGAATTGACTTGTGCTTGGTGTTGGATATCTGTTTTCAGATGAACGGTTAGGTTAGAGAACTGATGCGTTTTACGCATGATTTTGGATCTAGCACTTTAGATGGGGCATCTTATGGGGCATGAACTCTAATTTAATTGATAAATGTGACATCTGAAATGGGTCTTAAAAATATAAAGCTGCCATTAGTTTATTTTTAAATTTTAATTTATTTAATTTTGTTTCGTATTTGTATTTGTTATGCCTCACATGTGAACAAGGTTTTGTTATTGTCTAATTAGCCCTACATACAGGCCATCGTACTTCATTTATAGTTCAATATAGAGACATCTTATTTTTGGAATATTTTCTCCTTTGGGCATTTTGGGGAGATGCCAAACGTCTAACGTGTTAAACTGAAGATATCTAGCATTTGAAGAGTGATTCCTGAAACTCTGATTCTTCTCATTTCTACTTTTTCATGATTCTTTTGCATCCGTTTGTTTCAAAACCAACTCATTTATTGTAAAAACAGGCTCTTGGCGATCAGAAATATTAAGAGAACAGCACAATTAATCAGAACAAGCAACTGGGGAGTTCATTCAGAAGATGGGAAGCATGGGTCAATCGTCAGATTTGGTTTATACTGTTCCAGATTCAGGATACACTCTCAAAGCATGTTCTCGAATAGAGGGTTTGCTTCCGTCTTGGCATGTAAAGCCAAATGTTGTTTTAGCAAGAACAGTTTTTCTAAAAACTATTCTGTTATCCCAGCCAATAACACGATGACACATCATGCCCAAATTGCTTGGAAGAGGCTTTCAGATAGTTCGTATCGGAATGGGCAAATTTCTGGCATAAGTAGGATTGCTCAAGCATTTAGTTTGGCTTTAAGCCGATCATACGTTGTTCTTCCTGGTATATTTGCCTTGACATGTGGCAATATGGTGTTGGCAGATGCAGGGTCAAACCTTGATTATCTTCAGCCAAGAAATACTCTGTACATGCGTGCTGAAAATGGACATGCATTCTTAGTTTCATCATTACTTTCGGTATTTGAAGGTCTAGTATTGCTGTTCAGAGCTGTTTATTTGGCAATTTTGTTCTCACCCAGTATGGCGATGGCTCCATTTGCAGAGTATTTTGGGGCCTCGTCTAGACAAACGTGGCTTCAGCTAGTACGTCGTACTCTGGAAATAGCAGGTCCTGCATTCATAAAGTGGGGCCAATGGGCAGCCACACGGCCAGACCTTTTTCCTACAGACTTGTGCACTGAGCTCTCTAAGCTTCACAGCAAGGCTCCTGAACATAGCTTTGCTTACACAAAAAAGACAGTTGAGAAGGCTTTTGGTCGTAAAATTTCTGAAATTTTTGATGATTTTGAGGAGGTGCCTGTGGCATCAGGAAGTATTGCACAAATCCATCGAGCTTCTTTGAAGTATAGATACCGTGGCAAGCGTAACAAGCCTTTATTAGTTGCAGTTAAAGTTAGACATCCTGGGGTGGGTGAATCAATTAGAAGAGATTTTGAGATTATTAATGTAGTTGCAAAGATCTCTAAATTCATTCCTACACTTAATTGGTTGAGATTGGATGAAAGTGTACAACAGTTTGCAGTTTTTATGATGTCCCAAGTTGATCTTGCACGGGAAGCTGCTCATTTGAGTAGATTTATATATAACTTCCGCAGTTGGAGAGATGTTTCATTCCCGAAACCTGTATATCCGCTTGTTCACCCTGCGGTTTTGGTAGAAACCTTTGAACATGGAGAAAGTGTGGCACGCTATGTTGATGAGCTCGAAGGACATGTCCGACTTAAGAGTTCTCTTGCTCACATTGGGACTCATGCGCTTTTGAAAATGCTGCTGGTAACATCTTCAGTTCCCTTAATGCTTCTACCTCTTACTATCAGGACTTGCCATATTTTGTTATTTGACCTCATTGCTACCTTGCGCGATAATCTGTGATATATACTTTGAATTGATACTGTTTTCTGTATGAAGAACATGGTGCCATAAGTTTAATGTGTCTGGTAATCACTAAATCATTGAGCGATTGACTTTATGAATCATTGTTCTTTGCTTTTGTTGACAAATCATTGCTCTTGGTAAAATGTAGAAAGGAAAACACATTTTGGAAGAATGAGCCAGTTTTGGATACTTGTGGAAACGTAAGAAAACCATCTTGTTTGTAATCTTTTGTCCAGAATCATTCATTCTTGGAAATTTGGTGCCCCTTTTTGTATTTTCACAAGAATGATGGTTTGTTTGCAACAAAAAATAAAGTATGATGTTTGGAAGTTCTTTCACTCCTAAATGCATATTGATCTTGTCATAATGCCAAAAAAAATACCAGAGTTTGCAAGAACAAGTGGTGTTGGATAAATTGTATCAATGTAAATGCAAAAAAAGCCATTATGATTGGCACCTTTGTATCACCATACATTACTTGCAAAAGGTCAGCTTTTTTTTTTTGCATCTTTCCTGGAACAATGGTTTGTTTGCAATGAAAAGGAAAATATAATGGTTCGATAACTTAATTACTCGTTCCTTTAAGGCTTCTACCAAATGAGATTTACTGTTTCAGTTGTATACCATTTTTGCTGCTTTGTGCTGATGCAATGACATAATGATAACTTCAAATCGATTATACTTTTCAATGAGCTTGTGGCTTTCATAAGTTTTATTGTGTGATAGTCCCTGCACCAACTCAAATTTGATGTTAGATTACACTTTTTATAGGAGTGATTAGCTTTTCAAACCATTGTTTTTGGTCTGTGTTGCAAACAAACATCTTTCTTGCAGAAAAGCCAAAAACACTTCCATGTACATGAATGAGTGATTCTGGACAAATTATGGGAATGTGAATGCAAAAATAAACATTTTACCTGGCTCCTTTTTTCCAAATTACTCATCGTGCAAAGGTAATGTTCTTTTTGCATTTTCTCAAGAATTATGGTTTATTTGCAGCAATAGGGAAAAATCATTGCTCGGAAAATCATATTCACTTTAAATAAATTAAGTTCTATTTTAATTTTTCAACAACTTTCTTTTTGGGTAACTGTGGGTATCCGGACCAACTTACACCAACTAATCCCCCGTGTGAGCATGAACCTCCATGGCCACAAGGGCTTTGGCAGCACCTAGATTTGAACTCAGGGAAGATAGATTTCTACTACATCCCCCTACATGGCCACAAGGGCTTTGACAACGCCCGGATTCGAACTCGGGAAAGATGAGATTTCCACTACATCCCCCTACATGGCCACNGCCACAAGGGCTTTGACAACGCCCGGATTCGAACTCGGGAAAGATGAGATTTCCACTACATCCCCCTACATGGCCACAAGGGCTTTGACAACGCCTGGATTCAAACTCGGGGAAGATGAGATTTCCACTACATCCCCCTAAGCAGCTGGTGCACCACAACCCAAGTGGTTATTTTTCAACAACCTTGCTGTTGTCATACGTTAAATTTGTGTGGTAATCACATCTACTCGAGTTTGGTGTTTGATTAGGCTTGTAGGAGTGATTGGCTTTTTGAACGTCAACTTGGGCTTTCATTGCAAATTAACCATCACTTTTGTGAAAATGCCAAAAGATCATGGTAGTTTGTAAAAATGGGCCACTTTGGGACATATTGTGGAAATGTAAATGCAAAATGAAACATCTTACTTGGAACCTTTTGTCCAAAATAAATATTAGAGCAAAATTTAATGTTCTTTTGGTGTTCCACAAGAACTGTGGTTTGTTTGCTATGAAGGATGGTTCAGAAAGTAGATAACTTCTTTCTACATGTGACAACGTAGATGTGTTTAATTGAGTTTTTATGTAAACCCAACCTATATTCAACCCAAGCTAATAACGTTATAATAAATTGAGTTCTTTCGGTTGATAATGTGTAGAGTAACTTGAGTTTTGGTGAAAATATTAGCTTTTTTTAAGGCAAAATAACACAATTTTGATTTCCACACAATGTCCAAAACAATAGGACTTGCTTTTATGGATTCACTCGATAACGCTGTATGCATGGTGAGCATGGAAACAATTATTACAATAACTGGATGCTTCTGTGTTACAAACTGTTGGTGGACAAAGACCACATTACCTTGTTTGTGGAGCATGGAAACAACTGAATGCACAAAAAGGATATAACACTACTTGATGAGTGAGCACACGGACAGCATTCATTGAAATTGCTTCTATGGTACAACACCTTAATGCACAAGAAAGGCAGTGTATTGATTTTTTGCACAAAAGCGAACAAATTTCAAGGGATGTAACTGTATGATCCCTTGATGAAAAAAAAGATGGGCTAACTCTAGGAGCATAAGATCAAACAGATGAACTTCTAACGTACCCATCTTAATGCACAAGAATGCATTGAAAACAAAAACATAATTTAAACTACATATATTGTACAACATCCTAATGCACAAAAAACATACTCTTGCTCATTAAGAATTTATTTCTCTTTATCTAGGTTGATAACTTCATTCATGCTGACATGCATCCTGGAAATATCCTTGTTCGGAGCAAGTCATCTCGTAAAGGGATCTTCAAATCGAAGCCTC
The DNA here is from genome assembly GCF_001531365.2 of Cynara cardunculus var. scolymus. Taxonomy (NCBI): domain Eukaryota; kingdom Viridiplantae; phylum Streptophyta; class Magnoliopsida; order Asterales; family Asteraceae; genus Cynara; species Cynara cardunculus. Next base: position 1,730,632 of record NC_037537.1, on the reverse strand, counting down.
ATGTCATATTCCTTGATGTAGGCATGACTGCTGAACTTTCAAAGAGTGATAGAGTGAATTTGTTGGAATTTTTTAAGGCTGTTGCTCGTCGAGATGGACGCACTGCAGCAGAGTGCACACTGAGGCTATCAAAACAACAGAATTGTCCTAATCCTCAGGCCTTCATCAAGGTAATATTAATCTTTAATTATGATAATTCTTTATGTAGCATTAATTATGCTTGGAGCTTTCTTTATGCTACCTTGAAATGTCTTCATATTGGGGCATAAGCCACCATTTAGCCGGAAGAAACAACCCTTGATCATTGATATGATTAGACTATACTTTCTTGTAACACCCCAATTTCACATTTGCATATAAACATATATTTTCATATATCAAGAAATATAACTTTACATATTCGGTCCCAAATATATACAAAAGCTACAATACACAAGTAGCTACCAAAAATTTCCACGTAACATAGTACAACAAATAATCAACACAAGAGAAAACACAGTTTCACAATCTCCCATGCAAGCAAATATACAATCTTCACAACTTTTCCTTCCCTTTATCACCTGGCCTGTAACGCACATTTTGAAATACAAATGAGGGTTAGACCTTGAGGTCTAGTGAGAAATCCCTTCTTAATTGCCATTACAGGGTAGAATTCACCAAAACATCTTTTTAGAAAATCCTTCGTCAAAGATATCATAAAATATGATTTAATTTAGCAGTCCTTTTATCGCATCCTAACGATGAGATAACTCCATTTTATCGCATCGAACAACATAATCAATAATTTGTCGCATCAAACTCAAAATACATCAACTTGTCGCATTTAATATTTAAATGATTATATTTTGTCGAATCCAACTAATGCGATGAACATAGTTGTCGCATCATAATCTGCTTATTCTCAATTCATCGCATCATACTGATGTGATATAATCAACTCATCGCATCACTCACATGCGATAACACTCCATGATCAAATATCATCATTTCCAGAAATTGATTATGCCTCCCTTATACCAATATAACCAGCTCATGATTATGCCACACTTGTTACAAAATATACTCAACTCCAGATTATGCCACCCGTATTATCCAATATACCCAACTCGTGATTATGTCACCCTTATTACAAACAGATGATAATAACGTATCAAAACACAAAATTTATGCTAAATACTAGCATATAATCACCTTCAAATCTCAAGTATGAAATCATACAATTTCTTCACCAAAAACAATTAAATGATGCTTTTATAATAAAACTCACCTAACCACAAGGGTGGTGCCTGATTGGTTTGAGCTTGGCTTCAAAGGTCAAAAGTACCTAGATGTCCCAGGTTCAAATCCAAGGAGGAATAAAAATCCCCTTGTGGCCACGGAGCTTCAAATGAGGTGACTCCGAGCTATCTGCAAAGCAGGTGGACGCCCTGAGATTAGTCGGCTCGCATAGCGGGTTGGACATCCAGGTTAATCAAAAAAATAATAAAACTTACCTTGTAAACATAGTAGATTGAAGACCTTAAACAGAAATCAAATAATTAGATAATCTTGTAACAATTTCTTCCTCTTTCTCTTCTGTTTTATTGAATCCAGAAACTAAGAAAACACACCAACCTTTCTCCCTCACATTCTTTTTCTCCTCCAGAAGACAAAACCAAATAGGATAAAATCATATACATATATATATATATATATATACATATACATATATAGGGGTCTATTCAAGGGAGAACTGAGTTGTTTGTGGTAACTGTGAGAACCAATATTAACCACAAATCAATAGATAAATTAGGAAATTTATAAATTTGGTAATTTTAAATTAAAATCTTAATGCAAGGATATTTTTGGTATTTTAAAACTCTCATCTCTCCTCTCTTCTCTCTTCGGCCACCGTTCTCCGGCCACCGTCCTCCAGTGATACCACTATGATACCACTGTGATACCTAAAAATATTGACTCTGTTAAACAAAAGATACATTGTGATACATAATCATATATAAGATGCATAGTGATATCACTGTGTTACATCTTCGATTGACCACACAAACGACATCAATGTGATACCCAAGCACATATATGATGCATTGTGATACCATTGTAGTATCACCGGCGGACGGTGGCCGGAGAGAGAAGAGAGGAGGGATGAAAGTTTAAAAATACCAAAAATATCCTTGCATTAATATTTTAATTCAAAATTGTCAAAACTATAAATTTCCTAATTTATCTATTGATTTGTGGTTAATATTGGTTCTCAAAGTTACCACAAACTAATTAGTTCTCATTTGATTAGGCCCCTATATATATATACATATATATATATACATACATATATATATATATACATATATATATATACATATATATATATATATATATATATATATATATATGTATTTTAAAAAAAGAGACTGAGAATTTTAAGATATTTTAAGCATATTTCCAAAGCAACCCCTCAACTTATAACCAACAATAAAAATCCACCCCAAACTTTATAACCCCAAACTCGGTTATCACATTTCTCAAGGCTATAAATGGCTGTAAATGGATATATCCATCCAATTGCGACCATTCATATCCTCGTAGCTGATGCACTTATAATACAGTTATATCCGTAGTCGGAAATGTTTGATTTTTTGATATAAAATAATAAAAAATGTAATTAATATAGAAGTTTTTATTAAACAAAAATATTGATTAAAAAAGCAATTTAAGTATTTGTACGTAAAGTATGCTTTAAGTGATTATATGAAAAACACATACATAGGTTCTTGCATGATAGGTTTCCTGTATTGATTTGACCACGTAAGCGAGACCACCACCCAACAGCATTTTGCCAATTAGATAATTGGTTAAATAGAAGGCAAGATGTAAATGCATACAAATTCTTAGTTCATTCAAAACATTTCCAATTCGTACTGCTGTAAGATAGGATTCTAACTTTCTGTTTTCTTTCCAATCAAATGCTAAAGATGTCTTGTATCATTTGTTTTTCATTCTCTCGTTTTTTTTGGCTTAAGACGAATGTATGAAGGCACATTTTCATTTGTCTGTATTTCTTATGTGTTTTTGTGCATGTTTCGGGTTAACAGGAAGTGACAGAGTCTTTCGATTTCTGGGGTACTCCAGAGGGGGACATTGTCCATCCTGCTGATTGCATGCATCAAGTGCTAGAGCAAGTGAGGCGTCATAGAGTCAATGTGGATGGAAATGTCTGCACTGTGATGGTTACAACTCTGGTTCTTGAGGTAACCCTTTCTGTAATTATCTTTTCTATAAAGCTTGACCATAATATGGATATGAACCGAAAATGTGGTGGGTTATTTAGGAGAATAATCTTCTGACCAATTTTAATTAAGACGAAGAATCGTGTGAGAATAGGAGTTAAGTTGAGAAGTGTAAGAAGGGATTTGGACCCTTGATCACTTTTAATCCCAAAAACAACCCATGAATGCGCTTTAGAAGGGAACTGATGTAGTGGTTCTCATTAGTATTAATCTAGTGAATCTGTTCATTTAGGATTGATCGAAGGGTGGAGATCCCTTCTCACCGTAACTTTCATTCTCACCGGAACCCAACCCTTTTAATTAAATGCATGGCCTTCTGACAAGATTAAGAACAACTCTATTCAACTGAAGAATGCCTCAAAATCTGTTGGAGGGCCATGCATTTAAACAAACCTGTCAAAACTCGGGAGGTCATTCTTTACCCCCGCAGGGGGTGGGAGGTTGTGTAGTACGCATTCTTTTGAGGTAGGGATTAAAGGTATTCTGCTGCTTCTGTGGGTGGTCTTTTGGTAAAAATACAACTTCAACTCTTGACCAACCTTCTATTTAACAAAAAATTAAGGGTAAATTGCATGAAAATGCAATGTACTCTAGTCTAGTACTTATTAAATGTAATGTACTTTCACAACTTTCATTTTGGTATCTCGGATGTGATATCTCAAAACACTTGGACTAAAGTATGTTGCATTTTTATGCAATCTCAGATGTAAAACCGTTGCCTAATGTTTGAGACGTCATAACTGAGGTACCATAAACTGTTACATAAAATAGGGATTAGACCAAAGTACGTTGCATTTTCATGCAATTTGCCCAAAAAGTAAAGCAACACTTTGTTCTATTTAGGATCAGTAATCACATAGCATAATTACGATTGCATTCATTGGTTGTATATCATGTTCGGATTCGCTCTTTGATGAATGGTTTAAATTTCACTAGTCTTGGTCTTAGTTTACGATTGGTTCTTACAAACAGGGTTGGCAACGGAAGCTTGACCCAGATTACGATGTTATGCACACGCTTCAAACGTTGTTGCTGAAAGAAGACTGGGCGAAGTCGCTAACCTACACAATCGAAGGCTTAATGGCCCCATAAAAGTTTTGTAAACCGCTACGTTTTTATACATGTTTTTGTATTTTAGGTGTTGAGTTTTTATAAGATATAAAGAATGTGACATTCTTTATGAAAGGGACCATGTTTGAATTCAATATATAACTATAAATGTAGTGAAAAAAATCTTCATCTCTATGCACATTGCTTCAAAGATTCTTCAAAACTTACATTTTGACCCTTAAAACTGTTATGACAGGTCGGTTTTTATTGGTTACAATTTTCGGTTAACCTAGTTTTTCGAAGAAACTAGTAAGGCACCCGTGTGATGTTGTTGTCTGCATCTCGATCTAAAGCCGAGAACATAGAATGTCAATCATGTCTCGTTTTTTACTTTTTTTTGTCCATCCTGATGCTAGTTGTATACCCATACAATGTAGCTGAGTGTAAATTTTGAATAGATATATGGTACAAAGAGGTTTTTACCAGATAAAATATATATCTTGATCCATTTTACTTTTTTATGTTGAATGTGAGGGAATAAAAAACAAATTAATGTCAAGGTTGTAAAAAACATGTTTTTTTTGTGTGAAAATGTTCAATAGATGATGTTATGAGAATTTTCCTCATAGTCATCAGTTTTTATTTTTCCAAGACTCTTGAGACTAAATTAAGGAGCTAGCAAGTTGGCCTAGACACCATGGGTAAAATGATTGTGGTTAATTTTAAAGTTTTTTAATTGACGAATATAATATAAGTTGAGAATTTTATTCTTTTTTTTTTGTTAATCTGGATATCCAACCCGCTATGCGAGCCGACTAATTCCAGAACGACCACCTGCTTTGCAAATAGCCCGGAATCACTACATTTGAACCTCCGTAACCACAAGAAGATTTTTATTCCTCATTGGATTTAAATCTGGGACCTCCTGGTACTTTTGACCTTTGGAGCCAAGCTTAAACCAATCAGGCACCACCCTTGTGGTTGAGAATTTTATTCTTGGTTGCTACTATAATTTTGAAGATGAAGTTTGTGGTTCATTAGTAGAGAAATTATCTTCACGTTTTCTCAGATGTTAGCATTGCATCGAACAATGAGAATATGTTTAAAAAAATGTTTCTCAAAAAAGCATAATGATATCTACGGTAAAATGAAAGTACTTTTTTTTTTTATAAAATGGGAATCAAGTCATATAAATAATGTTTTTCTATAAAAAAAACACTACTTATATAGCTCTTTTAGAAAAAGAAAAATAAAGCAACAGTTGTAGAACAGTTAAAAAAAATAGGTTTACAGTAGATATGTATGTATATATAAGAACATGATGAATACTGATTGTTTTTCAAAGCAAGACCTTTACAATAGATGTCAATATTTATAAGCATAAATTTGAATATTGGTATGATATTTTCTACATTCAGACCTTGTAATAATAGAGAAAAAGTCATCATACAACTGAAATATATTTGATTGTTTTGTTTGGTTTAGTCTTTAATAAGATCCAAAATAACAATCATGAACTTCTGCATGCTCAAAATTTGTAAAATGTTTTCTATAGGGGTTAGCAATACCCGGAGTACTCGATCCAACCTCACCTGATAAACTACTGAAAGTCCGGCCCTTAAACCCGATGACCGATATTTTCTTCGGGTAAGTAGGATCGGGTGGGGTATCCTACTTTCCCCCCCGACCCGTCCGACGACCCAATATTTATATATATTATATTTTTCCTTTTAAGTTTTAACTAAACGTAGCCTAATTTCCAAATCGACGACAACGTCTCTCCTGACTTCCTCAATCGAACTTCGACCTCGGTCAACGAGAGACGATATCACCACATGACCCCTCCGTTAGTTCGGTACTGACATTTTGTTATAAAAATTAAAGAATTAAGAAGTCATTTGATCATTTTGTTACTCGCTTAGATACTTAGATTTGTGTTCTAAATACTTAGATTTCAACTGGAAGCTAAAAAATCTGGAAATCTAGAATAGACAAGACAAGACAAGAAGCTGGAAAATAGGAAAAAAAATTGGGGCCCAAGACCCGAACTAACCCGATACCCATGGGGTTTATCTAACATTTGCGGGTTTAGGGTTCCATTAACCCCCCAAAATTCGACCGGGTTTTCTGGTTTGGGGCCCAACCCGACCCGACTCATTTCTTTGCTCACCTCTAGTTTTGTGTGATAATAAGCAATCAAAATCATCCAAAATTATAATGTTGTAATTTGTAACAAAAAAAAAAAAAACACATTTTTAATGTATTTTAATTTATCTATGATTATGTATTTTTAATATGATAAATGGCTAAAATGAAAAAGTAAGAAGTATGAAACAAATTAATTCGTATGTATTCATGATTTTTAATAGTACGATTAAATCTAAAAAATATTCATATTGACGAGACGGTTATCGTGGCATAATAAAATAAGAAACGTATTTTAATGCATTTTAGTTCATATACAATTATTTATGTTAATATGATAAGTATGTAAAATAAAAAATGAAAAAGTAATGGATTTAAAGTAAATTAAATAACTAATTGTAAGGGTATAAAATGTAACTTGGAAATTAAAAATGATTTGATTTTCAACGGAAAAGGTTGTGTAAGCCTTAAAAGTTTATACATTTAACATAAAAACCCGAACCTTTTAAAAATTTCAAGAGAAATGTAACTCTCTCTCTTTTAGTATGGTATAGATAACACATTGTACTTGTGTACCTTGAAAAAATTGAACTAAAAATTAATCAAATTAATTGGGATTACGAGGAAGACATTAAGAATGCGTTTGGTATACTGGACATGATAAAGTAAAATAGAAATATTTGTTCCACATTTAACATGACTTTTATGTGGAACAAGGAACGTGCATGTTCCACCTTTACCTCATGAAAGATGGTGGAACAGACTTACCAATATAAGTTATAACCTCAAAGTAAAACTTAATTCTCTTTGAAAACATAAAATGTCTCATTTTTACATTTTAATCATTCATTAAATTTTATTTATTAAATTTTATGTCTTTTAGACTTCATTTTACTGTCATCAAAAGATTATTTTTTACGGTTTCTATATTATTATTAATTTATGTAATTTACTATATATTAATAAAAAAATAATGTAGAAAAGAGATGATATAAAAATTGGAAACTACATAATAAACCTTTTATTTTGGTGTCATTTTAATTGTTTTGACAAAAACTTTCTAATGATATATTTTAATATAAAAAACTATATTTTATTATAATTTAATAAATTACATAAATTATTCAAAATATATAAACCACCCATCAAGGGTAAGTCAGTTTACTTATTCTGTCTTGTCAAACGTTAAACAATTGTTCTTTCCTGTCCTGTCTTATACTGTCTAGACACCCAATATAGCCTAAGGGGCTGTTTGTTTGGCTCTTAATGGTGACATTAAGAGTCAACCTCTTAATCGGTAAGAGATAAGGAGTGTTTGGCAAAAAAAATCAAGCCTCTTATTGGTTACATAACCCTCTTAACCATTTTGCATCCAAATGTTCACTAAACCATTCAGACATCTATTTTTCCAAGTTTACCCTTCCCACCCCTTCTTCCCAACCCCTCTCTTCACGTACGCCGCCATCGCCGGTTGCCATCACCGGTCGCCATTGCCATCGCCGGTCGCCATCGCCATCGCCGGTCGCCATCGCCATCGCCGGTCACCATCGCCTCCCCACGATCGTTCGTTCTTCTGTTCACCGTCTTTCCCTAACATCTCTGTTTTCGCCCCTGCTGTTTCTCCATCTCGATTGAGCCCTAACGGTGAAGGTAACACATTGCCGGTCTTCACAGCCCCTCCCCCACCCTCTCGTCGCCAAAATAGAGAGAGAAAGAAAAAGGATAAAGAGAGAAAGTGGAAGGAGGGAAGGCAGAAATATGGTGGAAGCGGATACCAGTTTGAAATTGGATTCAGCAAGAGATTTTTGGGAAAGGGGAAAACGATCTGGATGAGTTTCCCAAGCCTTTTTCTTGTAAGTTGCTTTCACCTAATAATTAATAACATGAAAAACAAATTGAGTTTGTGGATTGTGATGATAAGATCGAGGCCTGTTACTGTTGGTTGCTGGTACCTGAGACGAAGAAGGTGAGGATTCTTGATGATTTATGGGATGATGATTCTCGATGATTCATCACAGATTGAAGCCATCGATGAGGGCAAAGAGGAACAAAAAGTGAAGGTTAAAATGGAATAATGGGTTTTTGTTAGATGAGGGTTAAAATAGTAATTTATTGTCATTCAGAGAACAGTTACCAAACAACATTATTTCATTCAGCACTTAACCATTCTGACCCTCTCAAACATTCTGACCTCTTAACTATTCTGCACTAAATCATTCAGCAACTGTCAAACAGCACCTAAGTAAAAATTACGATGACTGATATGAGCAAGAGTCATATTGTCACACAAATGTGATATCACCATGTAGAGATCTACAAGGATCGGGCCTTCCAAGTCCATTTTCAGTGAGCAAAAGAAAACGTTTGGGCGGCTTAATCGGGGTTTCTCGGACTTAAGAAAGGGCTTTTTCAATCAGAAAGTTTCCTCTTCTTTTCCCTGTGCATTTTCTTATAATGGAAAAAAAAATTAAAATTAAAACTAAAATTAAATTAATTATAGTTACAAAATACATACATAACACCAACGGTTTCCATGTTTATGTCCACCATTCAAACTAAAATTTAAGCTTCGATATGCTACTATATAGCCTCTCAGTTTTCCAACGACAGTGACAATGGTAGCACAAAGACGAAACAGAGTGGTATCACCGTTAAGGGTTGTAAATATTCTATACAGACGGGCTGCCCATGTCTGTAACAACTTCTAGGAGTGGCTCCTTCAAAGATTTCCTGAAACCCGATCCAGACCTAGAATCTTGCAGACCGTAAATAGAAGAAAGGATAGATCTTATCTCGGTTATTCAACGTTCTTTCTACTTGCAACGGGGCCACAATCAGATTCTTTCGTGTTTTCAGGCAGCTTAATTTGGAACTCTGTTTTGAGAAAGCCATGTGGAACGAGAAATTGAGAATAGAGAACGGTCATGGCTACCTGCACAAAAAACACGACCAAGATAACAAACGATCAAGAGATAGCTCATAGGAGTCAAAAACTAAGAGCAGGCTTCGTGTTTGAAGGGTAAAAGTGGAAAGTAAACAAACAAAATGCAGCCAAACCATGGTGGTCATGCAACCTGTCGAACCCCTTTAAGAAACTAGAGATAAATGTACGTCATGATGATTTTAAAGAAATATATGTTTTTATATGTATATATATACGCTTGATATTAGCTAAGAATTTTTTCAGTTATGATGCTAGAAACCAGACTGGAAAGGAAAACAACCTCAAAAAGTTCTGCTAAAAGGGTTCGACACTACCCTCCGGAGCTCCCCCCCACTGCTTACATCCCACCCGTGGGTAGGATATACTGGGCTCGTTTGGTTTCGGTTTTACTCGTCTATTTTGGAATTATCAACGAGTACTTATAGATATATGACTAACAGTCAAATACATACTTCAGTTAGGGCCTGTTTGTTAGCAACTTAACTAGCTTAATGAGACTCACAGCCTATTCGGTCAGCTATACATGACTGTTTGGTCGTGGCTTCAATAATATAGAAAGTGGCTTATTCAACAAGCTTCTGGGGGGGGGGACTTTATGCATAAAGCCAAGCTTGATGGGACTCAGCCTATTCGGTCAGCTATACATTACTGTTTGGTCGTGGCTTTAAAAACATGCTCCTTCCATCTATGAAAAAACCCTTACAACAAAACCTTTCCAATCTATATAGACAGATTAATCCATATACACAGCTTTTTCCATACAGGACTTAAATGGAAAACCAACCAAACAGCCCCTTAGACTATATACCGAAGTATGTCCTCAAGCAAATGTTTTGATTATTACCTTTTGATCATATCCTAAACTTGGTGTGCAAAATCTAACACATCACCTTGAATGTAATAATTAGGAGTTTCATGTCCTAAAATAACTATAACATTTGACTAGACATGCAATCTAATGAACTTGTTTGACTACATTACTCAAAATATCTAAGATATCCCTCCATAATGACAAAAAACAAGAGAAATCTTGTGACCGAAATCAATGCTATCAGTATTCTATAATGATTAATAATTGACAATGAGGTAATTCTAGATCGAGACATTGCCAAAAATGGAAAAACTGCATTTACTCCGGGACATGCATTAAAGTAATTTGTTGCATGTTATTGAGATGGAGTGACCGATCTCATTAAAATTACCTCTTGTTCTTCTTTGCTATCACAAAGCTCCATTTGGTAGTCATGGAACACTTTTAAGGGAGGATAACCAATCAACCACTAACTGCATTTATACCTTGTTGAATTGGCATCTTTGTAAGTCCGCTTTTAGAAAGTCCATACGAAACGAGAAACCAAGAATCACCAAGACCACCTGCAACACAAAATTTAAGTACCTTCACAGAAAGTCCAGATAAAAGCATGAAATACCCACCTCGCATGCTAATCAATGATATAATGCACTCACTCATGCGTCAAACCAGATAATCATAAAAACCAAACTGAACCAAACCGGACCAGTAAATCCCACTCGAATGTAAGGTTTAGAAGGGGGAGATGTAAGCAGACATCTATCTCAAAGAGCAGAGCGGCTGTTTTTCTGAAGACCCTCGGTGAACATTAGAACATAGAACATAGAACAAGAAGGAAATAAGAAAAAGCAACGAGTACAAAAACCAGAAAATCATGATCAGGTAAAAATGGAAAACAATAAAAACGCTGTTCATACATGGTAATCAGGCTTTGTGTTTCCATATTAGAGATACGTATACAATACGATGATTCTAATGGAAGGTATGTTTCCATATCTAACCCTAAAGTTACAGGTGCATGTTATCGAGGAAGAACTTGAATGTCTATGTACACTTATAAGGTAAATCTCTATTGGTTATCATGTTTAAACTTTGAATGTATTTTGAGTTTTGATATGAATATAGAGGAAAAAACCACCACCACAGTAAAAGTGTAGGAACTATTAGTAGAACAATAGAAGTGTAAGATCCATTGGTTGTTGCAAGATGAACTAGGAGACCACGCTATCTTGGCAGATAGGTAAAAGGGGTGAAATTTTGCATAGAGTACCAATACTAGTAGAAAGCATAATGAAATATAATGGAAAAATAATGAGAGGAAAAAAATCAGAATTTTTCTTCTACCTTTTTCGGGAAAAAATGAACATGGTTTTATATGCAAAGATACACTCATAAGAAACTGAAACAAAACCCTATAACCTGCGAAAACAATCGACTATATCCTCTAATAGGAAACTAATTAATAGAAAAAATAAAATCCCGAAACTATGGCACTTAAATGCCATAATTCCACACTCCCTCTAGAGAAGGTAGGTTTTCAAATGTTAATTAAACTAGCTTTGGAGGTCGTGGATTGGGGTAGTTGATTACTTGTATGACTCTATTAGGTATCGTAGTTCGGGGAAGGGGGTTAGGAGAGTAGAGAGTCAATAGTGTCATGTGATCGATGTATAGGAGGGAATCTTTCGAATGTTCCGTGTACTTTTTACCTAGGTCTTGTTGGCTTAGCTAGCTCTACCGTCCTTCTTGACCCTGTCTCATCGATTTCTCTTTCGTTTTTATTTCCTCTTGCCTTCATTTTTTTATTGTTTCATGCTCTTTGTAATTCTAATTCACCGTTTTAAAAAAATAGTAATTAAATAAATAAGATATTTACAAAACTATGGCTTCTATCTATGCTTTCAAAATCATTTTAGCAAGGCGGAGGTCTTTTCACAAGAGTTGAATAGTATTCAACTATGCCACAAGTGCAAATATATCTTGATAATCTACTCCATATGAATGTGTGAAATTAGGCGTATGCAAATTTAAGAAAGGCGTATGCAAATCTAAGAAGGGCTTATCGGGTAAATGCCACCACTAAACTTGTATTTCTTGGTGTAAAAAAAATTACAACCCTTAACGGTGCTACCACCATGATTCGTTTTGTTGCTTTAACAATGAAAGAGTCTTCACCGAGGTTTTACTTATAGATGGTTTCCACTGGATTGGCCACCCCTCTACCACATATTCCATGGTGGATTGCCTCTTGGAGTGTAGAATAGTATTATTTTTAATTCTCGGGGTGGGGGTATATATAAGCTATAGGTTAGGCACATTAATGGTGTTGCGTGCGCATTTGATGAATCTTAAATGCATCTTATACGTGCTTGTACCTTCTTCCCCTATTTAAGCTTTTTTTGTACGGTACAAGTATATGATGGTTTTTATTAGCACATATGGTTTTTTAAGGTAGTGGTATTGTCTTTGGTCGTCCTAGTCCTCGGGGTTCATGCAAATCATTAATTCCACATGAACCAGACGAATTTCCCTTTTTTGTAGAACAAACATGATTGTGCAATACAAAAACCCTAACGTAACTCCTCGAAGTTGGAACTGATATTGTGTTTTATATCATATATGGTGGAAAACATCGAAAACTTCCTTGACTTCGTCATTGAACAAAAAGCCCCATCTAACGAGCTGGAAAATCGACCAAAAATGGCCAAATAACGATCCTTGTAGTTAATTTATAAGTAATTTATATTTTTATTTTATACTTGTAATTAAAATTTATTTTTACTTTATTTTATATTATGATAGTTAATTGTGCCATTAAAAAAAGTAGTGAGGTTTCCATGAAGACCCCACCTTGTAAAAAGGGTTATGAAAAAGATTTTGTGAGAGAAGGGAAAAAAGTTGTTTTGAAATTTTGATAGAATATTTGAAAGAAAGGAAACAACAAGAAAGAAAGAGAAGGTGTTTGGGGGAGTTGGGAAAAAAGTAAAAAGAACAAATAAAAATCTAAAATAATAACAATAATAAAAAGCAAGGACATTAAACGCATATCAAAAGGAATGGAACCACTGAATATTTATCTGAAGTCATGTCTTCCGAAATGCTTAAAGTTGCATGTCCATTCTCAACTGCTCCTCCCATGTCCTCCTCGGCCTGTCTCTCCTTATTGACCTAACACAATCCACCCTCCTTATTGGTGTTGACCTCTATCTTCCACAAACGTGCCAAAACAACCGCAATCTCACCTCTCCATCTTATTCGCAGTTGCAGGAGGTGATTGAAGAAACAACATGAGGTGATTGGGGAGGGAACCACGATGGAAGGGGAATATCATTTGGCCAAAGAAGTATCCTTGGCATTTTAATGCTTAAGTTGTTAGGCTTCCGATATGAATAATAGGAGGAATGAAGAATAGAAGGCATGGAGTGATAATTCATTGAACTGTATTGATAGAGTAGCCTCTCAAAAGCTACAGTATTCCTTTAAATTGTCGAGAGTGCAAATTTGAACACTAGTTCTTATGTAGGATGATCCTTCCACAAGTCCATCTAAGGATCCTCATTTCAACCACCTCTATCTTCCTCTTGTGTGCTTTTTTATTGCCAACACTCCAAGCAACATAACTCGTCTGATGGGTAACCTAGAAAATGTCCTTCAGCTTTAGTGGGACTTTCTTGTCACACAACACTCCTATATCAGCCATCCATTTATGTGATGATTAACATCATCCTTAACCTCACCCTCATCTTGAATCATAGAGCCTAGATACTTGAAACCATCCTTTTATGGTACCTTTTGCTATCTTATGCAGACATCTAACCAATCCTCGTTACGCTTTAGACTGAAATTGCACAAAAGGCATCAATCTTTAACCGACTAATGCGCAAGCCTTGAGTCTCTAAAGCCACCCTCCACTGTTCCTGTCAAGAGTTCATCTCTATCTTTGTTTCCACAACGAGTACAATATCACTGGCAAATAGCATATACCACGAGATACCTCCTTGGATCCCTTGCAAAATTTCATCCAAAACCACGGTAAAAAGAAATGGGCTCCTAGTATGCCTATAATCTTAAATCTCTTGACACTCCCGTCTACATTATGCTTGATGGTGAGTATAGATCCCATATGATATTCTCTCAAAAACATGAATTTCTTCGACAATAACCGCTTTATGACTACAAAATATAGGCTTTTATCAAGATTGCTAACAAAGGCAAATTGTTTAGGTGACAATGTTCTATATGATAGGAAATTATAAATAGGATGGCGGGTACATGACCTCTTTCCTTTTCCCAAAGATTCGTCTATCATCAATGAAGGTGAACTTTAAGGTTCCTTTGTTCACACTCTTAGCTTTCTTTAGGTCGCTCTTGTTCCTCTTCTTCTTGTATGTTAGTCCTCCTAGACTAGCCATGAAGTTGTTTTTCATCGATGGAACTATTGCATTGGGTGATGAAGTGGACAAAGGTGGATGAGATTTAGGGATCAAGTCATTGAACAACTTCCAGAGGATGATGAGGTGGACATAAAAGAATGACTCATTGAATTTGTTGGAGGGTTCAAGGTAGAGGACAATTGGTTTGGTTTGAATTTGGAGTGATGAGATCCCAAGGTCAGTATTCTTTCATTGAGATCTCCCAGTGGATATCAATATGATAATAGGGTGATTTTTCAGATAATGTAACATCGACAAAATTACAGAACTTCCCAGTGGTCGGAGAATAACAAGTATACCCCTTTTGTTGGATGAGTTTGCCATAAAGATGCAATTGATGATCTCAGATCAATTTTGCTTGATGTTGACTATGAATGTGAATAAAGGCCAAACAATATGCGATTTCAACAAGTCTAGACATGAGAATGTAGGAAGGATAGGGAGGACTGAGGACATGACATGGAGTTTGAAATTTGAGGACTCAAGATGGCATCCATCAATCATAGCCTTTCTTGGACTTCAGTTTCAACTTTCTAAAGTGGGTTTGAGTGTAATATTTCTTCAAGGGTCTAACCTCTTTAATTTTACACAAGCCTATGTGACGGCATGAATCAATATGAGTACACAAAGGCACACAATATACCAATCTATTATAACAAGAAGCAAAAGGAACCAAGATTATACAACTCAAAGCAAGTTCGAGCTTGAGTTTTACAGGCTTGACAAACCACAAGTCTAGTCAAAAGATAGTAATTTTCATAAACCGAATAGTGAGCTAAGCAGCTAAGCAAGATCGGACTAGACTTGGCTCAAGTACACCTCGATTAAACAAAATCTCAAAAAACTTGCACCAAATAAAATTTGAGCTCCATGGTATATGATTAAGTTCTTGCCTTATGTTTGTTGAAAAGCTTAAACAAATACACCACAACCAACTACCTTTATGATTCAAATGGGCGATGAGTGATATAAGACGCCTTATGTGAATCTCATTGCTATTTGTGTATTACAAATGACTATTGTTTTTGTGAACCATGAACTAACACCACACATGAGACAATAAATGTGATTGAATTGCCTGATTTGTAAATCTTTCTAGACTTGAACAAAGTTGTATTTGCTTTTGATTTTCTATTCTTCTTCTCTTCCATTGTCAGTCCTAACGCTATAGTGCTATTGGTTGCTAGGCTCTAAAGACCTTGGTACCCTCATGGATATGGTCCTAGCAATTCCAAATAAGAGAGTAGACATTCTCTTATGGCTTACAAATTGAAGTTGACAATGTATAGGCCGTGGGATCTTCTAATTTAAGAATACAAGTGTTGTTAAAAATTAGTTGCACATATATTATCCATCTTTTCCTTCTCTGTGGATTCCTAGAATAATTGTTGAGTTATAGTTTATTGGTCAAGGCCATGAAGATCACTTGGTGAAGAAACTTAAAAACATCGAAAGGACCAGCCTAAGAGGAAACAACCGATGCCTTCCTTTGTAATGCTCTTTGGAATCCAACTGATCAAAAGCTTGTTGCTCGATAACAATTATGACATTCTTGTTACAAAGTCTGGCAGAAGGCAAAGAAACTTTATTCAAACCATACCACTCGTTTGTATACGATAGTTTCGAAGTTAAGCCAACCTTAGATGATGTCATGCTTTAACAATGTTGACTATAAGACGAACATGGAAAATTCCTTGTGGTTCTTGCATAAGCCAACCTACACCCTGAACGGATTCACTTCATAACCAACATATAGCTAGTCCTAAGATTCTAGCATTGATAGTGTGTTTGAACACTTAGTGGCTTGGTTGGTGGCTAAGGGTTATACCCAGGTTTATAGGCATGATTACGGTGATCGTTCTCCCCTATTACAAAAATGACTTCAGTTCAGATATTCCTTCCCATGACAGCCATATTCAGGTTGGATATCATCATATCAAGAATGACTTCTTCTACATGGTGAATTGCAAGAAGAGGTTGTTGCTCAGTTTGAGTCTTCTGGTATGGTATGTCATCTCGAGCAATCTCTCTATTTACTTAAACAGTGTCTGCGTGCTTTGTTTGGTCGTTTTAGCTCATTTCTTAATTAATTTGGTATGATCAGAAGTGAAGCTGACCACTAAGTATTCAACTGCCGCTTCTCTAGGTTGCGTATGTGGGCGACATTGTTATTATCGGGATTAACCAGAAGGGTATACAGAAACTCAAAGACATCTACCCCACCACTTCCAGACAGAAGATTTTGGTAAACTCAAGTAAAGATACTTTGGAATAGAGGTTGCTGTTACAAACTGCTAATGATTATCAAGAAAAACTAGGGCAAGATTTGATTATAAACTCATAACTGAATGATTATGAGACACTCTGGCTTTCGAGAGGCCAAGAACTCAATTGAATACAAAACTCATAACTAATTGATTCCACCTTCTTTCTATTTATACTTCTCCTAAAAATGACTTCCCTCACTTAATGACTAATTGAACAGCCCCCACAATTGACTAATTGACCGCCCCACTATTATCCCTATTATCTATATGTGTAACAATACCCCCCCCCCCCCAAAACATCCACCTTGTCCTCAAGGTGGAAAGAAAAAATAAACAAAAATGATTTATACCTCTTTCATCCAAATCCTTTATGGCTCGATGCTCTTTGTACCCAAATGCAACAAACTTCTCTTGGCCTGTTTCTTGCAAAATACCTTTGGCCTTTTCTTCCAAAACTTCATCATGTGCCGACGCATGGACACATTCAGCCTTCACGATCCACCCATTCAGATTTGTTCCATTGAACATCAATGCGTCAAGCCTTTTGCCTCGAAATCCTGAAACTCCTCCATAATCAGAATTTATACCATCTTTTTCTGGTTTCCTCATGCCCAAATCGACATGTTCATCATCTTTTGAGCTCGTAGTGTCGTCCTCATCGTATATTCTTGCAATTTGATCAACACTTCCATTGGTTTCTTCAAAGTCAGAAAATTTTATTTCATTGACTTGGTCACCGCCTGCACCGTTCTGATGCTTCTCTCCATAAAACTCCCAAACTCTCCCTTTCTGTTAAGTGCATGTCCATCGGCTAAATCCATTATCACCCACTTTATTTCCCCATATCCACCTGTTATTGCTTTGTTATTGCTTTCTGGAATTTTACGCTTGTCAGCCCCTTAATTTTTTCTTCCCAATTAACTGCCTCTGGAAGTTGAAAACCGCCATAGTAACTGGATGGTCTTTCTCTGTACTGTTGTAAATAGACAACAAGCACAACATCTTCAACAGGTTACCATCAAATTCTTCGTCCTTTTGCATTCCTCTATGCCACTCTTCGTTAGGTCCAAGCATCAACAAAGAAAGTTTGTTCTTCGAAAATCAATCAAGGTTACTAGCCTGATTAATCGGCCATTGCTTCCGTTTTCTCCATTGGATTGATTTGGTGAGTCTTAGTTTTTTTGGTTGAGCCGAACTAGACCTATATTGTCGACCAAACTTGGAACCCCTAACCAATGCCTGCCCCTAATTCAGCAACCATGGCCTGACCCAAAAATTTATATCCCTGATTTACGGCCTTCCTTTTCTTTTTCACGAACTCCTTCTTCGACTTCCTTACGACGGCAGTCCGGTCACCAGAAATTGAGTGTCTCTATCGAAAACGTCTCCTGGCCTGAACAAGTCTCTTCAACGTCTTCATTCCACAATGTATGTCTCCAATTCCTCGATTGACAAGCTTCTTTTCTGCCGTTGAAGGCTGTTTATGTTCTGATGTCGACTGCTTCATCCCTTCTTGTTTCCAATCTTCTTGTACTTCCTATTCTTTGAGCATTTGCTTCACATCCTGAAAATTTTCTTTTATAGATCTTAACTCCGATTGCAACGACCTTAGATTTCCTACCATCTTGTTGCAATTGGGGAGCAAACTCTTGGAAATCTCCAATATCGACTGCTCTGATACCATTTGTTACAAACTGGTAATGAATCAAGAAAAACTAGGGCAAGCTTTGATTATAAACTCATAACCGAATGATTATGAGACACTCTGGCTTTTGAGAGGCCAAGAACTCTCCTAAGGGTTACACCCAACTGAATACAAAACTCATACCTAATCGATTCCACCTGCCTTCTATTTACACTTCTCCTAGCAATAACTTCCTCACTTATTGACTAATTGACCAGCCCCTAATTGACTAATTGACCGCCCCACTCTTATCCCTATTATCTATATGTGTAACAGTTGCACAATCTCCTCACGCTATCCTCCATCTCCAAACAGAAGTATGCCATGGACATCTTGAAACAAACTGATAAACAGATAAATAGTTTGTGGATTTGAATGTCTTATCAAACCCAAGCCAATATTGGAGTCTTATTGGTAATAGAATGGAGTAAGGGAAGGCCAAAAGGAACTTCTAAACTCGACCATTAAGAAGAATGGCAGTAAAAGTTTTATGATTCTGTTTAATTTATCTACAAGACTATGTACAATTTTCTAACTTATATTGTACCAAATGATGCAATTCATGATATAGTACACAAACAAAGATTTTGGTGCAAGACATGATCATTGTTGGCCTAAACCATAAGCAAACGGTGTAAGATTATCTTAAAAACATGTTGTACAACCAAAAGTTATAACTTTAAACGTTTAGAAGCATGTAGTTGGACAACATTTATGTAGAAATTGACTATTATAAAGTATACCATGTTCATACATTGCAATATAGATGGTTGATTGGCACCGGATCAAGAAGGTTTGATATCTTCCTCCTGTAGATTTTCATTGTTAATGTTAAATTCAAAACTAGAAATGGGGCTTACTTACAGAACCGATAAGAATATATAGATCGTACTTGCATCACAAACAACACCGATGACAATTGGTACTGAACCGCCCGAATAAACCAAAAGTTGATTTTATTCTTTAGTTACACCATCGATCCTGGAATCATAAGTGAGTGAGTGAGGGATTGAAGCAAGAACTATACATCACTACATGAACTAGAAAATATCATCTTCTAATGATTCTAGCAACAAATTTTTTGAATTATATAGAAAAAAGTTGTGAAATAAACAAAAAGGAGTTGATAAAATGAAAACCATCTTTGCTCATGGAAGATGGAGAATAGATGTGAAAACAATTAGGTCCAAGTTATTATAGTTTCATTAGTGGGCCCATTTATATGACACAGTTTGAACAAAGATGTGCTATGGATCCTATTTACTTGATGTGAAATGAAATAGATGATGAAGAATGGAGGAAAATGGAAGAGATAACTTACTCCGCATGTGAAACCCTAGAGATTTCTTCAATTGCCGCATCTATACAATAGACAAGCATTTTCTTGACCTGATATAGGGCTTCTATTATCAATGCTCTCGATGAAAAAATATTTGAAGAACTTGAAATTCTCATGTTAGAACGCTTACCGATAGCATTTTCCCTTTTGCTTTGTGATTCATGGGAAGCCGACGGAGTTCCTCACTCAACTTGAAGCACTCAGATGCACTTTCGGGTGAGATAAACTCCAAAACCAGATTAACACAAGACTGCAGGAGGATGAACATCTTAGTGTGTCAGGGCTCAAATGCAAAAGCATTTAAATCACAAGCCTTAAGAAAATTGAAATTATTATAGTGACCAAACTATACATAAGGACTGAATCATAGAATTTCATTTTGTAGGAATCAACATTCTTGACCATTTGAGATGACCAAAGAAGCCCAAAAATTCGCAAACAACACTGAAACCGACAGTGTGGAAGTTATGGTGGATTGGTTTCAACTTTTTTATTCAATTTTTCAACTGTCAAACCGACACCAAAACAAACAGGGGCAAATTAGTTCATAAATTATTTATTTTTGAGATTTATATCATATGCAGTTATATATATATATATATATACACACACACATAGAGAGAGAGAGAGAGAGAGGAAGGTTCAAACGAGAACACTAACTATTTAAGAAAACAAGAAAAAGGTCGTCAATGTACAAGATCACATGTGATTTTACATTAAACAGAAGCGGGTGACTTTGAGGCCACTTAAGTCGCAGGGCAAAGTCGCCCGGATCATGTAAGATTTTGTACGTGAATCATATATGATTTTGTACATTAACGACCTTTTTCTTATTTTCTTAGTGTTCTCGTTTGAACCCGCCCCTATATATATAGTCTTACATAATTTCTTTTTATAATACGTTTTCTATAAAATAAAACTGTATTAATAGTAAAAACCCAGAAAAACACAAAATTGATCTGTTAAACAAATTTGAATAGACAAAAAAACAAAAAGTAAAAGTCAATTTCCAAATCACACAGGCAAGTAGTTGGATGAAAATTATTATTTGGAAACTAGATTTCAACACTCTCAAATTTGACCAGAAACATGCAATTTTATGGAGAATCTGTCCCAAATTGAGCCCAACTCGACCACCTGATACCAAGACGGCCAAACGGTCAAGGTTTCAGTTGCTTGGTAGCTCCCAAATTCATAAAACCAAAGATTTTGCTTCATCTCATGGAACCTCATAAAACCGAATGAAGGTGAATCGTTTTCAGTACTATATGCAATCTCTGTGTTTGTATGAGTACTGGAATGATATTCCAAAATTTGTAAACACAGAAAATAAAACTAAAAATATGTTCTAATTATGTCTTCAATTTGATAAATATCATGTCACAGGCTCTTCCCATCAACCACCGTGATGAAATTTTCGTAATTTTATTCCTAATCATGTTCATACCTTCATAAAATTAATTTTGAGGCCAGACACTCTGCAACAAACAAACATGCACACTATAAAATACGCAAAAAGAACTTATGGCATGCTACCTTAATTTTCTTGACTTGATACGGACATCCAGCTGGAATGAAAACGGCTTCACCAATATGTTGTTCGAATGTCCATGGTTCAACATCTGAAAAATGACGGAACTTTAGTAGTATTTAAGAGGTAACATCTAGGGAGATGAAGCTTGAATAATACTTACCAAACTCTTCCTTAAGTTTCCTTTTATGGAAGGCGTCTAAATAAAAGCTTTCATCAAGAACCGGGTGAACAACCTAACAATGCAAATAAGTACTCGATCAATCTGAAAAATCGTGTTAAAAATGTTGATAAAAGATGATACCTTTTCGGGCGAGGAGTGGGATTCCTTGAGTTCATTAGAATACTTTCTAAGATACTCTACAAGCTTTGGAACATCTTGTCGTCGAAAAACATCCCACAGGGCCCCATGAGTATCAAGAACAAGTTTCTCTCCATAATAATTAGAATACAAATCCTCATCATCTGACACTTCAATGCTTGAATCATCAGAAAGCACACATACTTCCCCATTAGGTACTCGACTGAGTTCTTCATTTGTTTGGGTGAGATCACTACAGACTGATGATTTTCCAAAGAAATCATCTATTTTATTCTGGGACTCAGTCTTACTCAAGGACTCGTTATGATCTTGTGAACCATATTTATTCATCAAATTCTTTACTCTACTAAACTTTTTCTCAGAAATTGGGATCTCTGTAGCATGCACAAGAATATTCACCTGAAGGAAAAACAACAAAGGTGGAAAGTCATGAGACATCACTGGTGGAAAATCAGCCGAAGGATAATGTCCTACAAACAAACCTACACTTAAAGACTTTACTTTTTGCAAGAGTAGTGTAAAAGGTTCGGTTTTTGACAGAACCATGAATTTTCTGAACTAAACCAAACCAAAAAAGCCTTTGAACCGAATAGAACCAAACCATTTTAAGTTTGGTTTAGTTCCATAGCTTAAATCATTTCTTCTCTAGATACCATAAAACTCACCACAATCCCTTTTTGTAGAGAAAAACATGAGTTAATACACATTCTCTCTCCTAATACTAAGACCATCTTCCAAAAGGGGGAAACAAATGGTAGATTTTGATGGTAACACTTGTGATTCCTAAAGGTTTTTCTTTCTAATATAAATAAACTTTGAGTTTATTATAAACGAAATTGGATGAATTAATTGTAAATACATGATTACAACACAAGATAAATTAATTTAAGCTTAGTTCAAAACATTTGGCTCAATTTGGTTTGGTCCAACACCTGAAACTACAAACCGAATTGATTGGCATGATTTTTTTTGAATCAGGACTGAACTGCATTCTTCCATAACAGAACCAAATTGACTAGTTTAGTTTAGTTGATTTTGTAGTTTGCAGTAGCTGGAGTTTTTTAAAACATACCACATCAAATGCATGATAACATAATTTCGTTGAAAAATCTGGGTCTATAGGCTCTCCAGGTCTACCATATGAAAGATAGATAAGAGGACCCAAGTCAAGATTCTGAGTTTCCCGTGGCAGCTTTGATGCTAGATTTAGAAGACCACTCAATGGATTAATGTACTCGTGAAGTGGCAAATCACCCATCACGGCAGCATAATGACTTGGGAAATACTGCTGGAAGAAAACAGATGATAGCTGAACTTTAAATTTCAGAACCTCATTCTGTACATTTGCATGTGTTTTACCCCCCATAAAGATCTGCTTCCTACCCATTTCCACCTCATACCAATTGGAGCAGTTTTCCACCTCTGCTCCTTCATCCTTTTGGTATTTAGCACTCGCTTCTAGGTACGTGCAGAACATGAAAACCGGATCCCATTTCAATTCAGGATCATTCTTGACCACATCTCGAATAATAAGAGGTTGCCCTTTGACCCAATGCTGTGTAAAATGTTGTAGATTTTCGTCCCGAAGATCATCCCTCATGGATAAATACAAACACTTGCTCTTGAACAAGATTCTATCGTCACTTTCATTACCCGTTTCGGCATTTCCATCAGATGGTGAGCAGCATGATGTAACCTCCAAAGATTTTGTGAACTTATACTTGCAAATGATTTCTTTCGCACTTGTTTCAAGCTCGTTAGTCCAATTAAAGTCAAAAAGACATCTTATGTCAAGAACACCATTCCCACAACCACCTAAATTCTTTGGTGAGCATTTTATGCTTCCATCTTCACTTGTTTTCCAGTTCCACAATATTGTTGACAAAGATTTCCGTTTTTCTGTGCTCATGTATTTGAAATCTCGAAAACCCCCATGCAACTGTCCTTCACGAAAATCCCAACAACAAGATATACAAAGCATATACGAGCAATTTTCGCAACGTCTATGAACATCCACAATATAAGACTTGCAGAAACTGCTGCACAAGAAAAGGAAATGAAGGGAATTTACTATGAACTGCTGGGTTCAAATTGAAAATCTTCATGAAATTGCAAAATTTTGATTTGGCATGTTAAACATCCTAAATACCCTTTGGTTAAAAAAAGCTCTTGTGGACACAAAGTAGAGCAATCAATTTACTTGACGATTGTTGGCATGCCGTTTAAGGAAATTGTTACTCCTTTTCAAGGATCTAAACTCCCTTCAATAAGGACAACATAGATAAATATCATGGACGCAAATCAATGCTAGCATCTCACTTGTAATGATGATAATGGGCAAATGGATAATTTTAACATCAAAACTTCACAGAAAAGGAAAACTTGCAATTTTCATGAAACGGAGAAGTATTTGATAACATACCAGCACTGCTGCTTTTTGGAATCTATAGCAGGCTGAATCTGCAGCTCGGTATGATGCCTTTCTGTATTGGTCAAATTCCATCAATTTGTTCTTATTTTCAATCATCACTCAGAAAAAGTCAACAAACACAGACACAAACAAGGACACTTTACCTTTGATTTTAGCTTCCATATTGAGCTCAACGATTTTTTCTTGATTTATTTGTTCAAGCAAAGGAAGAAGCATATCGATCATATAAAGAAGTTGTTCACTTTTGTCAAACTTCTTTTTGCTGTTATAAACAACGAGATCCTGAAACATAGTTCCAAACATAAAGCTATACGGATTATGAACATTCAAGATCAAGATAAAAACAATTATGGTGGCTCTGTTCCGTACCGTAATTTTGACGTCTTTAGATCTTTCCTTTATGCAAGCTCTGCAATCGCAAGTTCCACAACAAACCGGACAATTTTTCTTGACATTTGTCTTATCAAGACACCTAATCCATTCAGATAGTTGAAGTCTGATTTCAAATGATCATTTTAATATGTAAAGTACTGGGGAAAAAATAATACAAGTACCGATTGTCAAGTATTGCAAGTCCACGATTGTTACACTAATAGTTTGTCTTATCACATGAAAGGGAAAAACATAATATCCGAATCAAACATGTCTTTGCTTACTTATTTTCCGATCTAGAGGCTGTGTCACGAAAGACACTTTTGTTGCAAAAATGCAAGGAAAGATCGTGTACGAGACCCTCACCGACTCTCACAATGCAAAGGAACTGCTGTGCTGTGATTATCATTTTAAAAATGTTTTTAATCTTTAGTTAGAACATAATCATTTATCCCAAGATTTTAAGCTACAACACCAAGTTATCCAATAGATTTAAGGATAAGTTTTTGGTATGTTGCAAGGATATATGTAAGAATTGGATTCGGGGTCCCAAAAAAATATTACGGATACGAAGGTGTATGTAAAACACAAGTCTATATTCAAAGCATCCAACACTAGAGTAAATAATTTATTTGTTCATACGCCAGATATATAAAATAAGCAAATTGCAAGCTTAATTTCGCTTTTACTTTTACTTAGGTAGCACTTGCTATGCAGTAATCAGAGTGAGAACAGAAAGGAGCATTACGATTGAATGGGCAAGCCCATAATAGTCTAAGAAAAAGAACATGTGTCACTGCGCCTTGCCTCCTTTATATCTCTCCATAGGGAAGAGACATCCTACTTTAAACTTTTAGCCTTGGTGTGTAAATTTACAATTTACGAAATTTCATGAGACTAACGCTGTGTTCTCGAGTCTTCCTTTACGAAGGAAAGGAAGAGAAAGGGAAGGAAAGTAGGAGGGAAAGAAAAAATCTTGTGCTCGAGTTTTTTAAGGAGGGAAAAGAAACGAAAGGGAAGAAAAATAATGTTGACTTTCCTCCCAAATGTGGGAGGAAAGGGAAAGAAAGAAAACAAAAGAATATAAAAATTAAAAATATTTATAAAATTACACATATACCCATCAATTACATTCAACTATAAAATAAATAAGGGCTTATTTGTAAAAATGACATCTTTCCTTTCCTTTCTCTCCCACTCAAGAACATGAAAACTTATTTCATTTCCCTTCACTCTCAGGAACACAAATAAAAAAATTATTTTCTTTTCCTTCCCTTTCTTTTCTTCTTTCCTTCCAAAATTCGAAACACAATGTAAAAATACCCCGCTGATAAACCTAGTCCCATACCCCCATATATTCATGGTCAACCTTTCATGGCTCTAGTCAAAGTTGCACACTGTGTACAATACATCCGAAGTAGGGCATCATTGGGGTAGAAGCACCCTACGTTGAACCTTCCTCAACCCAAACAAAACTAGTAAATTGCGCATGTAGGGTCTAGGAAGGGTGATATATATGAAGACTTCTCTACAGAGTCAGCATGGGAAAGAGGCGAGTAACCCTGATCCTTGCCCCCGATCCCTAATCTCCTTCCCCATCCTCGTCCCCAACGGGGAATGGGGATTATTTCCCCATTTACGTAACACTCCAAAATGGTCAATGTTTAAATGGCGAGTGGCAAACTGATCAAAAAAATGTAATATACTCTGTTTATTCAAGTATTATAATAACATTTCATTAACTACCCAAAAGAATGGCTTGGTGATGGAATATGATATATATATATATATGATACATTTTAAAATTGAATAGTCGACGATGGATAGGCACCGGATGGAAGTCTAGTTTTATTTTTGTTAGTAAATTTTATTCTTGTTATCTTTCTGATTAATAAATATATACATATATAATATAATATATAATTTTAAATTATAAATTATTTATTATAATACGGGTATGGGGGCCGGGCGAGTCAGGGAATACGATACTCAGCCCCAGCCCGGGTTTGAGCCAAAACAGGGATCCCCGGACCCGGGTTTAGTGGGGAATCTTCGTCCCCGATCGAAGCGGGTGAATTGGGTTCCCCGACAGGTCAGTGCAAATCACTATGCCTAGAGTAGAGAGGTTGTTCCTGTAAGGATACCCGACTTGCTAAAAAGTTTGCGAAAAAGATTTCTAGAGTAATGGAAAGCTTGAGACATTGTTGGAAAAAGGAAGAGAGACTTGGAAAAGTAGAGCAAGTAAGCACAGTAAACAACATGAAAAAATGATTTAAACGAGTACGGACGATAAAAGCATAAAAAAAGGTAGGAAACAGCTAAACTACCTAAAGATGCATTGCGATAAAACAAAAGAACAACTGAACCAAAAGAGCCTTTTTTGGCTAAATTCACACAAAAGCTGCTCCTATCTACTTCCAAAAGGTCCCCCAACCTAACTCGAGGCTCTGATATCTAGTTGTCGGCTCTCTAACCCTTCCCCATTCCACCCCAAGCACAATAACCACAATCCCTTACACAAAATCTACTATCCTTGTACTGCATCTCCACACACTTTGAAAGCATGTCTTTGAAATGCCTAAAGTCACCATGTCCAATCTCAGCCGCTCATCGCATGTCCTCTTTTGCCTCCTCCTTCTCACCCCCTTGACCATTACACTCTCGACCCTCCTCACCGAGGCCGACATCTATCTCCTACAACCGTGTCCAAGCTACAAGACATCCCTCAATTTTCGGTGATAGACACTACTCCCAACTCTGCTCGGAAAACCTCAAACCAGTCCAGCATGGTTCAAGCACAGGTCCACATAAGCATACTCATTTCAGCAACTTCCAACTTCCTTTCAAGTGACTTTATAGCCAAATAGTCCACCCTATGCAATATGATTGGTTTAATGGTCACCATGTAGAATTTGCCCTATGTTTTAGCGGGATTTTTCTGTCACACAAATCCTGTAGCGGCCCTCAATTTTAGCCACCTTGCCTTTTTGCGGTGTGTAACTTAATTTCCGACCTCACTGTCCTTATGGTGTGCCCTTTGCTCCCAAATGCTTATTTTAATCCCCTCGTCATTACCCTCCTTACTAAAATAGCACCAAAAGTACTCAGTCTTAGGATGACTAATGTGCAAGCACCCTACCTTCCTCATAGGACACAAACTCTTTTACACCCAAAATCAGCATATGCTATTTAACACAAAAAGGAGAGAAATAATAGAAATTTGATATCATAAGTGGCATTTTGAACATGTATCAAAAATGATAAAGGAGTAAAGCAAACCTTGCTTGGACACAATCTTCACAAAAGATATGTTTTTTGCAAGTTGAGCACTTGATGAAATTTCGATAGCCACACTTCCGACACCAGTGGCACTTCTTTTTCGCCACTTTCACCTTTGCTTTTACACTTGGTAAAATCTAGATACAACAGTAAAACCATGCCACAATTTAACATATTGGGTTAAGAAAAATAACCCCATATTGTAGCAGTAGTAGAACTTCGAATGATAAGTATCATATTGGCTTATAATGAAATAAAAGTAAACATTTACAAGAACGATTACATATTGCTTCGTGGGAACAATCTGCATTTTCGTAATAGGGACATAAAACAGAAGTGAAAGAAAGGAAAACATAAGTGGGTCATAAACAAGAGAAATATTAACAAGTTTGGTTATAAGAACAACCAACCTACATTGTAGCAAAAGGGCCACGTGAGGGGTACAAATACAAAACACAAAACAGATTTCAGCATAAATGAACTATAAACAAGCAAAATCACAACAACTTTGACTAAAATAAAAAAAATATGGCTATGAAAATAACATGCATTATAGCAACAGCAATAGAAATCAAGTAAAAATACAAAAAAGAAACAAAAGAAACATGATTGATTTTGATGGAAACATATCAAATTTGGCTATGAAAACAGCCTGCGCTGCATCAGAAAACTGTTAAAGAGTGCAAACAAAAAGAAAACATAAACGGATTATTAACTTGCAAATTAGAACAATTTAGATGGAAACAGAACAGACTTGGTTATGGAAACAACCTGCATTGTAGCAATAGGGAGTGGTTCTATGTTTTTTGATCTGAAAACCCTTCTAGGAAAAAAATTTGAAGCAGGAACCCCAACTTTGACATTCAAAGAACCAGCATTGTTGCCTGAGATGAGTCTTGATGATACTGGAGATTGTGAAATTTCTAGCCTGCCATACTTCAAATCTCTCACAACATTTTCTTTTGTCGTCAATTGTTTCTCTTTTTTCTTCTCCACTTGTCTCATCAAACACCCTCGGATCAAATCTAATTGGAGATCACCCTTCTCCAAGTTCATCTTTCTCAAAGCATCATCAAGTTTCTCAGAAATGTCAACTGAAGATTTCTCCTCTCTTTTGTTCCTTTTACCCTGTTTTGGGGGCAAATTGGAACAACCCGCATCTCCATTTGCCCTAATTTTGAGGTTGTCAGTTGGGTTTTCTCCAAAACCACAAACTGAATTTTCCTCTTTTCTCTTCCTTCTACTTCGTTTTTGGGGTAAAATGGGACAACCAACATCCTCATTTTCCATAATCTTTAGATTTCCACTTGATTCTTCATCGATTTGTGGAAGATCTGCCGTGGGTTTTGGTCTCTCGAGTTTTAGATGATCAGGAACTGGCTCTCTTTGCTTGCGGTAGTGGCTTTGTGCAAAATGTGCTTCACAGAGAGTCCTCCCCTGCATCACCGGTCGCCGGCAACGCCACTTCCTGCCATCGCTTCTCTTGCATCGCTGCTTGTCCGGCAAAGAACAAT
The DNA here is from genome assembly GCF_001531365.2 of Cynara cardunculus var. scolymus. Taxonomy (NCBI): domain Eukaryota; kingdom Viridiplantae; phylum Streptophyta; class Magnoliopsida; order Asterales; family Asteraceae; genus Cynara; species Cynara cardunculus. The sequence continues at coordinate 1,701,226 of NC_037537.1, read as the reverse complement.
CACCACCTTCATCACCAATTTTCTCTACCATTTGAAACCCACTGCCTTTTTTGTTGCTCAATTTTTAATTTTTCTTGCAGAAATCAGGAACAAGGGTTCTGATGGGTATCTTGATAAAGTTACAGCAAGAGACAGGAGCAGTTGAGTATTTAACTTTGACACCGGATTAGTCTATCAAAATTGCCGATCGATCCGTTTAGCCAACTTTTTTGGGTTAGACCATTGAGTTTGCCGAGAAACTAATTCAACCCAAATGCAAACCACTCAATTTGTGCAAACCGTGTAAACCGTATTCAGCCAATCATAATTTTTTATTTTGTTCATTTTTTTGTAATTATGAGAGGTTGATTAATCATTTTTATTGTGGAGGGTGTTAATCATAGATATTATCATTTTTATTATTTTAATTTTAGAGAAATACATGAAACAGTTTCATTAATGTTAAAGAAATACATGAAACAGTTTCATTAAGTATTATATGAAACAGTTTCATTAAGTATTATATGAAACAATTTCACAACCATATATGAAACAACTTCATCAAAAAAAAGTATTATATGAAACAATTTCACAAG
>NC_037537.1:1688288-1698971 GCF_001531365.2 Cynara cardunculus var. scolymus | reverse complement strand
TAGTCTGTAATTGGAACCATAACTCTTATTTATTCAAATTGTATTAATATGTAAAGACCAAGTGTAACATATATCATCGCTAAATCTTATCTTATAAAATCAGTGGAACTTCAAAATCGTTAAAATTCATGGCTCCCGCCGCATTGAGCGGGTACACAACTAGTACATTATTATATGTAGATGTATATAGTATTTAGTATTTACATCTATCTTAAAACTTATGGGCCGAATGGTTTGGTACTGAATGTTTTGGTGCAGAATGATTAAGTGATGAGAACGATTAAGAGGTTCTCATGATATAGTACAAAATTAAATATAATTGTTTGGTAATTGTTTACAATGAAATTAGGGCTCTTAATGGTTAAGGGAGGCCCAGGATACAACATCATTCAGAGGGTTTTAGAACCATTAAGAGACAGACTTTTTTTTTTTTACCAAACAAGATTCACCTCTTAACGATTTAGAGGTTGCCTCTTAATGGACTATTAAAAGGTAAACAAACAACCCCTTACTTTTCTTTACATTCTCAACACATGAATCGATCGATTTTGACATTAAAAGAGGTACAAATCAATCTCCGTTAAAGATAACAATCCTACTAGTTAAAAAATGGACGGTTCAGATTAGTTCGTTAAAATTAATGAATGGATATTTATAAGGATGGTGATTTTCCCCAACCCGGTGTGGAACTTGTTCACCTAACCCAAACGAGGCCTGAGATTCTCTGTTAAACCGGGTCCCGGTTCCGAGGCTAGGGATCCCTGGTAAGCTCAAACCGGGGTTGGGGCCGGGGCCGGGTAGCGTATCCCAAACCCGTCTCGTACCTGATATCTAAAATAATTAATTTATAATATTAATTATATAGTATATACATTATTTATGTATTTTCTAAAATTAGGTTTTTACAAAATTCTAATTGACATCGGCGTCTTCACTTCTTCACATTACCACCACCAGACGACAACAAGAGACCACCATATTTTAGCTATACCTTCCATCGGAGGCGTCTCACCTTCCGCCAATGGCCACAGTCCACATTGGCCTCACCTTCCATCGATGACCAACGCCCATGTCTCTACACCAATCATTCCACTTTCAGATCCACGATTGGGTCTTGACAAGGGACGAAGATCAAGGTTTGACCAGTTTTGACCAGAAAATAAACCGAGGACGAGATGTTAATCCCGTACTCGCCAGAGACCGGGGCCGAGGCCAGGGGTCGTTAATAGAAACCGAGGCTAGGACGGGGGTCGGGGATTAGAAAACCCGCCACATCCCCACCCTATTGTCATGCCTAGATATGTATGATGCAAAAAGAAAAAATGGGTTAGGCCTTCTGACCCATTTATATATCAAAAATAAGTTACAGATTTGGTCCCTGCGGTATATAGGTTTTTATGGAATTGTTTCTTACACTTCATCTATTACGTAGAATATTTGAAGGTATGTGATTTTTTCACGGTTTCGCTCCTTTGATCAAATGATTATCAATGGAATCCGTTAAACTCAGAGACAAAACGGTATGTTTGTTATTTTTCTTCATCTTCACCACCACCACCATCTTCTTTGTCATAGACAGACCTAAAACCTATTTCGAATACAATAGATTAAACCTAAATCTAAAACAATTAATGAAAACTTTAAATTTTGTTGGAACTCGGAAGAAGCATGATCACTTATCACAAACACATGTTAAAAGCGCATGTTTCCCTTTGTGGATCAAACCCATATCTCTGTTTGTCACAAACCTGTCATTACACCTTGTTTCTGACTGGTGTATTGAACCAAAAGGAGAATCAAATTTGCATGTGCAGCACCGAACACCACGTATGAGCTAGAGGGGGTTAGTTTGGTAACTTTTACAAATAGGTGACAAACGGATTCATATATGAACCTCTGTGATTCACTTATGAATTATATGTTCATATGTGAACCCGTTTAATTCACATATGAACTATTTTAACTCATTCACATATGAACTAATTCACGTATGAACTATTTTAACTCATTCACATATGAACATATAGTTATATGTAAATCGCATGGGTTTACATATGAACTCGTTTGCCGCCTATTTGTAAAAGTTATGGAACTACCCCTCCATCTTCCGCACACCCATGTAAGAAATTATCCTTTGTTTCACGGTCAAAACGGCAAATATTGATCAGATGAAGGGATATGATCACTTCTTTACTTCTCAAATAAACCTTTCCCTTTTCTTTTGAGAACATGCAATATGTGAAATCCATGAGATTTAGGATAAACCACAAATTATATTAAATCACTGGGTAAATTAGGAAGTCTCTTTAGTTCATTTTTTATCATTTTTAGTGTTTGTTATGAATTATTAGAATTTTATAATTTTAGGTTAAATTGAACTTTATGCAGATTTTGAAGCTTTTGGGCAAGTACTGTAGCAATGTTATAAGATTTTTGTGGTGTTGTAGGATTTATGAGGAACACAACCATTTACTTACAGGGTAAGATTTTAGTTTACTAAAACGGTATCGTGTGCAATAATTTATCCGATAAGCTCTTATCATGGTAAGAGTCATCGTCCTTATTTACCGGGTAAGACTCTTGGTCATTGTCTCGTTCTTACCGGATAAGATTCTTGGTCTTTACCATATTCATCTTGTAAGATAATGTGGCTTGGTGTTCACTTACCCGAGTAAGCGTTTGATAAACAACCCCTAAATTTCCTTTTTTAATTTTATGTCAATTACTTTATTGTAAATTATTCTCTTGCACTTTACTTTATTGTTATTCAAATTCCTATTATTTAAATTCCCGTACTTTAATTTTTGCAATTTCCATTCTTGTTATTTATATTCCAGTAATTTACTTTTCAGTCATTCACTTTCTTGCAATTTTATTTATAGTCATTTACATTCTTGCAGTTTAATTTATGTAATTTTTTTTTTTTTGTATTTTCCATTTCTTTATTTATTTTTCAGTCTTTACATCATTCACAGAAGAAACCAATCGATGATGGACTAAAAATCTTAGTTTGGGGGGTAATGGAAAATTAAGACCAAAGCCAATAAGATGTCTTATATATAACATTGTTGTCTAACTATTTATTTTAGGTGATTAATATTTTATTGAACATTACATTTAATTAATTGATAACTAATTTTATGTATGAAAATGCATTAACTTTCCGAGTTAAGATAAATAAAAAAATTTGAGGTAATATGAGAAGACTATAACAGCTTTAATATTTGACAAATATTGTAATCCTACGATGTAGGATGGTAATTGTTATCTGTTAGGATTCATGATGTCTAACATAAATTATATCGTATCAATAGCACGCTGACATGTGTGTACTTTTCGGAGGTCGTCTAACCTGATAGTTGATAGGATGTCACGAGTCCATTGGCATAGAATATGAAATCTTTTCCACGTAAGCTAGTTGTACAAAGCTTGTTTGTTCATATAGACAGTGTGATTTGGGGATCTATGACAGTACTATAGCACCATTTTTTGGTACTTTAGGACTACTACAAGATTGTTATATCATCTTTTTACTAGATCGTTTGTTTTGTTTCTTAACCAACCCTTGCACCATGTGCTTCTTTTTACGACTAATATTTTCGTAGCTGATAATTATCTCACCCAAGTTTTAGATCAAACAAACCTTCAAAAATTTGTCATTTGAATTTTTTTAAAGACTAGACTTTTGAAAAACTTTACAAGTCTTCTATGTGGGAACAATATCCGGTACTTATGTCATTATTAATTGTTAACAAAGCGATAGTAGATCAAAGTGTATACTTACACTAAAGTTTATTTTATTTTTGGAGTTTAAGGTTGCATCAACCAAACAACAATTTCCTTTTTATGGGGATAATAAATTAATTGAATTTATATTTGAGTTGATTAAATTACCTTTTATATTTAGTTAATAAATAACATAATTATCTTAAATTAGTGGCTCACATTGGATCTCACGCATTTCACAAATTCTAGGGTTCTCATTTAATTAAGCCCATATACATTAGTGGCTCACATTAGATCTCACAGAGGGAGTATATGTTTTTGTTATTTGTAGACATCATTCGTCTTATAACAATGAATTATTATGTATAATAGTTTATCTGTATTGATGATCGGTTAATATCTTTTCATATTATTTATAGACTAAGAATCTATTTACCATATTTTTTGTACATATAATTAGTTATCGTGCGATTTAGATATACATTTTTTTATTTCTTAATAAAAATCGGGAGATATATCATATGCTTTTTAAAAAGAAAAAAACTTCATCATCAATCAAACAAACAATGCATAAATTAACCACACCCCTTCGTTATTATTACTCATTATATTTAATTTCACAACTTTATTCCTAAACAAATATTTCTCTTTCTCTCTCTCTCTCTCTCTCTATATATATATATATATATTAAAATTTTCCTAATTAGGTTTTATTAACTGCTTCGAATTATTTGAATACTATTTGTTAATAATTATATTAACAATTAACATATATTTATATAGATAATATTCAGATAATTAACCAAAGTACTCATGCTACCGAACAATGCACGGTTCCCACACTAGTTATATATATATATATATATATATATATATATATGGTATATTTCAAATGCAACCATGTCCATTTGTACAACCAATGCAACCCAATTAATTGAGATATTTATATAAATGATGAGAATTTATTTATTATGATTTGAATATTTATGGAAGATGAATAAGGTTCAATAATTATGATCAATATTTTATATTAAAAAACAATTAAAACTTCTATGAAATCACATATTAATCAAATTAAATGGACGGTTGAGATCGGATTGTATTAATTGTACAAATGTAAAAGGTTGTATAATAACCAACCTATATATGTGTGTGTGTGTGTGTGTGTGTGTGTAATCTAGTAATATGTGTTGTTGATAATTCATGAAACGTTTAATTTCTTTTACTAGGAAATCCAGTATATTAAGAAATCTGTTATATTAGGAAGTTCATTACTCATAATTAAAGATTATCAAATCTCTCCCTCTCTTCTCTCCATTGCTTTGTAGTTTTAAATATCTAACTGAAACACTAATCACATAAAACAATTCCCTATTCATCGGCCATTTCCCTCATGGATATATATATATATATATATAGAGAGAGAGAGAGAGAGAGAGAGAAAGAGCTGGGTTATTATACAACTTTTTATATTTGTACAACCAATACAATTCAATCTCAACTGTCCATTTAATTTGATGAATATATGATTTCATAGAAGTTTTGATTGTTTCATAATATAAAATATTCATCATAATTTAATGAACTCTATTTATCTTCCATAAATATTCAAATCATAATAAATGAACTCTCATTATTTTTATAAATATCTCAATTAATTGGATTCCATTGGTTGTACAAATGGATATGGTTGCATTTGAAATATACCTTCACGGTGTTTTTGCTGTGAAGGTTCGATTTTTTTTACCTTTCACAACGTTTTGCTGTGAAGTTTCAAGTATAAAAAAGTGGTCTCATGGGTCTCACGGAAATATATTGGTCTCACGTGAACCCAACCCTATATATATAAGGTTAGGTTCACATGAGACAAGGCTGTTTTGAGACACGTGAGACACGATTTTTACACTTGAAACTTCACAGCAAAATATTGTGAAGGTAAAAAAAAGCTGAACCTACACAGCAAAAACACAGTGAAGGTTACTGGCAGACCTGTATTCACACAGCCACAGACTTAACAACCAGGACCAAAAGCAAGTATACAATTAGTCATAATATCGTTTTTCAAGTAATAAAGTGGTACAAGTACCAGAATTGTCCACATGGATTGTAGTAAGAACTCAGTAAAAGTAATCTTAAGGAAATGATTTCAGAAGGCGAATTTGAAGATTTTGATGTGATCTGAGTTAACACTACTAAACTAACAAGAAATAACATAAAGCCAGGGTGTAAGACTCAGGATGAGATGTAAATATTATTTCCAATAGACCAATGCTGTCAAAATGCTACAACATGAAACCATGCTGACAAATTGCTACAACATGCAATGAGTAACAACTACTTTCACCCTCTATTTTGAGGGTATATCTCTCGGACTTCACCATCACACAGATATTATAGCTTTCAACCCATATCTCTATTATATATTTGGACTAGTGAAAGTGACAAATGGTATACTCAAAGTACACGGATAAACAAATTTATTTGTTAAAAATCACTCTCTCGAGTAGATTCTCATATCATTCAAGTTGACGTGTTCTGAATGGATCATCTCTGAGTCCATGCCACTTTAACACTTCAAAGTGATCAACCTGTAGAGAATTAACAATTTAGAAAAAATATGGATAACAAATCTCTTTGTTAACAACTCTCTCAAGTCTACTTTTCATATCATCCAAATGACGTGCAATCAATGGTTCAACTTAGAGTGCATGATACTTTAACACTTTTCAGTGATCAACTCGTCAAGAAGTGTCATTGATTTTATAAAATTTGAAATGAAATAATGAAGCATTGTTGTTACATAAAAGGGTCTACCTTATTTGATTTACAAACTCACTCTCTCCGTCTTACACCCGAGCTAAGAAATTTAGCTACTCATAACGGAAAGTAAATTGCAAGAAATATGAATTACGGTAAATAAAGACATAAAAATAAATGATGGAAAGTAAATGACGGAATATAACTAACAAGAAGTAAAGAGCGAAAAACGTAATAAATAAATGACGCAAATTAAATTGCAAGAAAACATAATAAATAAATGACAGAATTTAAAGAATAAGAAATAAAGAACAATTAAAAGAAAGCTTGAAAGAGATCTTCACCAAAAGTTTACTTCTATTTCTAGAAAGAGAAAATACCACACGTAGTAAGACAACTACTTGAAATATTAAAATGATTTAGAAAGATGATGAGATGATCAAAACATTAACCTCAACCTCTCTATTTATATACTAAAATAGAGGTGAGGGCAAAATAGACATTTAGCATTAATCTAGAGTTAAAGTAGCTAAAAGTATAACTAAAGCAAATAGTTAGAGTCTAATTATATCAAACTTAGCCAACAAGTTTCCAGCTAATTAAAATAATACAACTGGTAATACACAAAATGTTATTCAAAAAATCATCTCTTGTCGTGTCAATAAGCTTCATGTTCTCTCTCCTCCCTTTCTTCACAGTCATGTCATGCTGCAACAGTCCCGCAACATCAAACAGCTTCAATATGTCCAGAACAAGTTCATATTAGCCCATTATGTATTAAAAACAGGTAAATCATTTATTCTAGCTCCATAACAAAGAAGTGAAAATAAATTAATAAAGTGACTCAAAGTTGGGATATAAATGGAAAATTTTATATCTAAGAGAGAAGAAAAAAGTGTTTAAGCACTAAATAATTAGTGCGTATAAGTTACTTTCACATTGTTTTGCCGTGAAGTTTCAAGTGTAAAAATCGTGTCTCACATGTCTCAGGAAAACAACCTTGTCTCACATGATCCCAAGTATATATATATATGTGTGATGTTTCACAAAATCATCCATTGTGGTCTTCTTTTAGTGTTCCACTATATGGTGTTCACAAGATTGTTCACATGGTGTTCACAAAATCATCCAATACGATCTTCTTTAGTATTTAAATATCTGGTGGTCACAAAGTTTTCACAAGTTGTTCTCATAGTAGCAAACTCATTCATTGTGGTGTTCAAAAAAAAAATTCACAAGGTTGCTTACAATGTGTTCATAGTGTTCATAACAGAATCCAAAGAAAATGGTATTGACAATAATTATTATTCATTTTTTGTGGTTTATAATTAACGAGAGAGGAGATTTGCAATATATCCACAATGCGTTTTAGTTAAAAAAAATAGTCAAAATTATCGAAATTATTAAATTCTTAATTCAGCCCTTGAAGTAATGTGATTTATGGTTTATATTGGATCTCACAAATTAAAAGAATCTTAAAGAAAAGCCATATATATAATGATAATTTATTTTTTAGTAGATAATGAAAGAAAGGTGAAAATGGTTAAAATACGTCTGACTTACTGGAACAAATTTAATGGAGTTTGGATAAGAGACATGATTCATAAGGAAAATAAACAACAAAGGACCTATCTATAATTTTCTAGAAGTCTCTCATTTTCGATTCTCACGTATTAAGCTCTGTATGGGATACGTTATCTGTGTTGATAAATTTTTATGTGCGAGGGATGGGAGACCGATAGGTTTAAAGGAGGCAAAAGAAAGATGGTTGAAATTTATTTCTTGGGAATTTTTGGTATTAATTTCTTTGAGGTGGCTTAATGAGGACAAATGAGGAGTTTTGGCCTATTCTAAATAGCCATTTTGGCTTAATGGCTTAACGACTAAGCCATAAAGAAATACAACTGTATGAGTGAGCGAATAAGCCACCAATCCCAAAAACTCATTAAGTTGTAATTGAACAATTCCTTAGGTGGCATTTGGTTCGCATAATGTTTTTGGATGGAAGTAAATATGTCAAAGGAATTTGACTTTGAAGGAATTGAAATTGAATGTTGTTAGGTTTGACCACCTGTTTGGTTGGTAGATATTAGAATGGAATCCGTTAAGGAATTAAAATCCGCTTGTTTGGTTAACAAAATGTAGCTTTGAAATTGAAATGAAATATTGATAAATGATTAAAATGTTCTTTTTTAATAATTTTGAAACCGAAATCCAACTATCGTGGTTCAGATCAACGGTGGTCGGGGGTGGTTCAGATTGGTGGGGTCGATGGTGGTCGGCGGTGGTTCAGATCGGTGGTGGTAGGTGATGGTTCATATTGACAGTGGTCGGTGGTGGTTCAGGTCAGCGGTGATTCAGATCGGTGGTGTTCGACGATGGTTCACATCGGTGATGGTTGACGGTGGATCTGATCGGTGGTGGTTCAGATCGACAACGGTCCATGGTGGTTCAGTTCAATAGTGGTTCATATTAGTCGTGGTTCAGTGCGAGTGGTCGGTGGTGGTTTAGATCGACGGTAGTTCAAATCAGCGGTAGTCGACGGTGGTTCAGATGGATGGTGGTCAGCAATGGTTCAGATCAGTGGTGGTTGGCGGTGGTTCAGATAAAGTGATGGTCGGTGGTGGTTCAGATCGACGGTGGTCGACAGTGGTTCAAATCGGTGATGGTTGACAGTGGTCCAAATCAGTTGGGGTCGGTTGTGGTTCAGATCGGTGGTGGCCGGCGATGGTTCAGATTAAGTAGGGAGGATTAGGGTATATTAGGTTTTATTTGATTAGGGTATATTGGATTAAAAGGTATATTTGGTATTATGAAAATATAGAATTTCATTCCATTAAAATATCATGATGTTGCTAAAGAATGTTGAAATCTATTATTTGTGGAATTTGATGGATTTGAAGATTCATTTCCCTAAAAGAGAATGAACCAAACGAGAGAATGAAATTTGGTCAAAAGAATTCAACATTCCAATTCCACCAGATTCTTTCAGAATCTACAAATCAAACGCCACCTTAGACTCCTTGATAACCAAATTACATAATTACTTTGAATCATCCCTTATATTCTCGTTTCCCTCATAAATGCTCATGACACCTCGATCTTTTATTTTGCCTAATCGACTCTAGTTTCTTTTCTAGTTCATTTGGCTCTCCCGACTACCATGTAGGCTCACTCTCTCCATCGCTCATTTATTGTCTTGTAGAGGACAACACATAAAGAACAGTTGTTATACTTTCAATAGCAAATTTCATTCGATTCAACTCCAGGTTTATTTACTCCCTTTCTATTTCTTTTGAAAAGCAGCTGTGGTAAAATATCATTTTGTAGAGATTCAACAATGATTAAGGACATCAAAAAGAAATTGCAGTAGTTGCAAAGGTTAAAACTGTATAGGTGGGTTGCTTTAAGAGATTGGTATATTTTAGTACGTAAAAAAATGTGCGAAGATAAATAAAAATGCAAAATATGCAAGAGATTGCTTCAAAAGAATCGTGTATTTTCGATTACTTGAACCAAATCATGACAATTCCTTTTTACAAGAGATTGGCGTATTTTAGTGTATTTTCTGTTACTTGAATCCAAATTTGAGAACAATATATCGTATTCAATAAAAAAAAGAAAAAGAAATGTCTATCTATATTATCTTTTGAGTAATCAAACACTTTCTATCATAACAATCACCATTTGTTAATTTACAGATATAATATTCACAAAAAATGATGTCTACCTATATTATCTTTCTAAAAAGTTGATGTTAGTTTTCCCCAATAGACCTTTTTCTTATTGAAGTATATGATATTTATATACGGCAAATAAAACAAATAAACTCACACACTCTCCTTATCTTTGGTGAAGTTTGAACCATTGACTTCCTAGGAGGCCAATGACTCACATACTGTTAGGCCAAAGACCATTTGGTCCCAAGAGACCTTTTTTTTACAAGTAAATCTTTCATTTTTAAATCTAACACATCCCATGCTCGGATGCTCCTATCAAATATATTCACAATAATATCATCAACAAGAGGATTTTCATCATTACAAGCATTATCAACGTTTTCATCATTACAAACACTATCAATGCTTTCATCATCATTGGAAAAATTACAAACGCTATTTTTGGTTTCGTTTTGCAGACACGATGAAGGAGCCACTGGAGATTTACTTGCAAAGACAGTCCCCCCGCCCCCCCCCTCCC
>NC_037537.1:1687941-1688213 GCF_001531365.2 Cynara cardunculus var. scolymus | reverse complement strand
CTCCCCCTCCCTTCAATTGGTTTGATGGAGCCACTGAAGATTTAGTTGTGGAGGTGACGAAGGAGGGAGACGATAAAGATGCAATTTCGTCGGAGTTACAGCCTTGCAGTCACCGGAATTGGTGAGATGTTGGTCTTGTGGAGATTACTTTTAGGGCCGACGGTTTTGTCAGTAGGCCTTATTTCAGTTGTGGGATTTTTATGTCTTTTTCTGTTTTTTTTAGTTGTTTAGTTTTTTATTTAATTTAATTTTATGTATATATATATATATAT
>NC_037537.1:1672396-1686376 GCF_001531365.2 Cynara cardunculus var. scolymus | reverse complement strand
TATATATATATATATATATATATATATAGAGAGAGAGAGAGAGATGTGAGTTATTATGCAACCATTTACATTTATACAACCAATACATCTCGATTTCAACCGTCCATTTAATTTGATAAATATGTGATTTCATAAAAGTTTTATTGTTTCCTAATATAAAATAATGATCATAACTAATAAGTCATAATTATTTTTCATAAATATTCAAATCATAATAAATGAACTCTCATCATTTTCATAAATATCTCAATTGATTGAGCTGCATTAGTAGTACAGATGTGATAAATTGCATTTGAAACGTCGTTTCTCTCTCTCTCTCTCTCTCTCTCTCTATATATATATATATATATATATATATGTGTGTGTGTGTGTGTGTGTGTAAAGTTTGGTTTAAACATTAAAATAATTAGTTTGAAAGTTGGTTCAATTTGATGCAATTTTCTTATATATATTTACTACAACAAATTATTATAATGATAAATTATTAATCAGACGGCAGTACTAAAAATTTGTGTAAATTCTAATATTTATAATGTTACCATTCCAACATATATTTGTTACAAGTCGATATGTGTTACATTTTTTTATAACGAATGAAAACGAAAAATTCTAAATAGATAATAGGCTAAACGTTGATGTACGCACGTTAATGCTTATAACCTTTTAAATAATTTTTATTGAAAAAAAAGTTGTATTATTATTTTAATAATATTTAATATATTGATAATTTATAAAAATGAAATAAAAAATCATAATGTATTCGACTTGATCCAACCCGCATCATATATTTCATCTGTTTGATTCGAACTCGTCCCTAAATCTTATTCAACCCGTCCGTACAATTTTAAAATATTGGATTTTCCATTATTTAAATTGCGTATCTCCGTCAGATAAAGACACATAAACAGCCAGTTGATCCCCGTCAAAATCTACAGATTTTGTCAATTAAGATTAATCAATCCGATTTTGTTTATCGACTATAATTTGAAAACCCCTTAGCTAAAAAATTGATGGATCCCTTTTAAAACATGACTAAATGAATTAAATATAACTAGAAGGGTACTCGTGCAATGCAACGAGATATATCTCGATTTTAGTGTTTCGTTTTATTCCGTCTCTGTAGATGTTTTAATACGGTTTTATGTTGTTTTGAGAAAGAGATAATGTTTTTGTTTTTGAATAAAATATAAATTTAAAAATATCACAAAATTTTGAAAATAAATATGTCAATATTAGTATCAAATTAACTGTTATAAAATTCTTGTTTTTTTATGTAATTCCTTTAATTCATTTTTTTTATTATAATTTAATTTAGATTTAGTAACAAAATAATTTTTTTTATTTAATAATATAAATTTTTTATAAGGATAATGATTAAGTATTTTGTTAGAACTCAATGATTATCCTAATTGTATTTTAGATTTTTTATATTTAAAATGAAATATTTATCTTGTATTTGACTATGTTTAGCTGCAGTTAGTTACATGAATTCAAAATGAAGCTTTAATAAGTTGTACTTACGCACAATTTATTTGTAATCTTGAATTTTAAGTAATATACATCAATAAATAATACTTCATGAATAAAAGATGGTTTTTAAAAGTTTTTATCAAATATTTTATAATATAGTATAGATAATTACTCATCAAATTATATGAGCCCAATTCACATGGAAAAATAATACCCCTTTGACCCATTCGAATTGGGCTAACAAACACACAACCCAAAATAAAAGATTAGATCCATACCCAAATATGAGTTCTCGTATCCTTGTACATTTTATTGTATTATAAAAATAGGTAGATTTAGAGGCCGTTTACCCAAATGCTTACCCGGTAAGCGCTTATCAATAGAGGTTAACACTATAATTTATTTTGATGCGTAAGATTTTAGTATACCAAAACATATCAAATGCAACAATTTACTTGGTAAGCGCTTACTTGGGTAAGAGTCGTCATCCTCACTTACTGGATAAGACTCTCTAGTTTTCTCATCGCTCTTACCCGGTAAGATTCTTGACCCTTCTCATGTTCATCCGATGAGGAAATTTATGCGTTAAACACTTACCAAGTAAGTGTTTAATAAACGGCCCCTTAGTTCCTAAATGGGAACTTTTAGTTGGGTTTTTCTGAACTTCTTCCTTCTTAAACCATTAAAATAAGGGGTTGTTTGCCAGTTACTGAATGGTTTGGTGCAGTATGATTAAGTGGTTAGAATGATTAAGAAGCTCTTAAGATATACCGTAAAATGAAAATATGATTGTTTGGTAATTGGTTAGATTGAAATTAGGGAGATGAACAGTTCAGGTAGGCCCAAGATACAAAAACATTCAGAGGGTTTTAGAACTATTAAGAGACATACCTGCCTTTTTGCAAACAAGATTCATCTCTTAGCAATTCAGAGACTGTTTCTTAATAGAACTATTAAGATATAAACAAACAGTCCTTAAGATAGTTAGATGTGTATAACAGATACATGATGGTTTTAGCAAAAGAATTTCTTTCATTTTAAACAATTTCTTAAAAGTTAAAGTAAAAATAAACAAACATTGATTAATTAAGTCATTAAGGGCCGTTTACCAAACACTTACCCGATAAGCGCTTACCGGTAAAATTCAACACTATAACATTCTTACCCGATAAGATTTTAGTCCACCAAAATGGCATTGGATACAACAATTTATTTAGTAAGTGCTAACCGTGGTAAGAGTCATCGTCCTCACTTACCGGATAAGACTTTCGATCCTTGCCTCGCTCTTACAGGGTAAGATTCTTGGTCCTTGTCATATTCATTCGGTAAGGTAACATGACTTAGTAAGCACTTACCCGGGTAAGTGTTTGGTAAACAGCCCCTAAGTTCCTTAATATTTTTTAAAGTGTTTATAACATGTTTTTAAAATTCATGTTTACAACATATTACTAAATATATACAACTTCTTAAAGCTCCAGCTTTAAATTCCAGAAAACTAACAGATAAAACTAATACTTAATTATACTTTATAAACACTGATATCCAACTGAAAACTCTCTCACTTTCCCAATCAAGATGCACCACACACATACAAATGTAGTTCAGTGAAAAACATACCCGAGTCAAGAAGTCATATACAAAATGCACTATAATAACTACAAGGATGGTGCTTGATTGGTTTGAGTTTGACTCTAAAGTTCAAAAGTACCAGGAGGTCTCAGGTTCAAATCCAAGGAGAAATAAAAATCCCCTTGTGGCCACGGAGGTTCAAATGCGATAACTCCGAGCTATCTGCAAAGTAGGTGGTCGCCCTGGGATTAGTCGGCTCGCATAGCAGGTTGGATATCCAAGTTAATAAAAAAAATGCACTATAATACAGTCGTAGCATTGTACAAGTTATACTGCATCATATATAATTTTTTATGACTATGACGTTCTAGTTTGATGCTTGTATCAAACGAGTTCTGTATACATATACACAAGTTCACGTGATATAAAAGTAGTTTTGTCCCTACAACTATGTCAATAATTTGTTTTATACAATTACATTCAAATTAATAATAACGTAATAGATTATAACCGAAAAATATATATTGTATAGAACACATATGGGGTGTCAAAAGATGGTGTAGAACACTTATACTGATAACTTTCTAAACCTGATCCGAAAATTCGAGATTTATACAGGCATATCTCTATATGTATCTGCCTCGCATATACATGTTATTTTCTCTCTAATTCGTTCAGCTATTACCTCTACAAGACTTCTATAAGAACGGTAAAAATCACAACACTCAAGAAAAACAAAACTCGTGTGGACCATAATGTATGTCCCCACCGCTTATGTCATATAACAACATTATTTTAAATTCCTTTGAATCTGGCGCCAACTTCATATTTTTCATAAAAACAAATAAAAATGAAGCCAGTAAAAGAAATAACCCGAAAGAGAAAACCAAAAACCCATATGGATCATCGTAGCTTCGTCCCTGACACTCGTGCCAAAACATTTTCTTTGTACAAACAAGGGAAAATTGCACCAAAATGGAACCAACTTTCACCTGATTTCTATTTTGGGGAACCAACTTTCAAAATCGTCATTTTTGGGGAACCAACTTTCACTTGATTTTTATTTTAGGGAACCAACTTTCACTTGATTCCTATTTTGGGGAACCAACTTTCAAAATCGTCATTTTGGGGAACCAACTTGGACCTGATTCCTATTTTGGGGAACCAACTTTCAAAATCGTCATTTTAGGGAACCAACTTGCATTTGATTCCTATTTTGGGAAACCAAGTTGCAAAATAATTATAGAAAAATAACTAAAATTCATTTCTTTTCAAAAATTAATGCAATAAAATCTATTTTTCATTTCAAATCTCGTTTTTTTAAATTCAGATATCAAATTGAAGATTTTTCGAAAAAAATCCAAATTACCACGATAAAAATTGTTTTTTTCTAATGCAATAAAAAAATCAATTTAATAGAAAAAAATTAATTGATGCAATAAAAAATAAATATTAAATATCACATTCAAGATTTTTATATCTAACCAATCTGTGTCAATATTAAAGTTTAAATCAAATTTGGCAAATCCAACCAAAAGTTTGATAGAGACCCTTAAATTATCTGTTACCTGTTCAACAGATCAATCAGACCCTTAAATAAACAAAAAGTTCGATAGAGACCCATAAATGACGATTTTAAAAGTTGGTTCCCCAAAATAGGAATCAGGTGAAAGTTGGTTCCATTTTGGTGTAATTTTCCCATTTTTCTATAATTATTTTTCAAGTTGGTTCCCCAAAATAGGAATTAGGTGCAAGTTGGTTCCCCAAAATGACGATTTTGAAAGTTGGTTCCCCAAAATAGGAATCAGGTAAAAGTTGGTTCCCCAAAATGACGATTTTGAAAGTTCGTTCCCCAAAATAGGAATCATGTGAAAGTTGGTTCCATTTTGGTGCAATTTTCCCTACAAACAAATAGACAACCCCACGTTATTTCTTCATCGAAAGCTACCTTCATTTCTGATGATAAATTTCCAAAAACCCAACACTGTACACATTTTACTGCACGTTGTTCAAGTCGTTATATAATATCATTCTTTCGTAATAAAAATAACTGCCTTATGAAAGTTATATATTAAGCTTCAAATAGTCTCATTGAACCATATGTTACTCTCACACCCGTCTTTATTTTCAAAACATACAAGTTTCAGTACATTAATGTACAAGTCATCATTGCATCCACGCCATTCCAACAGATACATTCCAAAAACCAGTTTACACAAACATAGAATCGATTATTACTTTTACTTTTACAGTAAAAATAAAATTCGGAAAGATTCAAGAAAATCCGCCCCCCATCGGGACCATAAATAAGCGCCAGAACAAATTTCTTCGTACAGACTTTAACGACATCCACACAAATCCTATCTTAGAAATCAACCTATCATACAATCAAATGAATGTTTCATAGATTGTTCCAAATTAGCATAAAATTGAAAGGGACCCCACTCCCCCAAACAACAATCTACAATGTTATGTATGTGCCTTCATCTCCAACCATCATCATCCCTAGTGGTCACCAAAATGATCTCAAAACCTAATGCTATGACAAATGTCTTTTTATTTTTATTTAGGTATTATATAAATAAATAATATATTTTTAAAGTTATGCTAACATGAATTCTTCTGTTAAATGTAATTAATACTAGAGGTGCTCATGGGTTTGGTTGATCGGGTTGAAAACATTTGAACAACTCAACCTAATGTTTACGGTTTGAAAAATCTTAATCCAACTCAACTCAAAACAAAGTGCAATCCAACCCAACTCAAACCGTACATGTTGGTCGGGTTGATACTTCGGTACATTAAAATATTCTTCTAACCATCTCTACTTATAATTTTATTTTCATCATCAACCATTTGATACACATTCGGTTAATTTTTTTAATTTACATATATATGTTCACAGATACTGAACATATAAACGAATGAGTTATATAGAGATGTGAATAGATTGAAAACATGTGTAGATGAAGAGCGTACGTGATAGTGTAATTGTCTAATGTATATATTAATAGAAATTCAACAATTATATTAAATCCAAGAAATAAAATGAAAGCGGGTACATCAGGTTGGGTTGAGTTCAAATAATAGTAACTCAATATCAACCCAATACATACAGTTTGAAAATTTTACAACTCGATTAAACATCAGGTTTGCTCCGAGTTGAATTATTTCACGTTGGATTGGATTAGGTTGAGTTGATCGAGTTTTTGAGCACCCCCTAATTAATACCATTGCAAACCTATAAACAATTGACTATTTTCTGAAAGTATATATTTTGCAAATTGACTATTAAAAAATATTATTTATTTTTTAAATACAATGTTCCCATGTAATCTTATATTGTTTAATGAGTAGTGACCATATATATAACATATTGCTTTTGCAATATAGCAATTGACCAATTGCATATCAATCTTGGAATGGTATCTTTTTACTTTTTATATATAATAAATTAAAAAGTGAACCGGTGCTTCGTTGGTTTGAGTTTGGGCTTCAAAGGTTAAAATATCTGGAGGTCTCAAATTCAAATTCAATGGAGAATAAAAATCCCCTTATGGCCACGGAGGTTCAAATACGACGACTCCGGGTTACCCGTAAAACAGGTGGTCGTTTTAGGATTAGTCGGCTCGCATATCGGTTGGATATCTAGGTTAATAAAAAAAATTCAAAAGTGATTTTTATTTTTATGTCATTAATTTAGCATATAAGAATAGTACTATATTTGTTTAAGAGTAAATTACGGTTTTTGTTCCTGTAGTTTTTTAAAAATTGCAGATTTCGTTCCTATGGTTCAAAATTTCGGTTTTCATCTCTATGGTTTGTAAATCATTTCTATTTTTGTCTCTGAATCCAAAACATTACTTTTAAGTATAAAGAACTAAAATAGAAATGAATTATAAAACACTAGAAGTATACTCGCGCAATGCAACGAGATATATCTCGACTTTAGTGTTTCGTTTTATTCTGTCTCAGTAGATGTTTTAATATGGTTTTTATGTGGTTTTGAAAAATGGATAATGTTTTTATTTTTGAATAAAATATAAATTTGAAGATATCATAAAATTTCAAAAATAAATATATATCAATATTAGTTAGTATCAAATTAACTATTTAAAAGTTCTTGTTTTTTGTGTAATTTCTTTAATTCAATTTTTTCATTATAATTTAATTTAGATTTAATAAGAAAGTAATTTATTTTTGATTTCATAATATATAATTTTGTATAAGAATAATAATTAAGTGTTCTGTTAGAACTCAATGATTATTCTAATTATATTTTAGATTTTTTATATTTAAAATTAAATGTTATCTTGTATTTGACTATGATTATCTGCAGTTACTTACACGAATTCAAACATGAACTTTTAATAAGTTGTACTTACGCACCGTTTGTTTATAACCTAGAATTTTAAGTAATATGCATCATTAAACAGTACTTCAAACATAAAAAATGGGTTTCAAGATTTTTTGTCAAATGGTTTATAATATAATACAGATAAGGACAAATAAATGAATAAAATTTTAAATAGGACAAAAAAGGTAATGAATTCTAAACTATAGGAATGAAAATTGTAATTTTTAAAACTATAAAAACGACAATAGAAATTTTCAACAAATCACAGTGACTAAAATCTTATGCATCAAAATAAATTATAGTAGACTCGTATCGATAAGCACTTTCCGAGTAAGCATTTGGATAAACAGACCTTAAGTGTTTCTAAATGAAACAAAATGTCAGTCCCCCTTTCCCAAGTTTCATGAAATAACCCTACTGGCTACCAGAGACGGACACATGCATTTTTTCATTCGGTTGCACCGTCTAAAAACAATACAGTTACAATTTTCACAAACCTAAATTTTTTTAGCTTACGACAGAGAATGCCATCGTAGCCACTTAACTAGGGGTGAGCATAGGCGGGTACCCGTCCTTTTTGATAGGAACCGGAACCGGAACCGGCGGTTCTTGAGATATTGGAACCGGAACTGGAACCGGTTAGAGCAGTTCTTAAATTTTTGGAACCGGAACCGGAACCGCCGGAAACAGGTTCCGGTTCCGGGTACCCGCTTCTTAAAATATTAAAAATTTGTTATTTAGAAATAAAAAATAAAACATTGCCAAAACACTAAATAAATAAGCAAGAATACAAAATATACAGAATAATGGTTACAAATATTGATTAACGATTACAAACCATAATAGACTAATAGAAAATGTTCAAAGTTTAACGATTACATACTATAATAGTATAATGGTAATTGTTCAAAGTTTAACGATTACATATTATGAATCCAAGTGAACACACAATTTGAAAAAATACGAATAATTTTATATGAAGAATTTAGATGAAGATTGAAGATGACGACATGCTTTTAAGATGTAAACCTAATATAAATTTGGTATTAAAAAATAATAATTATTTTTTTATTGAAAAATACCGGGTACCCGCCGGGTAACGGTTTCGAAAAATTGAGAACCGGAACCACTCATATCGGTTCCGGTTCTGGAACCGGCGGTTCCAAGGTGGTTCCGGTTCTATAGCCGGGTACCCGGTTCCGCTGCTCACCCCTACACTTAATTGGGTTCGTCCCCGGCTATTGCATATTGTATTTTACATTGTTTATCTGTTCAAAATCACCGACTCATCTAAAACTGTAGTGTTTTATTGAATTTAAATGTGGTTAATTTTTAAAAAATATTATTTAAAAAAGAAAAAGAGAAAAAGTAAAAGCAAAAAATAAATGATTGGTGTACTCTAAATGAAGATAGAGGCTTTAAGGCTTTTTCTATTGTACCAATGGAAGAACACATCATTCTCATTTAAAGCTCCAAAGAACACTAAATGTAACTCAAATTTGGAGGAAGTACCAACCAAAAAAAAGATGATGACCCTCTTCTCTTGTGCCTTCCATTTACTTTCTTCACTTTTTGTCTCCTCAAATCCCAATATAAATTAAACCATTTATTCATCCTTATCTGTAATCATACTGGTTGTAACCATAAAGATGGTGTTTGATTGGTTTGAGTTTGGCTCCAAAGGTCAAAAGTATCAGGAGGTTCTAAGTTCAAATTCAAGGAGGAATAAAAATCTCCTTGTGGCCATGGAGGTTCAAATGCGGTGATTCCGGGCTATCTGCAAAGCAGGTGGTCGCCTTGAGATTAGTCAGCTCGCATAGCGGGTTGGATATCCAGGTTAATTAAAAAAAATTATACTGGTTGTAGTTAATTATGGTTTAGCGAATAAATATGAAAATACGACAAAGATGGTTACTGCTAACGTTTAAAATATGGGATTCAATGTGTAACTTAGTTGACGAAGGAACATGAAGAGTTTGCTTAAATAGAAGACTGTTGCCTCCACCTTCCACGAGGCTGAGTGAGGCAAAAAAAATGTTGATGTCCTTGAAGATGGGTTTTGTGTGGAATTGGTTGAGGTTGTCAGTAAGCAACTTTTTGCCCGAATCTGACATTCTGGGTATTTTTTTAATGATGATCACTGGTTACGTATCTGTCTCGTGTAACAATAAAGAAAACTTCTCCTGTTCTATGCATTGTATATAGGGGTTGTTTGGCGGTTGTTGAATGATTTGGTGCAAAATAATTAAGAGGCTCTCATGATATAGTGCAAAATGAAATATAATTGTTTGATAATTGTTTACAATGAAATTAGGGCGCGTAATGGTTAAGGGAGACCTCGGATACCAAAATCATTCAGAGGGTTTTAGAACCATTAAGAGATAGACTTTTTTTGTCAAACAAGATTCATCTCTTAACGGTTCAGATGTTGACTCTTAATGAAACTATTAAGAGGTAAAAAAACAACCCCTGTAAATGATGTTTGTATATGTACCTTTTTTAATATCAAATCAATATATTGAAAAAAAAAAAAAAGGGAGAGGATTGATTTTGAGCCTTTGGATATTTCTTATTTAATGGTTGTCATGGACATTGATATTTTTGTGATAAGTGCAACTTTAATGGTATGGTTGTAAGGACGACTATATTTGTACATACTTTTATATGAAAAATACATTAAATATTCATATACGTTTATCTGGAAAAAAAGAATAAACATGCACATCCATTCACGTACCTTAACTTGAAACACAACAAACCTATACATACATATCTAGAAATTAAAAAAATACTGAATCTACACATATATTAACATTAAAACTACTGAAACTAACCACAAGGGTGGTGGTGTCTGATTGGTTTGAGCTTGAGCTTCAAATGTCAAAAGTGTCTGGAGGTCCCAGGTTCAAATCAAGGAGGAATAAAAATCTCCTTGTGGCAACAGAGGTTCAAATGCGGTGAGTCTCGGCTACCTACAAAGCAGGTGGTTGGATTGGGATTAGTTGGTTCGCACAACAGGTTGGATATCCAGGTTAATAAAAAAAACCCACTGAAACTCAGATACTTTTACATGAAAAACATTAAACATGCACATACGTCTACTAAATTTCAGTTGCACAAACGTTCACCAAACTTTACATCCCTTCAACATTGCACCTTCATAAGGAAAAAAAAACGAAGCTTCACATATCGTTGCAAAAATCAATCAGATTGTGCCCAGATATAGAAAACCAAAAGATAAATGTCTCTCCCTTACAAAAACGTCTGTAATGAACTATGTTCGATCAAAAGAGACAGATGGCATCGAAGATGTTTTCACGGCTCTCACAAAAAGGAGTTTTCTCACCGGGACCCAACCCTATAGACACACACACACACACTAACTAGTTGTCTATCCCTGCAATGTAGATGGGTGTAAATTTTATTGTAAACCGAGAAGAAAAAGTTAATGCGACTCGTCATTAAAAAATAAAAATCGAAATTTATGGAGTATTTCGCGATATCAGTAAGCTTAATGTTTGTACTGTTTATGAATTGGTTGTCAAATTTGTTTTATGAAATCCAAATGCCAGTTGTTCTGCTCCTTGAGGTAGATAACAGATCTATGTACATCTCACCCTGAACCTCAGTATTAAATGCAATATACCGACCTAATTTTGGTTTGGTTTCTATATATAAAACGTTTACAATCCGTTGATAACATAACGTGCATGTATTTTCTTTATTTAATCATGCATTATGAAAAAGAACCGAAAAGGAACAAATTTAATCACCAACTATCGGTGAATATGCCTGAGCAACATGCTCTAAAACGACATACCAAATCATCAGCATAAACGTATTTCATTCTGTTTCATATTTTTAAGAACCCATTTTTAAGAACTGTATTTTAACGTCTATAATAAAACGTTTTAAGCAAAGATATTCAATAAACAAAATTTTAAAGTTGATTATTTCTACAAAATTATAATACATGAGACCGTCTGTTTTCGTGAGACCACTTTTTTACACCTGAAACTTCACAACAAAACGTTATAAAGGTAAAAAAACCCCGAACCTTTACAACAAAAACACTTTGAAGGTTACTTTGACAGCGTTTTGGTGTGAAGTTTCAAGTGTCAAAAAGTGGTCTCACGAAAACAGGTTGGTCTCACGTGATTCCAAGTTTAGAAGGGTACTCGCGCAATGCAGCGAGATACATCTTAATTTTAATATTTCATTTTATTCTTTATCTCAGTCGATTTTATAGTATGGTCTTATGTGATTTTGAAAAAAAACGATGATGTTTTTATATTTGAATAAAATTTAAATTTGAAGATATCATAAAAATTTGACAAAAATATATCGATATTAGTATCAAATTAACTATTTAAAATTCCTATTTTTTATGTAATTTATTAATTCAGTTTTTAATTATAATTTAATTTAAGTTCAATAACGAAGTATATTGTATTTTGTTTAATAACATAATTTTCTTATAAAGATAATAATTAATTATTTTGTTAGAACTCGATAATTATCCTAATTATATTTTAGATTTTTTATATTTTAAAATGAGATGTTTATCCTCTATTTGATTATGTTTATCTACAATTAGTTATACGAATTTAAACATAGAACTTTAATAAGTTGTACAGGTCTCGAAATTCGATTTCGAACCCTCCTGGAGCCAGCATCGACCCCTCAAATTCATATCCTTATAAACGAGTTCTGTCCGAAAGCAGTTGAAATTACAGATAATCAATTTCTTCCCCCAATTATTACCTTACGACTTCGACAGTTAAGTTGCCATCGAATTTAATATCAATGTTTCCAAAAAACATAACATTTTTATAGTATGATTTGAAATATGAGATGCTTGTGAATGTTTACTTCATATGCATCCATGGGTAGTACCGTACAACTTCAACAATTAGTGCACTCACGTGACTCATATTTTAGGAATTACTCCCCCTTGTCCACATTTAACCATTTCTAACATATTATACTTCTGTTCTGTTGTAGATCAGTTAGTAAAAAAATGAGATGATTTAATCTGAATATAAGATAGATCTGATGTTTGATTTTTGGCGCTGCTAATGTTATCGATTGAGTGAGTCAAAAAATACTCCTTATATTAGCGTCTTGTCCTTGATGATGAGTTTACCTGTAGGACCGGTCAGTGGCGGATCCAGGATTTTTTGTCTAGTCGGGTCACCTTTAAGGTAGACTAAAGGCCCGCAAAGTCGCCCGATGTGTTTTTAACCTAATTACAACGTTTTGAGAGATTTTTAAAGTTTTTTGGTTGATTTTGAGGGATTTTTTTTAGTGTTGTTGTCAATTTCGAATAATTTTTTTGGTTAGAGTATCGGTTTTGATTGGGATTGGGAGTTCGTGGAAAATGTAATAGGGGGAAGTGAAAAGTAAATCATATAAAACCTAAATTTTAACCTAAGAATTCTTTTTTGACTTTTTGACTGGGGTAACTCCCCCCCCCCCCTCCTGCTATTGTGTCCGCCCCTGAGATCGGCTAAAGTTGCCAGTAATCACATTTTTGCACAAACATATTGCGCTGCAAATTTTTTTGAAAATTAATAATCGTGTTCGCTAAAATGTATAATACCAAAAAAAAATGAAATGAATTTTTTTGAAGTATATAATATTTATATACAACAACAACAATAAATAAAGTTACACATCCTTCTCACACCTTTGATGATGTTTGAACATCTGACCTCCTAATGAGCAAAGTCTCACATACCATTAGGCCAAAGTCCCTTTGGTTTTAAAAAAATGAATGAGTTATTTTATATTAGTTGTTTATATGTGCAATGCAACAAAAATATAATTTTTATTATTATGAGTTAGGCCCTATTTGTTTTTTTTTTTAATTTTACCTTTAAAAGTCTGAATCAGTCAGACATTTTCATTTTCAGACCATTGGTTTTTTTTCAAAAGAAAATCTAAAATTGGATGAGTTTTTTTATAGTGGGGGTAGGTTCGGTTAGAAACCTTATTTTTTATTGAGAACCGGAGAACAACTGAGAGCATGTCATTTGTCCATATTCATCATGAGACATTTATCATGAATATGGACACGTGACACACTCTTGATTTTTCTCTGTTCTTAATGAAAATGTGGTTCCTAATAAAACCTCTTTCTTCTACAATATTAATAAAGCTCAATATTTATACTGTATTTAAAAATATTTATCAACTAATTTTATAAACTACTTTATGTTTTGTTGAGAAAAAAACGGGACATTGAACCAAATGACCTTTGACCTAGCGGTATGTGAGTTTTTTGTCTCATAGGAGGTTAAGAGTTCAAAACTCACCAAAGATGAGAAGAGTGCATGAGTTTCTTTGTTCTATTTTTCGTATATAAATATTATACTAGAAAAATACTCGCACAATGTAACGAGATATATCTCGATTTCAATATTTCATTTTTTTTTGTCTCTGTCGATGTTATAATATGAATTTATATGGTATTGAGCAAACAATAATGTTTTTCTTAATAAAATATAAATTTCAAGATATCATAAAAATTAAAAAATATATATAAAAGTTCTCATTTTTTTGTGTAATTTCTTAATTAAATT